>NC_081547.1:14478704-14595851 GCF_901000735.1 Corylus avellana | reverse complement strand
TCCTATAAGCCCATATTACATCATTCAAGCGTAGTGACCAATCCTTCTTGTTGGGGTTCACTGTCCTTTCAAGGATACCTTTGATCTCTCTGTTACTAATCTCTACTTGACCACTAGTTTAGGGGTGGTATGGAGTGCCAACCTTATGAGTGATGCCATACTTCATTATCACAGAGGCAAAGGCATAATTGTTGAAGTGGCTCCCCCCATCACTAATGATTGCTCTTGGCGTTCCAAATCTAGCAAAGATGTTTTCTTGCAAAAACTTCACAACCACTTTGTGATCATTAGTCCTTGAGGGGACAGCCTCGACCCATTTAGACACATAATCCACACCCACAAGAATATATAAATAACCGAATAAGTTGGGAAATGGTCCCATGAAGTCAATACCCTAGACATCGAAGAGCTCTACTACTTGAATATTTTGCAGCGGCATTTGATTTCTGGATGAGATGTTACCTGTCCTTTGGCATCTATCACAAGAGCTGCAAAACAAGAAAGCATCTTTAAACATATTAGGCAAATAAAAACTAGATTATAATACCTTAAGCGCTGTTCTCTTGGCCCCAAAGTGTACACCACAAGCAAACTGATGACAGTGCTGCAAAATACTCAAGTGCTCTTCTTCTGGGACACACCTCCGAATGATTTGATCAGGGTAGAATTTGAACAAAAAGGGGTCATCCCAATGGTATTGTCTAGATATGGATATTAACCTCTTCCTTTTGTGACTAGACATACCTGGAGGAAACACCTTGGTAGTGATATAATTCACTATATCTGCATACCATGGGAGTTGGATATTAACTGCAAACAACTGCTCATCTGGAAAATTTTCATTCAATGGGAGCTCATCTCTTTCCTCCTCATGGAGTAATCTGGATAAGTGATCTGACACCACATTCTCACTACCCTTCTTGTCTCTAATCTCAAGGTCAAACTCTTGTAGTAGTAATACCCATCTGATCAATCTAGGTTTGGCATCTTTCTTAGCAAACAAATATCTCAACGCAGCATGATCAGTGAATACAATAACCTTAGAACCAATTAGGTACGACTTAAACTTCTCCAAAGCAAATATGACAGCTAATAATTCTTTCTCAGTAGTAGAATAGTTTAGCTAGGCATCATTCAATGTTCTAGAAGCATAGTAAATGGCATGAGGTACCTTATTGATTCTTTGACCCAAGACAGCTCCCACAGCAAAGTCATTGGCATCACACATGAGCTCAAAGGGTAGACTCCAATCAGGTGCCCGCATTATTGGTGCAGATGTGAGCAGCTTTTTCAGTCTGTTGAAGGCAGTCATACATTCTTCAGTCCATTCAAACTTGGCCTCCTTCCCTAGAAATGCACAGAGGAGTCTAGAGATCTTGGAGAAATCCTTGATGAACCTTCTATAGAATCCGGCATGTCTAAGAAAGCTCCTCACCCACTTTACTATCAGAGGTGGGGGAAGTTTGGAGATGATATCTATCTTAGCCTTATCCACCTCAATGCACTTGCTTGAAATAGCATGACCCAATACAATGCCTTGTTGAACCATGAAATGACATTTTTCCCAATTGAGCACTAGGTTGCATTCTTCACATCTCTTGAGAACATTCTTCAAACGGTAGAGGTATTCATCAAAACTAGTCCCAAAAACACTAAAGTCATCCATAAATACCTCAATGGTTTTCTCCACCATATCTGAAAAAATGCTCATCATGCATCTTTGGAATGTGGCTGGGACAATGCATAATCCAAATGGCATCCTTCTGTGGGCGAATGTCCCAAAAGGACATGTGAAGGTGGTCTTCTTCTAATCCTCTGGTGCTATTGTAATCTGATTATAGCCACTGTACCCATCCAAGAAACAATAATGGCTATGGCCAGCTAACCTCTCTAGCATTTGATCAATGAAGGGTAATGGAAAATGGTCTTTTCATGTTACCTTGTTCAACTTTCTGTAATCAATGCATACCCTCCACCCAGTGGTTACTCTTGTAGGTATCAGCTCATCATCTTCATTCTTCACCATTGTGATCCCACTCTTTTTTGGCACTACTTAGACTGGACTCACCCATTTATTGTCTGAGATGGGATAGATGATGCCCACATCTAGCAGTTTTAATACCTTTGCCTTAACTACCTCCTTCATGTGAGGATTGAGTCTTCCCTGTGCACCCCTGGTTGGCTTTGCTTCGTCTTCAAGGTAGATTTGATGCATGTACTTGGCTGGACTTATTCCCTTGATGTCAACAATGGTCCATCCCAAAGCAGTTTTATGCTCCCTAAGAACTCTCAATAGCTTTTCTTCTTCCCCACAACTTAGATTTGCAGCAATTATGACCGGTAGTGTCTTGTTCTCTCCTAAGTAGGCATATGTTAGGTGTTCTGGCAATTGCTTCAATTCCAGCTTTAGTGCCTGGACAATAGAAAGAACAAGAGTAGTATTAGTAGGCTCAAGAATTTCAAAGGGAGGAGTATACTTACTTGAATATTTTGGAGAGGCCTCAAGGCGATGCACTGTTTCAATGATGTCATCAGTAACATCTTCAAGTTCTGGCTCAATGTCCTTTCTTGTGAGACTATGGGTGAGGGTGGACTTCAGTGGATTTTTCCGTGGTCCTGTAAATCTGGCTCACTAACACCTTGGATCATACAATCATCAAAACACTTTAAAACATCATGAGGTAGCTTCATTGCATCAAATATTTTGAATTCTATTGTCTCACCATTCACCTTCATACTTACTGTACCCTTTTTCACACCTATTGTAGTATCAGCAGTTCTCATAAAGAGTCTTCCTAAGATGATAGGCAAAGGTGATGGCATAAGAGATTCTTCCACATCTAACATAATGAAGTCAGCAGGTAAAATAAATGTACCTACCTTTACCAACACATCCTCAAGTATACCTCTTGGTCTTTTGATGCTTCTGTCTGCCAATTGCAAGGTAACAGAGGTTGGTTGAAGCTCTCGTAAACCTAGCCCTTCTCCCAGATCCAGCAATGCATGCTCAAAAAGGTGGTCTTCTATCCTGCAAGGAATGGTAAAACTACCCGGATCTGTTAGCTTGGGTGGTAATTTTCTCAACAAAACTGCACTTACTCTTCTGTTAGGGCCACTGTCTCATGTTCCTGAAATCTCCTTTTGTTAGTGCAACAATCCTATAAAGATTTAGCATAAGAAGGAATTTGTTTAATTGCATCTAACAAGGGAATATTGATTTCTACTTTCCTCAAAGTCTAAAAAATATCCATAAGTTGCTTTTCTTCCTTTGGTTTGACTAACCTTTGAGGAAAGGGGGTGCATTTACCTTCTCCGTTTTGTTTACCTTAGAAGTTGATGCTTCATCTGGAGATGCTTGAGGTGGCTCTTCAGCTCTAATGACTTTGCCATTCCTGAGAACTGTGACTACTTTCAGCTGCTAGTGACTCCCTGGATTAGGTTTTGTTTGGGCTGGAAATTTTCCTTGCTTCCTTTCACTCAGCTCCTTTGCCATCTGCCCCATTTGCACTTCCAGCCTTTGGATGGCTTGATTAGTCTTTGTATTGAATTGTTTTTGATCAGCCATGAGTTGCTGTCGTGAAGTCACTAGGTTGTGTATCATATTCTCCAGTTGGTTCAACTTTGACTCTTGAGTTGGTTAGCTTGCTTGTTAGGGCCCCTTTTGCTGTCCTTGATTGTTACTCCAAGAGAAATTGGGATGGTTGCGCCATCCTAGATTGTAAGTGTAGGAGTACGGATTGTTCTTGTGGGGGTAATTGTTTTGTCCCACATAATTCACTCATTCTTGCTTTGCAATTGGAGATAAATGACACGTCTCAGTTGTGTGATCTAAATGGGAACAAATAGCACATACTTGGATTGGTGTGTCCTGTTGTAGAGGTGAGATTTTCTTAGTAGTAATGGCCTTAACAATCATGTCTAACTTATTTTCCACAGCAGCCATCTGATTTGGAGATCCCCCATTAAAGTTCACTTCATACATGCCCTTGCTCTTTACTCCTCACCTTCCTCTAGAGCAGAATTGTTGGGAATGCTCGCTCAATGTTTCAAAAAGCTCCATTGCTTCCTCACTACTCTTCTCCATAAGTGCTCCTCCACAAGCTGAGTCAACCATCCCTTTGTTAGTTTCATCTAAACCTTCATAGAAAATTTGTACCTGATCATCTTGAGGGATGTTGTGATGTGGGCACTTTAGAAGCAATGAATTGAAGTGATCCCATGCCTCAAAGAACAGATCTCCATCTCGTTGTTGGAACATTTGAAGTTCCCTTTTAAGTTGTCTTGTCTTTTGGGCTGGGAAAAACTTCTTCAGAAATTTGGTGGCTAATTCTTCCCAAGTATGGATAGAATCTGCAAGTAAAGAATTATACCATTGTTTAGCATTATCTTTAAAAGAGAAAGGAAAGAGAACTAACCTGAGTCTCTCTGGAGTTAGGCCTTGGACATGTTGCAACTTGCATAAATCAAAGAATTCTTTATAATGCAAGTTGGGATCCTCAGTAACTGTGCCTCTGAAGTGAGTCAATGCATTGAGGATTTGAGGAGAAATATAATAACCGCCTTCCATTTCCAGTTGATATACTATGCATGAGGGTTGATGGAGGTTTGCTGGAACGAATGCCTGCTTCATTGGTCTCCGTACCAGTGGTGGATTTGCCTCTAGTGGTCTTGGCCCTATTGGATTCTCTTGTAAATCTTCCATCTCAATTTATTCTCTTCTTCTTTGTCTCTAGGTCTTTGTCGAATTGTCCGCTCAATTTCAGGATCGAGTGGAATGATGGTCGAATCTTGAGATCGATGACCTTGCATATGAATATTTTGGCACTTAACAGAAAGCCCCTGACACTGCGATCGATCACAGGTTCCCTGCGATCGAGCGCAGTACCAGAGAAGACAAAGCATGCAGCAGGCCACGAGTGCTCGAGAGCACAACATAAGAGGCTCGATCGCAAACCTACGATCAAGCGCACACTAGTTGCAATCAATCGCACCCATGCGCAGAGGACACATCAAGTGGTGGCCAGAATGCTAATATTTCCATATTAGGGTTTTCCAAGTCCCTATTGAAATAGGTTCTGAAACCTTACGAAATCCCTAGGTTTACTAGTTTGTCAAGGACTTCTAAAGCCTATAAATAGACCATTAAGCCTCTAGAATAGGTATGCTTTTGAAGGAGAAGAATTGGAGCTCTTCAAGTTCAAGTCTCGGGTTTATTCTTTCCCTTTCTTTTATTTTATTTTATTTTATGAAGATGTTTAACATCAACTTTATGTGTAACTAATTTCATTAGTAGGGCTAGATTGAAGCCCTAGTTATGTTTTGTTAATATTCAATATTGGCACCTTTGTGATGATTTTGTTATGATGTCTAACTTGATTAATACGTAGTTTCATGAATTCTTCATATGTGTGTGCCTAATCAACATGTGCATGTGGTATGAACTAGTTAGTTAAATCAATTTGGATGACCGAGTCCTAGGTTTAACATAAGTAACAAAAGTAATCTACACCGGGTTCTTGGGTTAATCAACATGGGGAACCGGGAGTATACACCCATGCCCTAGGTGTTGTGCAAATTTATTTAACTCGCAAGTGCACGAATCGATTGTAATATAATGGATTGCAAGTGCGAGGTCGAACCCATAAAGAATTGAATTTTTGAAAGAGCAATTTAAATCTAAACTAATTAAATTCTAACCTAGTTCCAAAAGGGTTTTGAATTTTGGTTTTAAAAATTAAAAGATAAACATAAACTAAATAAAACAAAAGATAAAGACTAAGGTTTGGGAATCCACACTCACCGAATCATAACAACATACTCCATATCCATCAATATTTATCTGAAGTTCTCACAATTTAAATCTTATGTATGTTTTACTATGCTTCAAAGAATTAATCAAAACCATCTCATGTATCCATTCATTGACCAAATCACAAAAGGAATCCAAATTCAATTGAAACACCAAATGTATCCGTAGAAAAAATCACAAGGGATATCCAATTTTTATGAGTTAAAAACCAAGCAATCAATCATATAAAATTATCTCAAATCATCACATGTATCCTTGAATCACAAAAGATATCCAAGAATCACTCCACACATTGAATAGAAGTAAAAAAATTGAAATACAAAACTCAATAAAATCGGATAAATAAAGACTTACATAAAAGTGATGTCATTCTTCATCGGTGAGGCTTCATCCCCAACCTTAATTGGGAATTTAGCTCCACATAAAAAATAAAATCTAAACCTAAACAAAAGAATTTTGCTCTCTAGGATTGTGTCCCCTTTCTTGAATGCAAAGAAGTCTATTTATAAGCTTAGAAAAGTCCTAGAAGCCCTATTAAACTTAGATAATTCGGAGGTCAGTCTCCCAGTCAAAATAGAAGTCTCAAATCAGAATAGGATTAATCCAGATTTGTATCCTTTAATTGCGAGGCCATTTTGGCATAGAAACCTTCAGAATTAGGAAAATCCTATTTCACAACAAATTGTAGTATTTTGAATTAGCTTTCCAATACCGCTTGAATAACTTCAATCCGATATTTGAGTAGAAAGTTACGGTCAAAATACTGAGACATGTACATAATCTGAATTTGAATCCGATCCGAAATCTTATCCAATTTGATCTATTATCCAATTTAATCTGATTTAACCATTTTCTTGGATTTGGTTAGACTTAATCACATCATCTAGGTCTTCTCAAAGTATGCTTTTCTTTCAAACTTTGCATTTTTCCCTTTAAAGCTGTAGTTTTTCTTCAACGACCTACAAAACACTAAAAACACAAAACTAACACAAAACATTAAATAACGACACAACTAAAGGATTAACTAATGTAAATAAAAGGGTCAAAATATGAAATATTTGGCACTTATCACTAGGCCTCATGTGTTTGTCGATTTCCACAAAATATATGCTTTCCTAGAGAACAACTTAGTATATTCCATGCTAAATCCTTTAGGGAAGAAAATAGTTAGAGTATACACCCATGCCTAAGTCGTTGCTTTTGGAAATCTATAGCTTAAGGAGTATACACCCATGCCCTTAGGTTGACAAACATTAGATAGACATAACTTGATCAAAACATTGGCATATTGATATATTAACTTAATATAATTAGTGGTGGATATCAAAGCCCTACCTTTTTATCATTATCAATTTAAATCCAAGCTCTTGTTTTATTTTACTTTGGAAATTGATTTTAAGACAAGATTCAGCAATCCTCGTGGGAATGACCCCGTATTTGCACACTATACTACTATGTTGACCTCGTACACTTGCGGGTAAAACATCCAATTATTTGCCTATTAATTTAGGTAGGTAATTGTGAACAACAGTTGCTTCTTCAGTCAAAGCAACAACAGTTGCTTTTTATTTTAATCTTTTGTTATTTTTTACCTTCACACATATGGGGCGGCACTCAAACACCCTGTAGACCATGTTCATGTTGCCACGACCCTTATCACAGTGTTAGAGAATGTCCTACAATTGAGGAAGATTTCTAACCAATACATGAACGGAGCATTCTCTAGAATGGGTGATAAGCGATAAAATATTCATATTTTCAGCCCTTAACTTGCATGTTTTAATCCTTTGGTTTTGGTTAATTAGGTCATTTTACTTCCTTTTTGTGTTTTTGATGTTTTTACAGGCTTTTGGAAGAAAAGAAGCGTTTTTGGACAAATTCCAAGCTTAAAGGGTAAATTGGCAAGACCTAGAAGATATGGTTGGGCTTAGCCAATCATGGTTAAGTTTAATCCAATAAAGGAAAGGAGCAAATCAGAATTTCTCAAATAATAGTCAAAATCGGATTGGATGAAAAATTGGATTCTGAACATGTCTCGGTATTTTGATCATAACGTTTAGCTCAGATATCCGATTGAGGTGATTCAAGCGGCATTGGAAAGCTAACTCTAGGCAATCCTACTCCGATTTGGACTTAGGTTTTCTTTATTCTAATCGGACTTGGACTTAAAACTCCGAATTTTCTAGGTTTACTTGTGTAACAAGGACTTCTAAAGCCTATAAATAAACCTTGTAGGTTCTAGGAATAGGTGTGGAGAAAAGAGGCACAAGCTCTAGAAAGGAACTGAAGGCTAAATCAAGAGGAGTTTGGGTTTTTTCTCTTCCACCCTTTTTATCTTTATTATGTAGTTTATACTTTATTTAGGGCTAGATTGAAGCCCTAGTTAAGTTTAATTAATATTTCAATATTGGCGCCTTGTGATGATCATGTTGTGCTATTTAACTTGATTAATACATGCTTGCATGAATTCCTCATATGTGTATGCCTGATCAACATGTGCATGTGGTATGGACTTGTTAGTTAGATCAATTTGGATGGCCGAATCCTGGGTTTAACATAAGTAACAAGAGATATTCACGCCGGATTCTTGGGTTAATCAACATGGGGAACCGGGAGTAGACATGCCCTAGGCCCTGTGTGTTTGTCAATTTCCATAGAACATATGCTTTTCTAAAGAACAACTTAGTATATACCATGCTAAATCCTTTAGGAAAGAAAAGAGTTAGAGTATGTACTCATGCCTAACTCGTTGCTTAAGAAAATCAATAGCTTAAGGCGTTAGAGTTTAACCCTTAGGTTGGCAAACATTAAATATGCATAACTTGATCAAAGCATTGGCATATTGTTATATTAGCTGAATATAATTAGTGGTGGATATCCAAACCCTAATCTTTTTTAGTTTTTGTTTATCTTTTATTCTATTGAATTCAATCGTGACAATTGAATTTTATCTGTTAATTAAATAGGAATTTACTTCTAAACATAATTTACCAATCCTCGTGGGAATGATCTCGTATTTGCCTACTATATTATTGTTTTGATCTTGTGCACTTGGGAGTTAAAACGTACAATTATTTACGTATTAATTTAGGTATATTTTTGCACAACAATGAGGAACAATCGCTATTTTGATTCCTGTAACTTAACATGGAGCAACAATCCAATCTTTCATGGCAAGCTCAAGCTCCTAGAAATCATTCATATTCCTCTCAATCGGATCCACCACTACAAGATCAGCTGGCTGCCATGCAAAAGACATTAAATATACTGGTAAAATCCATGGCTAGTCGAAACATCTCTCCTATTCAGCCAGCCACCCAACTCCAGCAATTGATGACTGATTAAGAACAAATCAATACAAGGATCGATCAAGCGTTTCAAAGAAATGATCAAGCCATTCAAAGACTGGAAGTACGAATGGGACAATTTGACAAGGAGCAGAGTACATTCCCCATCGATTGGCCTCAACAGTACCAAGAAGAAACACCTCCTCCAAAAAGGTTTGCATTAGAAGAAGCAATTGCTGCCTTCGAAAAATAGTGTGCTGACTTTGCAAAACATACAACAGCTCATCTTAGCCACATGGAGTAAAGAGAGCAATCATTTGAATGGATGGAGGCCCACCTCAAGCAAAAATCAGATACACTTAAAGAAGAAGAAGAAGAAGAGTGTCAAAGTCAGTTGATGGCCAATCCTAATGAGCATTATATGGAGGAAGAATGCACCTACTATCATGCGCAAGCTGTCACACTAAGGAGTGAAGAGGTGGTTGAAAATCCAATGGAAGAGGGAAAGGATGAGCAAAGTAAGGTTCTAGAAGAGCTACATCAGGAAAGAGAAGAAAGCACTAAGATTTTTTCACCATTAGTTCTTATTCCTGAAATACCAAGAGGCCAAGAGAGAAGTCTATTAGAGCTACCACATGAGCCAATTGAGGACATCAAGATAGAGAAGCTTCCTGAGTTTTCTTCTTACTATATTCCAGTTCATGTTCCCCACCGGATGAGCAACTGTTTGAGAAACTCAGAGTGGTCTTCCTCAATCTAGAAACACTCGGAATCACCTTGCAGCAGAAAAGATTCATTCCCTTTGGTGCAAGAGAAGAAAAGATTGGTGCTTCAAGTTTAAAGTACCACCGTCTGGCTGAAGACCTTAAACTTAGCGCTCATGGGAGGCACCCCATAGCATATCCTTTTTATTTTGTTGTTTGTTTTATTTGATTTTGTTTTATTTATATTTTGTTTTTGTTTTCCTTTACGTTTTATTTTACTTTAGTGTTTTAATGTTTCAAGTCCCTGGTCAATTTTGTTACTGGGATTGAGCGCACTCTGAGTGCGATCAAGCGCAGTAACCAACTTTTGGCTGCATTGCATTTTGTCAGTGCGATCGAGCGCACATCATCCAAACACTCACTCCACTGCGCGAGTGCGATCGAGCGCACTCGGGCAGCAGGCCACGTGACCTATTTTGAGTCACTTTCCCCCATTCCCCACATCCTTTTCTTCCCTGCACTGTACACACTCCATCACTGCACATCACCTCTACCGGCACACCACACCTTATCCCTCACTTCCACCGATCTTCAACCACCACCTCACCGCACCTCCACAACACCACCACACAACCACACAACCCGTTTTCCCTTCACACATCACACACCTAACTCCTACTCCCCCAACTTCCATTTTTACATAATTTTTGCAAATTGTGGGTGTTTCTCCACCCCCATTTGCATCTTTGTGGTTGGATTTTCATCTTTTGCAAGGGTTTTGGGTAGTCGTTGCCGTGCCTTAGCAACCTTGGTCATCACAGTGCACCCCAGGTGTTCGGCAAAATTCCTGAACCAAGCATCTTCTTCGGAACTGCTTTGAGCAAGGACCACAGTCTGGTTGAAGACGTTAAACTTAGCGCTCATGGGAGGCACCCCATAATTATCTTGTTATTTTATTTTTGTATTTGTGTATTTTCATTTCATCTTTTTATCTTTAGTTTTGTTTCCTTTTATTTGTTTTTGTGTTTTCTTATTTTGCAGGGACAAGTGTGCTTCACTTCAAGTTTGGGGGTATGCTATGAGTCATGCTATTCCAGACAGTTTCGTCCATCTCCTGGGTAAATTCTTTCCATGTTATAGACACAATGGAGACAATGTGTAATTTAAGTTTGGGGGTATGAGAGGCACTTTACACATACTTTGTCCCAGTTTTATTTTATTTTTATTTTTATTGTTTATGAGAAAAAAAATTCAGTGTTATTTTATTTTTGTTTGATAAGAGAAAAAAAAAAAAAATTATGCATGTTCATGTTTGCCCTAAAATTTTAAGCTAATCTAAAAGAATGGTGGCTTGAATTCATCTGTGAGCTTAAAATTTTAAACACATGATCTGATGAGTGAATCTGTTAGTTTGATTACTTGTTGAGGACAGTTGAAAAATCACATGTTTGATCTAATCGCACAAAGCACATTAGCACATAATCTGTGAGGTATGACATGAGGTCTGATATGTGTGCTTCTATATCTTGGTTGAAATTGGATGACTTATTAGATGACACTGTGGCATATATATTGAAAAAAAAATGAATGAAATAAATGATCATTGATGGCTTTTCTCTGAGTAACTGGAAAAGGTGAGAAATGTTGATCTGATCAATGTCAAAAGGTGAGAAATGTTGATTTGATCAATGTTATGGTTAGTTTGGTTTCATAGCGTTTTTTACTAGAGTTAGTAGGTCCTTAGGGGTGTCTCTACACCTAATGCCCTAAAACCATCTGGTTTAGGAGTCATTGACTTAACACTCAGTACAAGTGTCAATTAGAAAGATTAAAGGAACCAAGCATTGCACAACCTGACAAAAAAAAAAAAAAAAAAAAAGAAAAAGGAAAAAAAAAAAAAAGAGAAAAGGAAATATGCCATGGTTGTTCATTCTAATAGGAATTTCAATGAATTTTGAGAGATGGAGACATTACATGTTGGAAAGATTTGGAAGCCTCATAATTTTGTGCTAATTCACTGTACAAAAATTTCAAACTTGTGATGATTTAGTATGTTCTTTGTAAGTAATACACTTTGAGGTTCCAATTCATTCTGAAGATGGAATTAATCTTTTTAAGCTTGCTTATGAATGAAAATCATAATCTTGAACTAATACTTTAATTTCTGGGATAACATGAACTGTGCATGATGTTTGTGGGTAACATTTCTGGAAAACCCTCACGAGACTTCACTCGTCCTTTAGGGAATTCCGAGAGGTTTAAAAGGCTTGTTGCATATGCTAAATGCAATCGTACATCCCACGAAAGATGGATTTATCTTTTTGTTCTCTTTTTTTTTTTTTTTTCAGTTTTGTTATTAGTTTTGTATTGCTAAGGGACTAGCAATATGTAAGTTTGGGGGTGTGTTAAGTACTAAAATATTCATATTCTCAGCCCTTAACTTACATGTTTTAATCCTTTGGTTTTAGTTAATTAGGCAATTTTAATTCCTTTTTGTGTTTTCCATACTTTTGCAGGCTTTTGGAAGAAAATGAAGTAAATCGGGAAGATTTGGGCTCAAAGAGAGAAGATAGGAAAAGTGGAAGCCTCTGACATTGCGATCGATCACAGGTTCCTTGCGATCAAGCGCAGTACCAGAGAAGACAAAGCATGATGCAGGGCACGAGTGGACAACATAAGAGGCTCGATCGCAGACCCGCGATCGAGCGCACACTAGTTGCGATCGATTACACTGGTGCGCAGAGGACATATCAAGTGGAGGCCAGAATGCTAATATTTCCATATTTTCCATCTCCCAATTGTAATAGGTTTTGAAACCCTATGAAATCCCTAGGTTTACTAGTTTGTCAAGGACTTCTAAAGCCTATAAATAGACCATTAAGCCTCTATAATAGGTATGCTTTTGAAGGAGAAGAATTGGAGCTCTTCAAGTTCTAGTCTCGGGTTTATTCTTTTCCTTTCTTTTTTTATTTTATGAAGATGTTTAACATCAACTTTATGTGTAACTAATTTAATTAGTAGAGCTAGATTGAAGCCCTAGTTATGTTTTGTTAATATTCAATATTGGCGCCTTTGTGGTGATCTTGTTATGATATCTAAATTGATTAATAACTAGTTTCATGAATTCCTCATATGTGTGTGCCTGATCAACATGTGCATGTGATATGGATTAGTTAGTTAAATAAATTTGGATGACCGAGTCCTGGGTTTAGCATAAGTAACAAAAGTAATCCACACTGGGTTCTTTGGTTAATCAACACGGGGAACCAGGAGTATACACCCATGCCCTAGGCCTCATGTGTTTGTCGATTTCCACAGAATATATGCTTTCCTAGAGAACAACTTAGCATACACCCATGCCTAACTCGTTGCTTAGGAAAATCTATAGCTTAAGGAGTATACACCCATGCCCTTAGGTTGACAAACATTAGATAGACATAACTTGATCAAAACATTGGCATATTGATATATTAGGCTTAATATAATTAGTGGTGGATATCAAAACCCTACCTTTTTATCATTATCAATTTAAATCCAATCTCTTGTTTTATTTTACTTTGGGAATTGATTTTAAGACAAGATTAAGCAATTCTCGTGGGAATGACCCCGTATTTGCACACTATACTACTATGTTGACCTTGTGCACTTGCGGGTAAAACATCCAGCTATTTACCTATTAATTTAGGTAGGTAATTGTGAACAACAGTTGCTTCTTCAGTCAAAGCAGCTTCAGTGTTGCTGGTTTGGATGCTCCCTGGGACTGCGTTCGATCGCAGGTTGGTGCGCTTGATCGCACTCGGTTGACGTTCTATCGCAGTAACAAAATCACAAGTCCGCACCCTGAAATAGAAAACAGAAAAGTTAGGAAAAATAGAAAATCTTTTTGATTTTTGATAACAACAAAATTAAAATTGAAAATTAAAACAACAAAACTAAAGGAAATTAATCCCAAACAAAATTCGCCACAATCCCCGTCAACGGCGCCAAAAACTTGTTGTTCAGAAATACTTACCTAAATTAATACACAAATAATTAGATGTTTTACCCGCAAGTGCACGAGGTCAAAACAGTTGTATAGTGTGCAAATACGGGGTCATTCCCACGAGGATTGCTGAATTTTGTCTAAATTAAACTCCCAAGGTAAAATAAAACAAAAGATTGGATTGAGTTGATAATGATAAAAAGGTAGGGCTTTGATATCCACCGCTAATTATATTTACATAATATGTCAATATGCCAATGTTTTGATCATGTTATGTATATCTAATGTTTGTCAACCTAAGGGCATAGGTGTATAATTCTTAAGCTATAGATTTCCCTATGCAACGAGTTAGGCATGGGTGTATACTCTAACTCTTTTCGTTCTTAAAGGATTTAGCATGGGTGTATACTAAGTTGTTTTTTAGGAAAGCATATATTCTATGGAAATCAACAAACACATGAGGCCTAGAGCATGGTGTTTACTCCCGGTTCCCCATGTTGATTAACCCAAGAACCTGGTGTGGATTACTTTTGTTACTTATGTTAACCCAGGACTCGGTCATCCAAATTGATTTAACTAACTAGTCCAGACCACATGCACATGTTAATCAGGCACACACATATGAGGAATTCATGAAAACAGGAATTAATCAATTTAGATATCACAACAAGATCATCATAAAGGTGCCAATATTGAATATCAACTAAACATAACTAGGGCTTCAATCTAGCCCTACTAAATAAATTAGTTACACATGTAGTTGATGTTAAACATTTTCATAAAATAAAATAAAAGAAAGGAAAAGAATAAACCCGAAACTTGAAGTTTAAGAGCTCCAATTCTTCTCCTTACAAAGTATACCTATTCTAGAGGCTTAAGGGTCTATTTATAGGTGATGTGCAAAATATCTACCTAAATTAATAGGTAAATAATTGTACGTTTTACCTGTAAGTGCACAAGGTCAACATAATAGTATACGGTGAACGTACAGGATCATTCCCACAAGGATTGTTGAATTTATGTTTAAAAATAAATTCCTTAAGTAAAACAAAGATTGATTGTTTAAGTGATGATAATAAAAGGTAGGGCTTTGATATCCCCCACTAATTATAATTAGCTAATGTAACAATATGCCAATGCTTTGATCATGTTATGCATATCTAATGTTTGTCAACCTAAGGGAATGGCGTATACTCCTAAGGCTATAGATTTCCCTATGCAACGAGTTAGGCATGGTGTAATCTCTAACTCTTTTCTTTTCTAAGAGATTTAGCATGATGTATACTAAGTTGTTCCTTAGAAAAGCATATACTCTATGGAAATCGACAAACACATGAGGCCTAGGGCATGGCATATACTCCCGGTTCCCCATGTTGATTAACCCAAGAATCGCGGTGTGGATTCTTTTGTTACTTATGTTAAACCCAGGACTCGGCCATCCAAATTGATTTAACTAACTAGTCCATACCACATGCATATGTTGATCAGGCACACACATATGAGGAATTCATGCAAGTAGGCATTAATCAAGTTAAATAGCACAACAAGATCATCACAAGGGTGCCAATATTGAAATATTAACTAAACAAAACTAGGGCTTCAATCTAGCCCTACTAATTAAATTAGCTACACATAAAATTGATGTTAAACATCTTCATAAAATAAAATAAAAGAGAGGAAGAGAATAAACCTGAGACTTGAACTTCAAGAGCTCCTCTTCTTCTCCTTACAAAGTATATGTATTCTAGAGGCTTAAAGGCCTATTTATAGGTTTTAGAAGTCCTTGAGAAAGTAGTAAACCTAGGGATTTCGTAGGGTTTTGATACCTATTACAATTGGGAGTTGGAAAACCCTAATATGGAGAGAGGGACATTCTGGCCACCACTTGATGTGTCTCCTGCGCACGGGTGAGATCAATCGCAGCCCGTGTGTGCTCAATCGCAGGTCTGCGATCGATTCTTCTTTTGTCATGCGCTCGATCGCTCCTAGCCTGATTTGTGCTGTGTCCCCTTTGGTATTGCGCTTGATCACAGGTACCCTATGATCGATCGCAGTGTCAGGGAGCTCCAATTTTTCCCATCTTCTCTCTTTTACCCCAAATCATCTAGATTTACTTCATTTTCTTCCAAAAGCCTGCAAAAGTATGAAAAAACACAAAAAATGAATTAAAATGACCTAATTAACTAAAACCAAAGGATTAAAACATGCAAGTTAAGGGCTGAAAATATGAATATTTTAGCACTTATCAATAGGCTTTTAGGAATACTCTAGAACTCCTAAAAATTGTAGGGTTCGAGCCCTAGTTCGCACTAAGCTACAAAACCCTAAAAGTGCTATTTCCATAACAGGGCTGGCAGCTGTCTTGGCCATCACGCACGGGTGCACTCGATCGCAGCCCATGTGCAATCGATCGTAGGTTAGCGATCAATCCTCCTGATGCTTGCACTTGATCGTGGTTGCCTTGCAATGTGCCATCCTCGCCTTAAGTGTACTCGATTGTAGCTCCCTTGCGATTGATCGCTCTACCAGAGCCTTCCATAATCCAAAATAGCTCCTTTTCTATCCAAAACTTCTGAGTTTGCTTCTTTTTCTTCCAATGACCTACAAAATCAAAGAAAACACATAAAAGAATTAAAATGGCCTAAGTAACTAAAACTAAAGGATTAAAACATGTAAGTTAAGGGCTAAAAATAATAATATTTTAGCACTTAACAAATCCAAGCATTGTGGGATGCTACATCCAATGTCTTGTACTATATATTTAAGTATGCGCATATTATATTAAAATATTAAAATTATTATTTTCTTTTAATTTAACTTTTGGATATAAACAATTATTTAACCTGATATTAGAGTCTAGAGATTTAAAATTTGAACTTTTACTCCATCATTTACCTCATATTTTAGTAAAATATTTCACATATAGAACTTCACCATTTCCTAAACACAACTTTTAATTACTAAAAACTACGCTTAGATCATGAGATCAATAATAAATAAACTTTCGAATGGAGTATGTTAGTTATTTTTATTGGCTAACTCAGTACTCAAACTTTGTAATTGTTCTTTATTTAGATCTTTGGTACCAGGAGCATTCGGTGTAGTTCAAATGGCAAGCCTCAGTGTCATTTCAAAAGGCCTCGTTCACTGGAGCATTCGTTGGTGCCTGAACGGCTGGTATTTCAAGAGTCTATTCAATGGTCCATCCGAATGGATGTTGACCATAGTAAAACAAGAGAGCTTCATTCACTGGGCCTTCGTTGGACAATTTAGAGAGCTCCATTTGCAAGGCTGTTCGATGTGGGTTCGGACAAGAAGTGTCTAGAAAAGATTTTGACATAGCTGTGTCCGAACGGGTATCAAGATCGTCTAAACGGAATCTGTCAGTTGCTGTTTTAGGGTTTTCCAACTTCAACCTGGATTTCTTTATAACCCTAGATGCGTTCGAATGGGACCTTCAGGCATCCGAACGTGTAGTGACCCAAATAATTAACTTGGCTTAAGTAGCTTAGTTAGGGGGATAATTTAAAATTTGGGTCACTAGGGACACCTGGAGGGGCATTTTTGAAATTTTTGGATTTCAGAGCTACAGTACACGAGCGCTTGCCCCGTGGACCACACGAGCGCTTGTATGAACAGTGTTATTCACCTTGTGCAATACCCAATTGTACGTCTAAAAAGCATTTTTAACCCGTAGTGAATAGTACACGAGCATTCGTATGGGGACCAAAACGAGCGCTCGTTTACTTTTTTTTGACTGTTGGTTTTCGCCCGCGCGTGCTACCTACAACTCAAAACCATTGGATAAATAGTACACGAACACTCGATGTTGTAGCACATGAGTGCTCACACCATTTTAGAGATCTTTTGCAGCACCCACAGCTTTTTCCCTCTATTTAAACCCAGCCCCCATTCATTCTTTAGAGTTATTTTAGCCTCTAAAGCCTTAAGGAAGCTCTATTGGTTTGGTTCTTGAGAGGTTGTGAGATTGTGAGAGTTTCCTTGGTGTCCTTGATGAAGAAGGAGGTGCTTCTTGGAGGACTTGCTTGTCAGGGGAACCTCTGCCCTTTCTGTTGCGTTTTGTTAGGTTGTTATGCTAGTTCTTGTTTTCAATAGCTTTGTTGGTGATTGTATAGAGGTTTAAGCTTTAATATCGTCTTAAGTTTTCCTTTCCGTTTAGGTTTAATCTTGTTATTTGGAGACATTGTTCTGGTTGAAAGGTGTTAGAAAACTTTTTTATGGCCTTAGGACTAGTCGGGAAAGGCTCGAGAAGTATTTGGACCAAATGAGGTTCTACCTAAACCTCACTGACCGAACACTCGCCCCTAGGAATGAGTGATCGACCAGAGACGTCTAGATGAATGCCTCTTTGACCGAACACCTTATGACCTTCATTTTCAAGTCTCAGGTTCATTTTAGTTGGACTTAGGACTAATGGAAGGTTTTCCACAGATTTAGAGAACCTGGATTGTTTGGAGGAATACTCGGAGAACTTGTTCGACCCAGGTGAGTTTTAACTCACATAATGCTCACCATTTATTTTCTCGCATTGCACGACTATTTTGTGTACCAAAACATGCATATTTACAACTCTCACGATATACACTTTGTTACACCATGAACTCTATCATTTGTGAAAAGGTGCTACTTAACAAGATAATGACATTGAGTTTTGTAAAAGCATGCATGTAAAATACGGATAGGATTAATTGCATTGTATGACATGGTACACCGGTACGTGCGGGATAATGGCCATGGGCTTACTATACATGTTAACTTTATGGTCAAATATGTGAGTGATATATGGGCCTTGGATCCGATGGTTGTAACGGGCGGTCACTACAAGACGTATATCATTAGTAACGTGGGACACCTGAGGTCGGATTTGGTTGGGCTGCTAGTGTTATGGACAGTAGCGTACAATGGTCGGGGCACCAATATTATATTACAGGTCCCTCGGGACAGCACCAACCCTGCTGAGAAGGGGTAATATCTCGAGTAGACCATACTGTTGAACTATCACTGTTTCTCATACTATAAGCATGTATTATATCTATATTGCATTCATGGATTACTGGCATACTCAAACGGTTGCATACTTTACCAAACGGAGTTCATCTCTAAATGGCACGGGTATTGTGTGCATTATCTCTCACTAAGTCCGTGGACTTACCCCTTTTTATTTTGCCTCCTATTTTGTATAAATTGCATGGTTTAGCTAGAGTAGAGAAGAATGCCTTCAACTGGATCGTGGTGATTGTGTAGGACCTGATTCAGGTCATTTTTGAAGACATGGAACCCTATTTGGCTAAAGTCTATGTGGGACGATGGAGGGACTATCCTAGCAGAGATGATAGAAATAATGATCATGCTTGCACTACTTACGATTAGGCATTAATCTTATTATCTTATTTTTAGACAATGATTTGGGGTAGTAATATGTTATTTTGATAATTGTTTTTTGACCATACATTTGATGACTTATTTATGATATGATGTTTTATTCTACTATGGTAATTATACTTGTATAATTTAGTTATTGCTTTCTATCCCTGTAGTTTAAAGTCTTCCATTGTATTCTACTATATATGTGAGATAATGATCCCTGAGTCTTGTCCCATGAGGGATATGGGCTGGGAGATGAACCATGTAGTCAGTTACCAATTAATTGATTTCCACGGGGCATTACAGAACGCAACCTCAGTTTTTTCATATTAGGGTTCCTTTTTTCAACAAGGAAACCTAAATCTTAATTGCCTATATATATATAGCTTTTCTGGGCATGAATTTTCTAAGCAACTAAGGGGCAAATTCTATATTGTGCTAAAAGATAATTTTTAGAGATTCCGAGCATGAGCGATAAATTTCTCTTAGAGTGTTGCTAATATTTGAGAAGTTGTTCTTCAATGACAATCAAGTAGCCTACCAGAGGTTCTGGCATGGGGAATCAGTAGAAGAAGTTTCCAAAGGTTCTGGGGGAACTATTGCGGTAGAAGGCAAGAAGGGTCACTTGTCTAGACAAGCCTGTATCAACTACAAAGCTTTTGTAAGTATGAACAACTTATAATTTCTCCTTCTTCTATAGTGCATGATTTTGGGTTTGGCTGCCCCAGAGTGGTTTTTCCTTTTGAAGGGTTCTTTAAAGGTTTCCACTTCGTCACCAAAATATTTGTGTCTATCTGCTTTATTGCTTTACATATTTTTGTGATTGATTGTTGCATGTTTCTTAGTTTTAATTCCACATTATTTTTGATAAACACCTATTCACCCCCCTCTAGGTTTATTTTGGAGTCATTTATATATTTTCAGAGTTGCCTACATTTTTTTTAAAAAAAAAATATTTAGAAGGATATTGCGAGAAACTAAATTTTTATTCAAATTGCAATGTGAGTAGAGTATGATAGTGGTGTGATGAAAGTGTTGTTTCTAGCATTACTCTAAGGGAAATGCTATATACAAAGAGTAATGTTACATAATCATCTCATATCTCACTCATATATCACAAGATTGATGTGGAAGTATCCATCCATCATTAAATCAACCTTTATTAAAGAAAAAAAAAATCAAGAGCTGATGGACATTGCCACATCAGCTAATTGATATGAGAGTGGAATGTGATATGAGTATTTAGAATTACTCATACGCAATACACTTACCCCCACTTTGATCTTACTCGCTACGCTAACGTAGTAGTTTGTAGTAGCCCTTGTTAAACCTTCTCATGTTAGCATAGCGATGTAAATGTATGGTGTTTATCATTACTCTTATTCTATTAAAAGAGTGTAATGTTTAAAACTATACTTTTATCCATCACTATCTCACAATGCTAATCATATCATATGTATATGTATATATAATAGCCAAAACCCTCCTTAAAAGTGCCTTAAATTTGCGACGTATGACGTGAATCCATTTTTTTTCTAAAGGCTAAATTGGTTTTTTAAGACATAATTTTTGAACATTGAATACATCATTTTTAAAGAGTGAACCCTTTTTTAAGTAAAAAACTGGTCTTTGAAGTAAAATTGAACCGATCATTAAATTAGCTTAATTAATTTTATGGGCATTTAATTATATTTCAAGAATTTTCCTTATATGAGATTTCATTAAGTTAAAAAATTAATGTATTATATTATTTTCTCGGAATTTACTACTCTCCAAAACTATAGAAGCCAACATTTAAAATTTAAAAACATACTACATTAATACTCATAATCAGTCAAATAGGTCATCCAAAAAAAATAAAATAAAATCGGCTATATAAGTATTGCATGCATTAATTCTAAACAAATCATTCATATTAGTAATACCTTTATGTATAGGTCGGCTAACAAAATAGTGAAGAAAAAAAATGTACAAGTCCGCTGAAACGTCACATTATTGAGCATTCTTAGCAGCTATCCTAAAGTTGCTTCCCTTCCCTACACATAGGAAAAGTTTCAAAAAAAATCACAAAGACTCACCTACAACAGCTTCCCTATATCTTCCCTATACCTTAGGATTACTACAGTTGAACCCAATGTATTGGGTTGAATTGTAGCAATCCACATTGTTTATTATAATCATAAAATGATATTCTCTCTCCTCTCACACTTTCCTATGCAAAATAAACGAATATAAAAACAATACAAAAGTAAAAAAAATAATATTTTAATGTTATAGGGAATTATAAAGGGAAGCTATTGTGGAGTGTATTTGAACAAGGGGGCAAAAAGTAGTTTGGTTTCGTAAACTTAAAGAAAATGACAAGGAAGCTGCTGGGAATACTCTAAAGATTGGTTATTTACCTCTCTCTAGTTTGAAAGATCTTGAATTGTGAAATCAAGAGCATCCAGAAGAAACATTCAAGAGAACAATAAATACATAATTTTTTTTTTTTTTGTAGCACTTTCCTCCTTTATTTTTTTCATTTATTTATTTTTTTGTGGTGGTTGAATTCGAAGTTAATGGGTTTCTATTTAGTGCAAATTTTTGTTGCTTTGTTGGATCTTTGTGTTTTATGTACGTTGATAATTAGAATCTAGATATTCTTTTTGCTATTGTTTTTTTCTTTATACTTTTCATTTTAAACCATGTATACCTATGGGAGCAAATTTTCATTAAAAAAAAATTATTTATTCCTCTGTATTTTCTTCGAATATTCAAAATTATATGTGTTTGATTTGTATTGAAATATTATAGATATCAGACACACTAAAAGCATTAGCAGCAGCTCCCTTAGAGCATTCACAACAGACTCCCTATATGTGATTTCCTTCCCTAAATTTAGGGAAAATGTCAAAAAAAAATCACAAAAAGCCACCCACATCAGACTCCCTAAATCTCTCTCAGACATTAGGATCGCTACATTACAATTGTAGCAATCCTTATGCTTATTAAAATATATAAAAAAAAAACTCATTTCTCTCTCCTTTCACATATTTTCATGTAACTCATCTTCTCTTTCTCATGCTCTTCTTTCTTCTTCATTTGTTCTTCTTCGTCCCAGGTCCCATGGCCAACAAACCACATGCCCATATCCTGTTCCACATATTCTCAGAGGTAAGGCCCATGGGCCCCAGACATAGTGATCTAAGAAAAAAAGAAAGCCCAAAGTACCACAATAGGCCCACCATGATAAAGCCCAATGCCCTAGTAAAAGACCAATTGATCTGCCATTTCAGCCATGCCAAGAATGCTTGTTCGAGACCAACACGGTCGGGAACGCTCAATGTAAACGGACATGCATTAAACCACCTAGTCGGTTATGCATCAGTCATAGACTCACATTGATTACTCGGACAGTTATGCGCCAAACAAGGGATACGCGTTAAATATACAATTACAAATTACTTGTAATGGCCAGAGAACAGAAATATTAACTCCTCCATCCGTTACTCCCGGATCCTAGATCCTATATACAGTTACAAACTATATCTCACAATTCTAACTATAAAAGGGTACAAACACTTATAGGTACATGATTCATTCTCGCTAGATACTATACAGAACTCAAAAAGAAGCTAACTTTAGCATCGGAGGAGGATTCACCGGAAACACCCATGGTGTATTCTCTTAACCCTATTTTTATCTTGTAGGTTGAAGGAGCAGCATCCAGAATTACAATTCTGCCCCTTGAGTTCACCAAGCCGGAAACTGTGTTAACAGTTTGGCATCGTTTATAGGAACGACTTCTAGTTCTTACAAAATTAAACTCCGCAATGGTGAACGTCCAGAAGTCAAGCTCGCCATGAAGAGTCAGCAATTCAAAACAACCAATGACCGCCACCTATTCCCCAAACTAGAGGAGACAGGGAGTGTATCACGGCCTTGGAGGCTTAAGTAACTCTCTTACTCCAGCAAAACAAGGAGTTACATCGTCATTTTCCAACACAATCCCAGTCCGAAGTAAATTGGAATGAACATTCAGAAGAAAAGGGAGATCACAGTAACCACTCTGATGGTCTTAGCCATCATGAGAGTAGTCATCATCGCAATTGGTAAGTGCCAAAATATTCATATTTTAGCCCTTAACTTATATTTGTTAATTCCTTAGTTTTGTTCGTTTATGCCATTTTAGTTCTTTTATGTTTTTTCTTTGTTTTTGTAGGCTTTTGGAAGAAAAGGTAGCAATTTCATAAGTATCGGGTTTAAAGAGCAATTTTGGGAAAAGCTGTAGGCTTTAGTAGTGCGATCGATCGTAGTGGAGCTGCAATCGAGCGCACTACAGGCAAGGACCAAGACGAGCTCAAGGCGTGTGCTCGTGCGCACAAGAAGCAGCCACAATCGTACTTGCGATCGAGCGCCTAGCATAGACAATTGATCGCAATCTTGCAATCGATAGCACACAGCATGCGATCGAGCGCACCCGTGCGTGAGAAGTAAGCTAGCCGTAGCCTTTTTACGGAAAATGTTTATTTTAGGGTTTTGAAGCCTTGTGCGAACTAGGGCTAAAACCCTACGGTTTTTAGCGTTTCTAGAGTATTCCTAAGGCCTATAAATAGACCCTTAAACCTTTAGAATAGACACACAATTTCCAAGGAGAAGAATTGGAGCTCTTCAAGTTCAAGTTTCGGGTTTATTCTTTTCCTTTCTATTTTATTTTATGAAGATGTTCAACATCAAACTCATGTGTAACTAAATTTCTTAGTAGGGCTAGATTGTAGCCCTAATTATGCTTATTTAATATTTCAATATTGGTACCTTTGTGATGATCATGTTGCGATATTTAACTTGATTAATTCTTGTTTCATGAATTCCTCATATGTGTTTGTCTGATCAATATATGCATGTGTTATGTATTAGTTAATTAAATCAATTTGGATCACGAAGTCTTAAGTTTAATAAGAGTAACAAAAGAAATTCACACCGGGTTCTTGGGTTAATCAACATGAAAAACTGGTAGTATACCCCATGCACTAGGTTGCATGTGTTTGTCGATTTCAATAGATTAATGCTTTCTTAAAGAACAACTTAGTATACACCCATGCTAAATTCTTTAAGAAATAAAAGAGTTAGAGTATACACCCATGCCTAACTCGTTGCTTAGGGAAATCTATAGCTTAAGGAGTATACACCCATGCCCTTAGGTTGACAAACATTAGGTATGCATAACTTGATCAAAGCGTTAGCATATTGTTATATTATATAAGCATGATCAATGGTGGATATCAAAGCCCTACCTCTTTATTATTATCAACTCAAAATCAATCTTTGTTTTGTTTTACTTACGGAATTCATTTGAAGCAAAATTTAGCAATTCTTGTGGGAATGATTTGGTACATGCACCATATACTACAATATTGATCTTGTGCACTTGCGAGTAAAACGTACAATTATTTGCCTAATAATTTAGGTAGATATTTGCACAACAATGTTTTGGCGCTGTTGCCGGTGATTGTGGCAAATTTTGTTTAGAATTATTTTCCTTTATCTTTGTTATTTTAATTTTTAATTTTTAATTCTGTTTTTATCAAACATCAAAAATATTTTTCGTTTTTTTTTTTTTTTTTTAAATTTTTATGTTTTCTATTTTGTTTCAGATTGCGGCACCTACATTTTGTTACTGCGATCGAGCGGAGGCCGAGTGCGATGGAGCGCACTAAGCTGCGATTGAGCGCAGTTCTAGGGAGCATCCGGACAGCAGCACTAAAGCTGCTGTGACTGCAAAGGCAAATCAACTTAAGCAAGGTTGTCGATCTCAAGACTCAATCATCCTTCCACTCAATCCCGAAATTGAGCGGACAATTTGACAAAGGCCTAGAGACAACTCAGACACAGAAGAAGAGGAGGAAGTTGAGGAAACAATGGAAGATCTGCAGGAGAACCCACCACTAGTGTAAAGACCAATGAAACAAGCTTTCATCCCAAAAAACCTCAACCAGCCATCATGCATAGCCTATCAACTGGAGGTAGAAGGCAATTATTATATATCCCCATAGATGCTTAATGCATTGACTGACTTCAAGGGCATAGCTACTGAGGATCCTAACTTGCATCCTATGGAATTCTTTGATCTATGCAAGCTTCAGCACATACAAGGCCTAACTTTGGACAGACTCAGGTTAGTCCATTTTCCTTTTTCTTTGAAAGATAATACTAAATTGTGGTATAATTCCTTGCCTGCAGATTCCATCGATACTTGGGAAGAGCTAGCCACTAAGTTCCTAAAGAAGTTTTTCCCAGCTCAAAAGACAAGGCAGCTTGAAAGGGAACTTCAAACTTTCCAACAAAGAGATGGAGATCTTTTCTACGAGGCATGAGACCGCTTCAATGCACTGCTTCTGAAGTGCCCACATCACAACATCCCTCAAGATGATCAGGTACAAATTTTTATGAAGGGTTAGATGACACTAACAAAGGGATGATTGATTCAACTTGTGGAGGTGCACTTATGGAAAAGAGTAGTGAGGAAGCCATGGACCTCTTCGAAACACTAAGAGAGCACTCCCAACAATTTTGTTCCAGAGGAAGGAGAGAAGTAAAAAGTAAAGGCATGTCTTAAGTGAACTGTAGTTCACAATTACCTACCTAAATTAATAGGCAAATAATTGGATGTTTTCCCCTCAAGTGCACGAGGTCAACATAGTAGTATAGTGTGAAAATACAGTGAATTCCCACGAGGATTGCTGAATTTTGTCTAAAATAAATTTCCAAAGTAAAATAAAACAAAAGATTGAATTTGAGTTGATGATAAAAAGATAGGGCTTTGATATCCACCACTAATTATATTTAGATAATATGCCAATATGCCAATGTTTTGATCATGTTATGTATATCTAATGTTTGTCAACCTAAGGGCATGGGTGTATACTCCTTAAGATATAGATTTCCCTAAGCAACAAGTTAGGCATGGGTGTATACTCTAACTCTTTTCTTTCCTAAAGGATTTAGCATGGGTATATACTAACTTGTTCTTAAGGAAATCATATATTCTATGGAAATCGAGAAACACATGAGGCCTAGGGCATGGGTGTATACTCCCGGTTCCCCATGTTGATTAATCCAAGAACCCGGTGTGGATTACTTTTGTTACTTATGTTAAACCCAGGACTCGGTCATCCAAATTGATTTAACTAACTAGTCCATACCACATGCATATGTTAATCATGCACACACATATGAGGAATTCATGAAAGCAGGCATTAATCAAGTTAGATATCACAACAAGATCATTACATGGGCGCCGATATTGAATATCAACTAAATATAACTAGGGCTTCAATCCAACCCTACTAAATAAATTAGTTACACATAATAAAAATAAAAATAAAACTAAAAGAGAAAAAGGAAAGAAATAACCAAAAGGTAGGCTCCAATTCCTCCCTTAAAAGTTGTGTTTCTTCCAGCTTGATTATTTTTAAGGTTTAGAGGTCTATTCATAGGACTTTAGAAGTCCTCGTTACACTAGTAAACCTAGAAAATTCACAGGGTTTTAGTCCTATTACAAGTGGGACTTGGAAAACCCTAATATGGAAGGAAAGGGAGTCTGTCCGCAGCTTCTAGAATTCTCCAGCGCACAGGTGCAATCGATCGCCACCCATGTGCGATCGATCACAAGTCATCTACGATCGATCACACTACCAGAAACTCCAACTTTTCCAAAATTCTCTTTTTGAGCCCAAATCTTCCAGATTTACTTCCTTTTCTTCCAAAAGCCTACAAAAGCATGGAAAACAAATAAAAGAACTAAAATAGTATAAATTAACTAAAACTAAGGGATTAAACATGAAAGTTAAGGGCTAAAAATATGAATATTTTAGCACTTAATACACCCCCAAACTTACATATTGCTAGTCGCTTAGCAATACAAAACTAAAAACAAAATAAAAAACAAAAAACAAAAAGGCTACAAAACCAAACTAATCATGACATCAATCAAATCGAAAATTTTCACCTTTTGATGTAAATACTCAATGCTTTGAGGCAAGAGGTCCAGTAACTCAGTGAAAAGATTATCAATTATCATATATATATGCCAAAATGTCCATTTAGTAAGGCATCCAATTCACCCAAGATACAAAAACACACACATCAGACTTCTTGTCATACCTCACAAATTATGTGCTAATGTGCTTGTGTGATAACATCAAACATGTGATTTTTCAACTGTCCTAAACAAGTAATCAATCTATCAAATTCTCTCATCAGATCATGTGCTCAAAAGTTTAAGCTCACTGATGAATTCAAACCACAATTCTTCCAGATTAACCAAATTTTTAGGGCAACATGAACATGCATAAAAACAAACACACAAAACAAATAACACGAAATTGGGACAAAGTGTGTGTGAACAACATGTGTGCCCATACCCCCAAACTTAAATGACACATTGTCCCCAATGTTTCTAAATTAAGGAAAGAGTGTACCCGGGAGATGGACGAAATAGTCTTAGAAAGCATGGCTCATAGCACACCCCCAAACTTGAATTGAAGCACACTTGTCCCTACAAAAGAAGAAAACACAAAAACAATAAAAAGAAACAAAACTAAACATAAATAAAAAGATTAATTGAAAACACACTAAACAAAATAAAAAGATAAACTATGGGGTGCAGGTGATGGGGGGTGTGAAGTAATGCGTTGTAGGGGTATGAGGTGAAAGTGGGGAAACAGTGACCTAAAATAGGTCACATGGCCTTCTGCCCGAGTGCTCTTGATCGCACGCATGGTGCGCTCGATCGCACTCACGTAATGGTGTGCGTGTGTGGGTGATGTGCACTCGAACGCACGCATGGTGCGCTAAATCGTACTGACAAAATGTAAAACAACCAAAATTTGGTTACTGCGCTCGATCGCACTCAGGGTGTGTTCGATTGCAGTAACAGAATGTAACAAAAATGACCAGGGACTTGAAACACTCAAACACTAAAGTAAAATAAAACACATAGTAAAACAAAAACAAAATATAAGTAAAATAACACAAACAACAAAATAAAAAGGATATGCTATGGGGTGCCTCCCATGAGTGCTAAGTTTAACGTCTTCAGCCAGACGGTAGTACTTTAAACTTGAAGCACAAATCTTTCCTTCTCTTGCACCAAAGGGAATGAATCTTTTCTGCTGCAAGATGCTTCTGAGTGTCTATAGATCGGGGAGGACCAATTTGAGTTTTCTCCAATAGCTTCTCATCCGGGAGGGAATCGTGAACTGGACAATACTCAGGGAATTCATCTATCTTGATGTCCTCAATTTGCTCATCACATAGCCCCAACAAACTTCTCTCTTGGATTCTTAGGAATTCGGGAATAGATGTTGAATAAGTTTCAGTGCCCTCTTCCTTTTCCCGATGTAGCTCCTCTAGAACTTTGGTTTGATCCCCATTCCCCTCTTCCACTTGATTTTCAACCACCTCTTCTCTTGTCAATGTGACAACTTGCTCATGATAGTAGGTGCACGCCTTCTCCATGTAATGCTCATAAGGATTGGCCACCAACTCACTTTGACACTCTTCTTCTTCTTCTTCTTCTTCTTTAAATGTATCTGAATTTTGCATGAGGTGGGCCTCCATCCATTCAAATGATTGCTCTCTTTCCTCCATGTGGCTAAGATGAGCTACCACATGTTTTGTAAAGTCAGCATACTATTTTTCTAAGGCAACAACTGCTTCTTCTAAGGCAGACCTTTTTGGATGAGGTGGTTCTTCTTGATATTGTTGATGTGGAGAAGAATTCAAATGATCATATATGGGAGATGGCTCCTCTTCTTGGTATTGTGGAGGCTAGTAGGTGGAAGACGGCTCCTCTTGATCTGCTTCTTCTTCTTTGAGACTATTGCCTTTCGGGTTGAGGTAGGTCTTCATCTCCTCAGATGCTTGTTGTGTAGTCTTAATCAATGTATTTACCATATCTATAAGAGAAGGTGGTTCAGCCTGACATTGTTGTTGTGGAGCTGATTGAGAGGAATATACATGATCATAGAATTGCTGATATGAGTGATGTTGCAGTCCATGAGATTGTTGAGCATGAATTCCGAGAGCTTGAGTTTGCCATGAGAGATTGGACTGTTGGCTCCATGTTGGGTTACAGGAATCAAAATAGTGGCCGTTCCTTGGTCTAGAGAACAATGTGTTCTTATGCCCAAAAAGTTTGTTAGAAATTTGTCTTATTGAAGGATATTCTCTAACATGGTCCATGGGGTGTCAGAACGCCTCCCCACATGTGTGAAAATAAAATAAAATAACAAAAAGAAGTTAAAATTAAAAGGGAAATAAAAACAAAATTAAAAATAAAAACTTACGAATATGCAGATTCGAATGACCCGGCATGAAACAAAAGAAAAAATCAGATCTATAGTTAGTACAGTACTGTGCTGCTCTCTGGATGTGCGATCGATCGCACCATGATCGATCGCACCATGAGGTGCGCTCAATCACACTGGTGTGCTCGATTGCCCTAGTTGGGTGCTCGAGCACACCTCTAGAGGCAAAACAGGAATTGTGGAAAAAATTAGAAAAACAGAAAAATTTAAAACAAAATTAAAATAGAGAAAGAAAACAAAATTTAAAATTGAAAATTAAAATAACACAACTAAAGGAAATTAATTCTAAACAAAATTTGCCGCAATCCCCAGCAACGGTGTCAAAAACTTGTTGTTCACAATTGCCTACCTAAATTAATAGGCAAATAATTGGATGTTATACCTACAAGTGCACGAGGTCAACATAGTAGTATAGTGTGCAAATACGGGGTCATTCCCGCGAGGATTGCTGAATTTTGTATAAAATAAATTCCCAAAGTAAAATTAAACAAAAGATTGAATTTGAGTTGATGATAAAAAGGTAGGGCTTTGATATCCACCACTAATTATATTTAGATAATATGTCAATATGCTAATGTTTTGATCATGTTATGTATATATAATGTTTGTCAACCTAAGGGCATGGGTGTATACTCCTTAAGCTATAGATTTCCCTAAGCAACGAGTTAGGCATGGGTGTATACTTTAACTCTTTTCTTTCCTAAAGGATTTAGCATGGGTGTATACTAACTTGTTCTTTAGGAAGGCATATATTCTATGGAAATCGACAAACACATGAGGCCTAGGGCATGCGTGTATACTCTTAGCTCCCCATGTTGATTAACCCAATAACCTGGTGTGGATTGCTTTTGTTACTTATGTTAAACCCAGGACTCGGTCATCCAAATTGATTTAACTAACTAGTCCATACCACATGCATATATTAATCAGGCAGACACAGATGAGGAATTCCTGAAAGCATGCATTAATCAAGTTAGATATCACAACAAGATCATCACAAGGTCGCCAATATTGAATATCAACTAAATATAACTAGAGCTTCAATCTAGCCCTACTAAATAAATTAGTTATACAAAATAAAAATAAAAATAAAACTAAAAGAGAAAAAGGAAAGAAAGAACCGAAAGGTAGCCTACAATTCCTCCCCCCAAAGTTGTGCCTCTTCCAGCTTGATTATTCTCAAGGTTTAGACGTTTATTTATAGGGCTTTAGAAGTCTTTGTTACACTAGTAAACCTAGAAAATTCATAGGGTTTTAGTCCTATTACAAGTGGGACTTAGAAAACCCTAATATGGAAGGAAAGGGAGTCTATCCATAGCTTCTAGAATTCTCCAGCGCCAAGGTACGATCGATCACAACCCGTGTGCGATCGATCACACTACCAGAAACTCCAACGTTTTCAAAATTCTCTTTTTGAGTCCAAATCTTCCAGATTTACTTCATTTTCTTCCAAAAGCCTACAAAAGCATGGAAAACACATAAAAGAACTAAAATAGTATAAATTAACTAAAACTAAAGGATTAAACATGTAAATTAAGGGCTAAACATATGAATATTTTAGCACTTAACATGAACCTAAATGGTGGATCTCCAAATCAGATGGCTATTATGGAAAGAAAGCTAGAAATGACTTTCAAAGCCATGACTGCTCAGAACATCTCACCTATTCAACAAGACGCACAACTCCAAGTATGTGCCATTTGTTCTCATGTTGATCACACCACTAAGACTTGTCCTTTGTATCCATTTGCAGATCAAGAGCAGGCGAACTGTGTGGTACAAAACAATTACCCTCCCAAGAACAATCTATACTCCAACACCTACAATCCAGGGTGGCGCAACCAACCTAATTTCTCATGGAGTAACAATCGGAATGCTCTAAACCCTCAAGGGCAGCAGAGGAGTCTCCAACAAGCAGTCCAACCAATTCAGGAGCCGAAGAAGAATGACCTGGAAAGTCTAGTACAACAATTTATGCTTGTGCAACAACAAGCTAGTGCAAAGAACGAGCAAGCTATTCAAAGACTGGAAGTACAAATGGGGCAAATGGCTAAGGAGCTGAGGGAAAGAAAGCAGGGTGAATTTCCATCCCAAATAATACCTAATCCAGGCGATCACCAGCAATTGAAAGCCACCACAACTCTCAGAAATGGCAAGCTCATAGGAACTAAAGAGATAGCTCAAGCATCTCCAGATGAAGCCTCAAAATCCAAGGTAAATAAAACGGAGAAGGTGAATGCACCACCCTTCTCTTAAAGGTTAGTAAAGCCAAAGAAAGAAAAACAACTTCTTGACATTTTGGAGACCTTGAGGAAAGTAGAGATTAACATTCCTTTATTAGATGCAATTAAACAAATTCCCTCATATGATAAATTTTTAAAGGATTGTTGCACTCATAAAAGGAAATTTCAGGAGCATGAGACATTAGCTTTAACAGAGGAGGTAAGTGTGGTGTTGTTAAGAAAACTACCACCGAAGCTAAAATATCGAGGTAGTTTTACCATTCCTTGCAGGATAGGAGACCATCTTTTTGAGCATGCATTGCTGGATCTAGGAGCAGGGGTCAATTTGCTGCCATACACTATATCTGAGACACTAGGTATAGGGGAACTTCAACCAACTTCTATCACCTTACAATTGGCAGACAGAAGCATCAAAAGAGCAAGAGGTATACTTGAGGATGTCTTGGTAATGGTAGGAGAATTTAATTTACCTGCTGATTTTATTGTATTGGATATGGAAGAATCTCCTATGCCATAGCCCTTACCCATCATTTTAGGAAGACCCTTTATGAGAACTGCTGATACAAAAATTTGTGTGAAAAAGGGTACTGTAAATATGAAGGTAAATGGTGAGAAGGTAGAGTTTAGAATATTTGATGCATTGAAATTACCTCAAGATGATCTGTAATGCTTTAATGTCTGTATGATTCACGGTGTTGTTGAGAAAGTATTTTAGGTCCATCACATTGATACATTGGAGGCCACCCTCACCCATAGTTTCACAAGGCAAGACATTTAGCCAGAATCTGAAAATGTTACTGATGACATCAGTGCAACTGTGCACCTTCTTGAGGCCTCTCCAAAGCTTTCAAGTAAGTACACCCCTCCCTTTGAGATTCTTGAGCCTACTAATACTACTCTTGTCCCTTCTACTGTCGAGGCAGCAAGATTGGAATTGAAGCAATTGCCAGAACACCTAACATATGCCTACTTAGGAGAAAACAAGACACTACCAGTTATAATTGCTGTAAATCTGAGTTTTGGGGAAGAAAAAATGCTGTTGAGAGTTCTTAGAGAGCATAAAACTACTTTGGGATGGACCATTGCTGACACCAAGGGGATAAGTCCAGCCAAGTGCATGCATCAAATCTTCCTTGAAGACGAAGCAAAGCCAACCAGGGATGCACAAAGAAGACTCAACCCACACATGAAGGAGGTAGTCAAGGCAGAGGTATTGAAACTGTTGGATCTTAGACAGTAAATGGGTCAATCCAGTCCAAGTAGTTCCAAAAAAGAGTGGGATCACAGTGGTGAACAATGAAGATGATGAGCTGATACCTACAAGAATAACCACTGGTTGGAGGGTATGCATCGATTACAGAAAACTGAACAAGGTGACAAGGAAAGACCATTTTCCCCTACCCTTCATTGATCAAATGCTATAGAGGTTAGATGGCCATAGCTACTACTACTTCTTGGATGGGTACAGTGGCTACAACCAGATTGCAATAGCACCGGAGGACCAAGAGAAGACCACCTTCACATGCCCTTTTGGCACATTTGCCTACAGAAGGATGCCATTTGGATTACTAGCCAACTTCCAAAGATGCATGATGAGCATTTTCTCAGATATGGTGGAAAAATTCATTGAGGTATTTATGGATAATTTTAGTGTTTTTGGGTCTAGTTTCGATGAATGCCATAATCATCTGAAGAGTGTCCTCAAGAGATGTGAAGAATGCAACATAGTGCTCAATTGGGAAAAATGCCACTTCATGGTTCAACAAGGCATTGTGTTGGGTCATTCTATTTCCAGGAAGGACATTGAAGTAGATAAGGCCAAGACTGACATCATCTCCAAACTTCCCCCTCCTATGACAATGAAGGGGGTGAGAAGTTTTCTTGGACATGTCGGGTTCTATAGAAGGTTCATCAAGGATTTCTCCAAGATCTCTAGAGCCCTCTGTGCATTGCTAGGGAAGGAGGCCAAGTTTGAATGGACTGAAGAATGCATGACTGCTTTCAAGACACTAAAAAGGCTGCTCACATCTGCACCAATAATGATGGCACCTCATTGGAATCTACCATTTGAGCTTATTAAGTGCCAAAATATTCATATTTTAGCCCTTAAACTTATATGTGTTAATTCCTTAAGTGATGTTAATTTATGCTATTTTAGTTCTTTTATGTGTTTTCCATGGTTTTGTAGGCTTTTGGAAGAGAAGGAAGTAAATCTAGAAGATTTGGGCTCAAAGAGTGAAATTGGGAAAAGTTGGAGTTCCTCATAGTGCGATCGAGCGCACTACTAGAGAAGACAAGCAGCGATGCAACCATGTGCGATCGTGCGCACAACTAAAGAGTCTCTATCGTAAACGTGCGATCAAGCGCACATAGGTTGCAATCGATTGCACCCACACGCTAGTGACACATTAGAGGCGGCCAGACTGTTGTTCTTTCCATATTAGGGTTTTTCCAAGTCCCACTTATAATAGGAATAAAACAATACGAATTTTCTAGATTTACTAGTGTGTCAAGGACTTCTAAGGCCTATAAATAGACCTTTTAGCTTCTAGGAAAAAGGTGTGGAGAAAGAGGCACAAGCTCTGGAAAGGAACTAGAGGCTAGATCAAGAGGAGTTTGGGTTTTTCTTCTCTTCTCCCTTTTATTTTTGTTGTGTAGTTTATATTTTATTTAGGGCTAGATTGAAGCCCTAGTCATGTCTATTTATGATTTCAATATTGGCACATTTGCTACAATTATATTTTGGTGTATTTAACTTGATTAATTCCTACTATCTTGTATTCCTCATATGTGTTTGTCTGGCCAACATACGCATGTGGTATGGACTAGTTAATTTAATCATGTCTTGGGTTTAATAAGAGTAACAAAAGAAATCCACACTGGGTTCTTAGGTTAATCAACATGGGGAACTGGGAGTAGACACTCATGCCCTAGACCTCATGTGTTTGTCGATTTCCATAGATTTATGCTTTCTTAAAGAACAACTTAGTAGACACCCATGCCAAATCCTTTAAGAAAGAAAAGAATTAGAGTAGACACTCATGCCTAATTCGTTGCTTAGGAAAATCAATAGTTTAAGGAGTAGACACCCATACCCTTAGGTTGGCAAACATTAAATATACTGGTATGATTGGCGCATTGGCATATTGTTATCTTAACTAGTCTGATTAGTGGTGGATATCAAAACCCTAATACTTTTTAGTTTTAGTTTATCTTTTATTTTATTTCTTTTTATTAAATTCAATCGTGACAATGAAATTTTACATGTTTAAGTAAATAGGAAATTACTTCTAAACATAATTTACCAATCAACGTGGGAATGATCTCGTATTTGCCTGCTATACTATCGTTTGATCTTGTGCACTTGCGAGTAAAACATACTAAATATTATCTATTAATTTAGGTAGTATTTAGCACAACAGAGCTCATGTGTGATGCCAGTGACATTCCCTTGTGAGCTGTCTTGGGTCAAAGAACCAATAAGGTACCTCATGCCATTTCTTATGCTTCTAGAACATTGAATGATGCTCAGCTAAATTATTCTACTATTGAGAAAGAATTATTAGCTGTCATATTTGCTTTGGCGAAGTTTAGATCATACCTGATTGGTTCTAAGGTTATTGTATTCACTGATCATGCTGCTTTGCGATATTTGTTTGCTAAGACAGATGCAAAGCCTAGATTGATCAAATGGGTATTATTACTGCAAGAGTTTGACCTTGAGATTAAAGACAAGAAGGGTAGTGAGAATGTGGTGGCAGATCACCTATCCAGGCTATTTCTTGAGGAAGAAGGAGATGAGCTTCCATTGAATGAAAATTTTCCAGATGAGCAGTTGTTTGCAGTTGAGGTCCAACTTCCATGGTATGTAGATATTGTTAATTATATAACTGCCAAGGTTTTTCCTCCAGGTATGCCTAGTCAAGAAAGGAAGAGGTTGATGTCTATATCTAGACATTACCATTGGGTGACCCCTATTTGTTCAAATTCTGCCCTGATTAAATTATTAGAAGGTGTGTCTCAGAAGAGGAGCACTTGAGCATTTTGTAGCATTGTCATAATTTTGCTTGTGGAGGACACTTTGGGCCAAGAGAACAGCTCTTAAGGTATTACAATCTGGTTTCTATTGGCCTAATGTGTTTAAGGATGCCTTTTTGTTTTGCAGCTCTTGTGATAGATGCCAAAGGACAGGTAACATCTCATCCAAAAATCAGATGCCATTGCAAAATATTCAAGTGGTAGAGCTCTTCGATGTATGCGGTATTGACTTCATGGGTCCATTTCCTAATTCATATGGTTATTTATATATCCTTGCGGGTGTGGATTATGTGTCTATATGGGTCGAGGCTGTCCCCTCAAAGACTAATGATCACAAAGTAGTTCTGAGGTTTTTGCATGATAACATCTTTACTAGGTTTGGGACGCCAAGGGCAATAATTAGTGATGGAGGTAGCCACTTCAACAATTATGCCTTTGCTTCTTTGATAAAGAAGCATGGGATCACACATAAGGTTGGCACTCCATACCATCCTCAAACCAGTGGTCAAGTTGAGATAAGCAACAGAGAAATTAAAAGCATACTAGATAAGACAGTGAATTCCAACAGGAAGGACTGGTATCTGCACTTGAATGATGCACTATGGGCTTATAGCACTGCTTACAAGAAGCCTATTGGTGGTATGTCTCCATATCGGTTGGTCTTTGGGAAAGCATGTCATCTACCAGTGGAGTTGGAACACAGAGCATATTGGGCCATCATGCAGTTGAACTTTGATATGAAACAAGCTGGTGGCAAGAGGAATTGAGGCGTGATGCATATGAGAACGCCAAGCTCTACAAGGAAAGAACCAAAGCATACCATGACAAGCAACTGGTCAAGAAGGAATTTCATGTAGGGCAAAAGGTGTTGATCTATAATTCTAGATTGAAACGTTTCCTTAGCAAGCTTAAGTCAAGATGGTCTGGACCTTGTATTCTTACCCATGTGTTTCCTCATGCAGCACTAGAGGTTCATAGTCTAGAAAATAATCAGACATTCAAGGTAAATAGACACAAAGTAAAGCCACATCTTGAAGTGAAATTAGTACCAAGAGATGAAGATCTGGCACTCCAGTCTGTCCAATATACAGCACCACCAAGAGCACTTGAGCCACAGCCAGTGGAGTTCAAGTGCATCTCCCCGAAATAGTAGCACTGAAGCTACTATTGAAAGTGTTTGAACAGTCCAGGAGCTCGAGCGCATCTGCTCAGATCAGTGGTATTGAGGCCACTGAATGCGGTACAAATCTCTATCCTTTGGTTTCTTTCCATTGGGTCAATTTTTTTTTTTTTTTTACTTTTCATAATTTTCCGTAGTACTTTTAGTGTTCTTATTTATATTTTGTGTCTGTTTTTCTTTAATTCGGTAAGATACTGTCCATTTTGCATTTATTTAAAAAAAAACTAATTGTTTTACATTCTGTTAGTGCGACCGAGTGCACCTTGCATGCGTTCGAGCGCACCACCACCACACACGCACACCGCTGCACGAGTGTGATTGAGCGCACTTTGCGCGTGATTGAACGCACTCGGCCAGAGGGTCACATGACCTATTTTAGGTCACTTTCCCCATTTCCCCCCCCCCTCACTTCTCCTCTGCGCCAACGCCCACTCTCCAGCCATTTTCACTCACCGGTAGTCACTCACCTCCACCGGCATTCTCTCACCACCACCGCACCTCCATGTCGCCGTTCACCCTCCGGTCACCACTCACTGCCCCACAACACTCACAACACATTCCCCATCACCCATCCCCACCCCAACCGCCATTCTTACCCACTCCCATTTTTATGTAAAAAGCAATCTGTGGGTGTTTCTCCACACACGATTGTTTCTGTTGTTGGTTTTCTCTGTTTTGTAGGGGATTGGGCCATTTTTGCTGTGGTTTTGCAATCTAGCTCGTGACACTGCGCACCACGTGTTCAACAAAATTCCTGATCCAAGTTGCACCATGGCTAAAGCTCGCACTTCATCCTCTCGGGTCTCTGAAATCCAAGCCACTTCCTCCCCATCCCACTTTTGAGGAGTGGGAGCTTCTGTTTGAGACCACATTTGCAATTAGAGAAGACTTCCAAAACCTTGAAGCAACTTGATGGGCGGTTGCAGAATTCAAACGCCGAGGGCTGAAGAAACTGTTCAAGCCAGTCACCTCCACTGCATATAAAAAATTGGTAGCAGAGTTCTATGCGCATCTGTTTTACTATTGCACTAGGCCGGATATCCTGTCCTCAACAGTTCACAACAAAGATATTGAGGTGACTTCGGCCGACATTGCCATTACTCTACAATGCAATGATGAGCATCCTCTAGAAGACGTGCAGCTTGCAAGACAACCTCCCAGATTCTATGCTGCAGAAATAATTGAGGACATGTGTCAAAGGCAGTTTGCAGACACACATAATAATGCCGGCAGCAGGGCCAAGTTGCCTCCACAACTCTAGCTTGTGAACTCTATTCTGCATCACAATGCCTTTCCCATAGGACACCAGACTCAAAGGCGATTATTTGGAGCCAAATTCTCAAGTTCTAGAATGGGGTGCATGTTGGGGGAGCTGAGTACACCCACTCATAGGGGTTGCATTTTCCATATTTACTCACTTACATACTTCGAAAAAAGGGCATAAAGGGCACCTCAGTAGATGAGCCAGTCACCCAGATCCCGCGGTTTGGCATTCGACAATGGAATCAAAGCTATTCACATATGCCCAAGGTACCTCAAGCACCAGCAGCTGAAGCAGAGGAGTTCAAGGCAGAGCCTATGACAGAAGATGAACCTGTAGCTAAGCAGGAAGTAGGAGAAGAGAAGGCGACTGTCACTCTGCACGTAGCACAATATCGTTCTATCAGTGAAGAAGTGGCAGGACTCTAGCGAGAGCTAGAAGAAAGAGAGGAGGCTCGGGAGGAGAGAGTTTAGACAAACCACAAATTAACTAACTTAGAAGAACTGATGCGGTCAATTCTAAGCCGATTGCCACCACCATCAGGAGCATCTTCTTCGGGATAGCAATGAGAGGGGTGTGCTATGAGCCATGCTATTCCAAACAGTTTTGTCCATATCCCGGATAAATTCTTTCCATGTTATAAGCACATTAGGGACAATGTGTAATTTAAGTTTGGGGGTATGGGAACACTTTACACACACTTTGTCTTAGTTTCATGTTGTTTGCTTTGTTTGTTTTGTTGTTAGAAAAATAAATTAATAAATAAATAAATTTATGCATGTCGATGTTTCCCTTAAGATTTTGGTTGATTTGAAAGAATTGTGGTTTGATTTCATTGGTGAGCTTAAAATTTTGAACATATGATCTGATGATAGAATTTTTTAGTTTGGTTACTTGCTTAGGACAATTGAGAATTCACATGTTTGATCTAATCTTACAAGCACATTAGCACATAAATTGTAGAGTATGACATGAAGTCTGATGTGTGTGTTTCTATGTCTTGGGTGAAACTAGATGATGTATTAGATGGATTTTTTTGGCACACACACACACACACACACACACATATATATATATATATATATATATGTAATAAAAAAAGAAAAAAATTGATCATTGATAAGCTTTTCACTAAGTAACTGGACCTCTTTCCTCAAAAACATCGCGTATTCATGTCAAAAGGTGAAGAATTTTGATTTGATTAATATCATGGTTAGTTTGGTTTCGTAGCCTTTTTGACTCGAGTTAGTAAGTCCTTAGGGGTGTTTTACACCTAATGCCCTAAAACCACATGGTTTGGGAGTCATTGGCATATATATATATATGCCATAGTATTCGTTCTAATACGGATTTCAATGAACTTTGAGATATTGAGACATTGCATTAGAAATAATTGGAAGCTTCATATTTATGTGCTAGTTCACTTTACACTGTTTTCAAACTTGTGATGTTTTAGCATGTCTTCTATAAGTAATTAAACTTTAAAATTCCAATTCATTGCGAAGATGGAGTTTATCATTTTAAGCCTGCTAATGAAAGAAAATCATGGTCTTGAGTGATACCTTAATTTTTGGATAAAATGAACTTTTGCATAATGTTTGTGGGTAACATTTCTGGAAAATCCTCACGAGACTTCACTCGTCTTCTAGGAAATTCCTAGGGGTTTAAAAGGCTTATTGCATATGCTCAATGCAATTGTACATTCCACGAAGGATGGATTTATCTTTTTGTTTTCTGTTTTTGCATTTAATTTTTAGTTTTGTATTGCTAAGGGACTAGCAATATGTAAGTTTGGGGGTGTGTTAAGTGCCAAAATATTCATATTTTAGCCCTTAACTTATATTTGTTAATTCCTTAATTTTGTTAGTTTATGCCATTTTAGTTCTTTTATGTGCTTTCTTTGTTTTTGTAGGCTTTTGGAACAAAATGAAGCAATTTTTGGAAGTATTGGGCTTAAAGAGCAATTTTGGGAAAAGCTCAAGGCTCTAGTAGTGTGATCGATCGCAGTGGAGCTGTGATCGAGCGCACTACAGGGAAGGACCAAGACGAGCACAAGGCATGCGCTCATGTGCACAAGAAGCAGCCTCGATTGCACCTGCGATCGAGCGCCCAGCACAGACGGTCGATCGCATCTGCGATCGATCGTACAGGGGATGCAATCGAGTGCACCCGTGCGTGAGGAGCAAGCCAGCCGCAACCTTTTTATGGAAAGTGTTTATTTTAGGGTTTTGAAGCCTTGTACGAACTATGGCTCAAACCCTACGTTTTTTAGGGTTTTTAGAGTATTCCTAAGGCCTATAAATAGACCCTTAATCCTTTAGAATAGACACACAATTTCCAAGGAGAAGAATTGGAGCTTTTCAAGTTCAAGTTTCGGGTTTATTCTTTCCTTTCTGCTTTATTTTATGAAGATGTTTAATATCAAACTCATGTGTAACTAAATTTCTTAGTAGGGCTAGATTGAAGCCCTAATTATGTTTGTTTAATATTTCAATATTGGTGCCTTTGTGATGATCATGTTGTGATATTTAACTTGATTAATTCCTGTTTTCATGAATTCCTCATATGTGTTTGTCTGATTAACATATGCATATGGTATGGATTAGTTAATTAAATCAATTTGGATGACCAAGTCCTGGGTTTAACAAGAGTAGCAAAAGAAATCCACACTGAGTTCTTGGGTTAATCAACATGGAAAACCGGGAGTATATACCCATGCCCTAGGTTCCATGTATTTGTCGATTTCCATAGATTAATGCTTTCTTAAAGAACAACCTAGTATACACCCATGCTAAATCCTTTAAGAAAGAAAAGAGTTAGAGTATACACCCATGCCTAACTCGTTGCTTAGGGAAATCTATAGCTTAAGGAGTATACACCCATGCCCTTAGGTTGACAAACATTAGGTGTCCATAATATGATCAAAGCATTGGCATACTGTTAAATTATATAAGCGTGATTAGTGGTGGATATCAAAGCATTACCTTTTTATTTTTATCAACTCAAAATCATTCTTTGTTTTGTTTTACTTATGGAATTTATTTTAAGCAAAATTTAGCAATCCTCGTGGGAATGATCTTGTACTTGCACCATATACTACAATATTGATCTTGTGCACTTGCTAGTAAAACGTACAATTATTTGCGTAATAATTTAGGTAGATATTTGTACAACAGCAATCATGGAAGTAGCCGCCAGGAAGATGAACATAGGGAGAACAATCAAAGGGGAAGAAGCCACTTGGAGCATAGCAATAGAGAAAACACTGGCAAGGAAGACAACTTCAAGAAGGCAGAGGACCCTAAGAAAGATCAACAATCCACTAGCCAACAAAATCAGCTGGTAACTGCCCCACAAGATGAAGTAGACAAGGACCTGGTGGATCTAGTGATGCGGTGCGCAGCCATGGAGTGAAAAGAAAAACACAAAGCCGCTATGGTTAGCAAGCTTTCCGCAGGAACGTAGATACCATTTAACAAACAGGTAATCGACCATCAACTTCCTAACAAGTTTAAAGTCCCACAAATTCTGAACAATAGTGGTGTCGGGGATCCAACCGAACATTTAGAGAATTATCGGATGCATCTGGCCCTTCACGTGACATTCAATGAGGTGGCATGCAGAGCTTTTCCTATGACACTTTCGAGGACTGCAAGGGAATGGTTTCAAGGGTTAGCGCCCAACTCCATTAGTACTTTCAAGAAAGGAAAAAGCCCTCCGGATACCTTCTAACGCTCCACCAACATAAAGGAGAGACTCTAAAAGAATTCATGATCCAGTTCAATTTGGAGAAATTGAAGGTGGAAGATCCCACAGAGGGCGTGGTCTTTTCCGCAATATTTCAGGGCATCTCTCCTAATGAACCAATGATGAGGAAGGTCACGCGGAGACAACCCGACAATTTCCAAAGCTTGTTAGACAAGGTGGAGGAGTTCATAAAAGAAGAAGAAACATTGAAGGCAATGAGAGCGGCCCATAAATTGCCCAAAAAAGTCAACGACAAGAAGAGGAAGGAAAACTGAAGAATGGAAGATCTGAGAAGTTTCAAGAAGAGGTTTAAGGATTACAACTTCACACCGCTAAGATGCCAACATCTCAAAAGTACTAATGGAGGTTAAGAAAGACCCAGAGTATCGTAAGCCTTAAAGGATAATAGGAGCGCCAACACCCCAGAATAGAGACAGATACTGTGAGTTCCACGAAGCCAGTGGTCACTACATAGAGGGATGCATAGCACTGAGATTACTCATCAAGAAACTCATCAAAAAAGACACGTTGGTTCGTTTTTTGGCAAACCAAAGGGGAACAGTCGCAAAAAATTATGTTCGGGAAGTAAACTACCGGAACCCTCGAGATCATCAACCAAGGGAATGATATAGAAGTGTGAGTCTAGGGGAGAATCATAGATGACGGGACCGAAATCCTTGGAATGTGATGAGTGCCAAATATTGCATATTTTAGCCCCTTAATTTGCATTTGTTAATCCTTTGGCTGTGTTTTAATCTGATGTTTTGTGTTAGTTCTTTGTTTTTAGCATTTTGTAGGTTGCTAAGGAAAAACTGCGTCTTTAAAGGGAAAAATACAACTCATTCCATTAATTCTGGGGCTTAAGACACTCTGGGAGCATTGGCAGCAAATTTGGATCAAGCGATGATTCGCACCTAATGAATCCCACTAAAAAGGCCATATCTAGAGTTATAGAACTCGGATTTGAGCGATCTTAATGTCATTGGAAAGCTAACTCAATGATCTACAAAATCATATTTCAGAAGAATTTTCTAATTTCGATGTTTACTAGGTCAAAATAGCCTTCGTTCGCAAGCCGTCCGAACGGTGATTTTCCAGTCCGAACAGTGGAAGTCCCGTCCGAACGGCAGTGAGCTTGAGTGCACGTATTGTGCGATCGAGTGCACTCGGGAGGCATGTCTAGACGCTGAAAAGGCCTGTCTGGACCGACCACTTATCAGACACATTCCAGCCGCTGTTTTTTGGGTTTAAAGCCCTGGAAACCCCTATAAATATACTGCTAAGCCACAAGAAAATGAGGAAGACAAAGTCCGAATTTCTACAGTTTTTCTCTCTTTTAGTTTAGTTTTTTTAGGTTTAAGTTTTATTTTTCAATAATCATATGGAGCTAAATTCTCAACTAAGCTTCTGGATGAAGCCTCCCCAATGAAGAACAACACACTTTCATGTAAGTCAATATTATCTAATTTTATGGGTTTTTAAGGTTTCAATTGTTCTACTTTAATTCAATTATTGAGATTACTCTTGGATATCTATTGTGATTTCTAGATACATGTAATGATTTATGAGAGTTTTATTTAATTGTTGACTTGGATCTTTATTAATCAAAATAAAATTGGATATCTTTTGTGATTTGTGTATAGGATGGATACATTAGATGATTTAATTAATATGTGAAGCATAGTAAGACATACATAGGATTTTATTTGTTAGAATTTTGGATGTTAGTGATGAACATCGAATGTGTTGTTTCAATTTTGTGAGTGTGGAATCCACAACCTTAGTACTTTCTCAGTTGATTATTTATTTATCTTATTTAGTTTTTGTTTTCTTATTTTCAAAATCAAAAATCTTTTGGAACTAGGTTAGTGATGTGGTATTTTTGTGACAAAAAATATCAATTATAAAATTATCACTCGCAATAGGATGAATCCGTAGGATAGGGCTATATTGAGGGTGTTGAACCTCAAGGACTGCAAGGGTTTTGTTATCAAAATTCGAAAAATTAAAATTAACTTAATTAAAAAGAGAATGATTTTGTTTGTGGAACTAAAGTGCATGAAAAAAAAAAAGTGATTTAAAATAACAGAGAGAGTGTAGGGTATTGAATAAATTGAAAATCTAGAAATTAAATACAATCAAACCATTATTTTTGGATAGGGTTACATTAACACCCCACGAAGGGGTTTAGCCACTCATGATCTTCTAAGCTCCAAAAACAATTTTATGATTTCTAACTCTTGGAAGTGGTCTGTCTATTTACAATGTTTAGAGACATATTTATAGGGATTAGGAGAATCCTAAAAACCCTAGAAACCCTAGTAAAACTGGAGGTTAGTCTCCTAGTCCAATTGGGAGACTAAAAACCAATTCCAAGCTATAAAAGGACTCTTGCCATGCATTGTACGCTCGTGTGCGCTTGAGCTTAGTAAGGTGCGCTCAAGCGCATGCACGCTCGATCCCAAGTGCAACTGCGCTCGATCATGGAACCAGAATGTGTCCAGTTTTGCCCTTGAAGCCCAATTTTCAATGGTTTGCCAAATAAAACCTGAAACACAAAAACAAAACAAAAATCAAACAAATAACAATGCTAAGGAATTAACGTTTACAAATTAAGAGGCTTGAATGTGCAACATTCGGGACTTATCACACCCCCAAACTTACATGTTGCTAGTCCCTTAGCAATACAAAATAGAAAATAAACTGAAAAACAAAAAGATAAATCCATCTTTCATGGGATGTACGATTACATTTAGCGCATGCAACAAGCCTTTTAAACCCCTAGGCATTCCCTGGAGGACAAGTGAAGTCTCGTGAGGGTTTTCCGGGAATGATACCCACACACATTGTCATCATTAAGTCATTCAAAAGGATAAAGCATCACAAAAATAATGGTTCTCATTCATTAGGAAGCTTAAAATTATAAACTCCATCTTCAAAATTCCAAAGAATTCACAAGTCAAATCACTTATAAATGGCAGATTGAGACACAACAAGCTTTAATTAGTGCAAAGTGAACTAACATATAATCATAAGGCTTCAAAATAATTCCAATATGAATGAATGAATCATCTTAGAATTCATTGGACTTCCTATCGGATAAAACAACCAAGGCATACATTTTTTTATTTTTTATTTTTTTTTATTGGCTTTGCAATGCTTAGCTCCCTTAAGCTTTCTAGTTGACCCATGTATCGAGTGTTAGGCCAATGACTCCCAAACCAAATGGCTTTAGGGATTAGGTGTAAAGACACCCCTAAGAACTTACTAACTCAAGTCAAAAAGGCTACGAAGCTAAGCTAGCCATTTTATTAATCAACCTAAAAATTTCACTTTTTGATGCGAACACTCACTGCTTAATGAGGCAAGAGATCCAGTTATTCAGCGAAAAATTCAAACTTGATTTTTTTTTTTTTTATTTAGCATGCCAAAGTTTATCATCCAATATGTCACCCAACAAAATTCAAGACATTGAAAACAAACATAATTGGTTTCAAATTTCATACCTCTCAAACACGTGCTAGTGTGCTCAAGATAGATTTAAATTGAAACACGAAGCATCTCATGTTGCCGAAAGTAAGTAACAAGATGTTGTGCAAATATCTACCTAAATTAATAGGTAAATAATTGTACGTTTTACCTGCAAGTGCACAAGGTCAACATAGTAGTATATGGTGCAAGTACATGATCATTCCCACAAGAATTGCTGAATTTTCGTTTAAAAATAAATTCCTTAAGTAAAATAGAGATTGAGTTGATAACAATAAAAAGGTAGGACTTTGATATCCACCACTAATTATATTCAACTAATATAACAATATGCCAATCCTTTGATCATGTTATGCATATCTAATGTTTGTCAACCTAAGGGCATGGGTGTATACTCCTTAAGCTATAGATTTTCCTAAGCAACAAGTTAGGCATGGGTGTATACTCTAACTCTTTTCTTTCCTAAAGGATTCAGCATGGTATATACTAAATTATTTCTTAGAAAATCATATGTTCTATGAAAATCGACAAACACACGAGGCCTAGGGCATGGGTGTATACTCCCGGTTCCCCATGTTGATTAACCCAAGAATCGCGGTGTGGATTCTTTTGTTACTTAAGTTAAACCCAGGACTCGATCATCCAAATTGATCTAACTAACAAGTCCATACCACATGCACATGTTGATCAGGCATACACATATGAGGAATTCATGCAAGCAGGTATTAATCAAGTTAAATAGCACAACATGATCATCACAAGGCGCCAATATTGAAATATTAATTTAACATAACTAGGGCTTCAGTCTAGCCCTACTAAATAAATTAGCTACACATAGAGTTGATGTTAAACATCTTCATAAAAGAAAAGAAAAGAAAAGAAAAGAATAAACCTGAGACTTGAACTTCAAGAGCTCCTATTCTTCTCCCTTCTCCAAGCCTCCTTATTCTAAAGGCTTAGGAGTCTATTTATAGGCTTTAGAAGTCCTTGGAAAAGTAGTAAACCCTAGGGATTTCGTAGGGTTTCAATCCTATTACAATTGGGAGTTTCAAAAACCCTAATATGGAAATAGGGACATTACAGCCGCCACTTGGAATGCCTCTTGTGCATGGGTGCGCTCGATCGCAGTCCGTGTGCACTCGATCGCAGGTCTACAATCGATCCTTCTTTTGGCCTGCGCTCGATCGCTCCTGGCCTGACTCATGCAACATCTGCTCTGGTATTGCGCTCGATCGCAGGTACCCTGCGATTGATCGCAGTACCAGGGAGCTCCAATTTTTCCATGTTCTCTTTTTTTTAGCCTAAATCACCCAGTTTTACTTCACTTTCTTCTAAAAACCTGTAAAAATAAAGAAAATACAAAAAGGAAGTAGAATGACCTAATTAACCAAAACCAAAGGATTAAAACATGCAAGTTAAGAGCTGAAAATATGAATATTTTAGCACTTATCATCAACCATGAATTGCTATTGTGAAGTCACCAGTTTGTGTATCATATTCTCTAGTTGGTTCATCTTTGACTCTTGAGTTGGTTGGCTTGCTTGTTGGGGTCCTTTCTACTGTCCTTGATTATTGCTCCAAGAGAAATTTGGATGGTTGCGCCATCCTAGATTGTAAGTATTGGAGTATGGGTTGTTCTTGTGGGGATAATTGTTTTGTCCCACAACATTCACCTCTTCTTGCTCTGCTAAAGGAGATAAAGGACACTTCTCAGTGGTGTGACCAAGATGGGAACAAATAGCACATACCTGGATTGGTGTGTCCTGTTGCAGAGGTGAGATTTTCTGAGTAGTCATGGCCTTGACAATCGTGTCCAACTTCTTTTCTACAGTAGCCAACTGATTGGTTGATCCCCCACTAAGGTTTACTTCATACATGCCCTTGCGTTTGATTCCTCTCCTTCCTCTTGAACAGAATTGCTGTGAATGCTCACTTAATGTCTCAAAAAGCTCCACAGCTTCCTCACTACTCTTCTCCATAAGTGTTCTTCCACAAGCTGCATCAACCATCCCTTTGTTAGCATCATCTAATCCTTCATAGAAAATTTGTACCTGATCATCTTGAGTGATGTTGTGGTGTGGGCACTTTAGAAGCAAGGAAAGTGGTCCCAGGCCTCAAAGAACAAATCTCCATCTCGTTGCTGGAACATCTGAAGTTCCCTTTTAAGTTGTTTTGTCTTCTGGGCTGGGAAAAACCTCTTCAGAAATTTGGTGGTCAATTCTTCCCAAGTATGGATGCACTCTGCAAGCAAGGAATTGTACCACAGTTTAGCATTATCTTTCAAGGAAAAAGGAAAGAGAACTAACCTGAGTCTCTCTAGAGTTAGGCCTTGGACATGCTGCAACTTGCACAAATCAAAGAATTCCTTAAGATGCAAGTTAGGATCCTCAGTAGCTGTGCCACTGAAGTGAGTCAATGCATTAAGGATTTTGGGAGAGATATAATAGCTGCCATCCACCTTCGGTTGATATGCTGCGCAAGAGGGTTGATGGAGGTTTGCTGGAACATATGCCTGCTTCATTGGTCTCCTCACCCGTGGTGGATTTGCCTCTAATGTCTTGGCCCAATTGGATTCTCTTGCAAATCTTCCATCTCAATTTCTTCTTCTTCTTCTTTGTCTCTAGGTCGTTGTTGAATTGTCCGCTCAATTTTAGGATTGAGTGGTAGAATGGTTGAGGCTTGAGATCAACGACCTTGCATTAACTGAATTACTTCTTCAGTTAGGCAGCTTTAGTACTACCGGTCCGGATGCTTTTCGGAACTGCGCTCGATCGCACGTGATTGACGATTGATCGCAATCACAGAATGCCAATCCGCAACCTAAAACAGGAAACAGAAAATTAGGGATAACGAAAAATAATTTTGATTTTTGCAAACAACTAAATTAAAAATTGAAAATTAAAACAACAAAGCTAAAGGAAAATAATTTTAAACAAAATTCGCCGCAATCCCTGGCAACGGCGCCAAAAACTTGTTGTGCAAATATCTACCTAAATTAATAGGTAAATAATTGTACGTTTTACTACAAGTGCACAAGGTCAACATAGTAGTATATGGTGCAAGTACAAGATCATTCCCACGAGCATTGCTGAATTTCCGTTTAAAAATAAATTCCTTAAGTAAAATAGAAATTGAGTTGATAATAATAAAAAGGTAGGGCTTTGATATCCACCACTAATTGTATTCAACTAATATAACAATATGCCAATGCTTTGATCATGTTATGCATATCTAATGTTTGTCAACCTAAGGGCATGGGTGTATACTCCTTAAGCTATAGATTTCCCTAAGCAACAAGTTAGGCATGGGTGTATACTCTAACTCTTTTCTTTCCTAAAGGATTTAGCATGGTATATACTAAGTTGTTCTTTAGAAAAACATATGTTCTATGGACACGAGGCCTAAGGCATGGGTGTATGCTCCCGGTTCCCCATGTTGATTAACCCAAGAATCGCAGTGTGGATTCTTTTGTTACTTAAGTTAAACCCAGGACTCGGTCATCCAAATTGATCTAACTAACTAGTCCATACCACATGCACATGTTGATCAGGCACACACATATAAGGAATTCATGCAAGCAGGTATTAATCAAGTTAAATAGTACAACAAGATCATCACAAGGCGGCAATATTGAAATATTAATTAAACATAACTAGAGCTTCAATCTAGCCCTACTAAATAAATTAGCTACGCCTAAAATTAATGTTAAACATCTTCATAAAAAAGAAAAGAAAAGAAAAGAAAAGAATAAACCCGAGACTTGAACTTCAAGAGCTCCTCTTCTTCTCCTTACCCAAGCATATCAATTCTAGAGGCTTAAGGGTCTATTTACAGGTTTTAGAAGTCCTAGACAAAGTAGTAAACCTAGGGATTTCATAGGGTTTTGAGACCTATTACAATTGGGAGTTGGAAAACCCTAATATGGAAAGAGTGACATTTTAGCCGCCACTTGATGTATCTCATGCGCACGGGTGCAATCGATCGCAGCCCGTGCGCGCTCAATCGCAGGTCTGCGATCGATCCTTCTTCAGGGAGCTCTAATTTTCTCCATCTTCTCCCTTTGAGCCCAAATCACCTAGTTTTACTTCATTTTCTTCCAAAAGCCTGTAAAAGTATGAAAAATACAGAAATGAATTAAAATGGCCTAATTAACTAAAACCAAAGGATCAAAACATGCAAGTTAAGGGCTAAAAATATGAATATTTTAGCACTTATCACAAGACTCAAAATCCCTAAGTCGTATGATCATGTGTTAACAAATTTAAACCTACCAATGTAATTCAAACCAAAATCAAAGCTCAACCATATGCTTAAGAATGACATAACAACAAAAATGAACAGTGTTTTGTTTTTCCATACCCCCAAACTTGAATCATACATTATCCCCAATGTATGGATAGTACTGAAAAACAAGAGTAAGAGGATAGGAATACCTGAATGAGCAAATGTGGGCAGATCATACCCCCAAACTTGATTGCAAAAACACATATCCTAAAAGAAATGATACTCCAACCAAATACCAATCAAGTACATACATTGTTGTAAAAAATATAATCAAATAATGAAGCAACAATGGTTAAAATAAACCTAGATGGAGATCATGTACCTCGGTGAAGTGAGGAGTCGAGCGCACAGGGCCAATGCTTGATGCTATTAGGTGTTTCTCAATTGAAGTACGAGTTCCGAAGGATCTTACCTCAATCCTTCAGAAGTCCAAGCAAGCTCTTCCATCCCTTCTACTTTATGATCATCTAGCACTCCACAAGGAAGAGTATTCCTTTGAACACCCCGAAACTTCTTCTCTCAGCTAATAGGTCTTGATGCTTACCATGACGATGGTCAGGGTGTTTGTCCCGAACTGGTTTCATGATCAACCTCTTGTCTCTATGGGAGTTCTCAAAAACTGGGGTAGTCAGGGAATTTGCCAAAAAAATTTCCATCCCAATGAAATCCACTTCAGCAAACTCTTAATGAAATATGTCCCCTTTGGGGTTGTCTTCAGGTGGTGGAGTACTTGAAGTGAGAGGCATAGGCTCCGGTGGGTTGCCCCATGGCCCATGATGGAGCTTCAGATAGAGGATCTGGAGGTGGGTCTTCAGCAGTTTCTCCAATGTCATCCAAAACATGTATTTTGATCAAGCGCATTTTGGAAGGCATTAAAGATGTTTAATCTAATCTTCATATTCCCAAAGGAGATCTTCATTACTCTAGTTTGACAATTTATGCATGCATTGGCTGTGTCTAGGAAAGGTCGCCCGAGGATGATAGGAACTTGCTTTTCTGGATTCCAAACCGGTTCTGTGTCCAAAACTATAAAGTCAATTGGATAGTAGAGCTTCTCCCCCTTGATAATAACATCTTCCACAATTCTGCGGTCTTGATAGAGTGGTCAGCCAATTGCAAGACAGTACTTGTCGGTTTCAGTTCATCTAAACCCAGTTGCTGACATACCAAGTATGGAAGCGATTTACACCAGCTCCTAAGTCGAGGAGGGCTCTCTCAATCTCAGTGTTTCCAATGACGCACAAAATTGTAGGCGCTCCAGGGTCTTTGAACTTTGGAGGAGTGTTATGCTGAATCAAAGAACTTGCTTGCTCGGTGAGAATGACCTTCTTGGGAATGTGCTTGCGATTCTTCCTCTTTTGAGTGCACAAGTCCTTGAGAAATTTTGCATAGGCTGGAATTTGCTTGATAGCATCATGGAGTGGGATGTTGATTTTAACTTGCTAGAAGGTTTCCATCATGAGTATCTTCTCTCCTTGTTTCCCGAAGTGGGAGGGTGCCTTAAGTCACTATGGGAATGGGACCTTAGGCTCATATGGTACCTCAGGAGTGGGGGCAGATGATAAAGATGCCTCGATGCTTACTTCTTTACCCTTGCCCTGGTGTAGATTCTGTGGGGCCTCAAGTTGCCCATCCTTCTTTTCCTCCACATGATTGTCAACTAGTCTTCCGCTTCGCAATGTGGCGACGGCTTGAACTTGCTCTATATGAGACGTGCTTCCTTCTACCATGTATAGTCCCCTAGGGTTGGTCACCAGTTGACTTGGAACCTTCCTTCTTCCCTTTTGTTGAGGGTGTTAGCCAATTGCCCAACCTGTGCCTCTAGTTGGGATGATTTCTCCATCCTGGGTTGTAGGTATTGGAATATGGATCATTACCCCGTCTTGAGAAAGCTGCATTAACCTACTCATTAGAAACATCAGTATAATTTCCTGCAGTAGGGTAGTCATTTACATGATGCATAAGACAAGAACAAAATGAGCATGGTTCAGGTAGTGTGTGCATTTGAGTAGTATTAGAAGCAAAACCAGCAGTCATCAATTGATCTAGTTTCTTGTTGATAGCCTCAACTACTAGGGTTGCCATGTTTGAGGAATGTCCTGCTTCAAAAAGACTCTCAGTCTTTGGTGCTTTAGATGCTGGTGCCCTCCGTCTGGTGGAAACCTGCTGAAGAGAATTATTACTCAAGTTTTCAAACATAGACCATGCTTCATCTTCACTTTTCAACATGAATGTTCCCTCACAAGATGCATCTACCATATTTCTATTGAACATGGCCAAACCATCATAGAAACTCTGCACTAGCTGCCATTTCGAGATAGCGTGGTGTGGCATGATCTAAGCAAGTCCTTTAGCCTATTCCAGGTCTCATGGAAATGTTCTCCCTCATATTGGGAGATGCTAGTGATAGCTCTCCTAGTGTCATTGGTCTTTCCTATGAGAAAATACTTCTTAAGAAATTCTTGTTGCAATTGAGCCCAAGAAGTGATAGAGTCAGATGTTAAGGACTGGAACTAATGTTTGGCGTTTTCCTTGAGGAAGAAAGGAAAGAGACGCATCCTTAGGGCGTCCACAGTGAATCCTGTCATTTTAATGGTAGAACAGATTGCTTCGAATTCACTGAGGATGTCGTAAGGGTTTTCAATGCTAAGCCCTAGGAAAGAAGGTAAACTTTGTATAGTGCTAGGCTTAATCTCATAGTGGGCTGCCGTTGATGAGTGCCAAATATTGTATATTTGGGCCCCTTAACTTATGTTTGTTAAGCTTTTAGCTGTGTTAATTTTTGATGTTTTTGGTTAGTTTTGGTGTTTTAGGAATTTGCGGGTTGTTAAGAGAAAAATGCAGTTTTAAGGTAAAATTTGTAACTCATTCCATTAAGTTTGGGGCTTAAGACACTTCAGGGAGCATTGGCAGCAAATTTGGATCGAGTGATGATTCGCATCCGACAACTTCCACTAAAAAGGCCATATCTTGAGTTGTATAGCTCCGATTAAAGTGATCTTGGTGTCATTGGAAAGCTAACTCAAGGATCTACAAATTCATATTTCACAAAGGTATGCTAATTCTGAATGGAAGTGCACTCGAGTGCACGTTTAGTGCGATCGAGCGCACTCACGCCCAGCCATAGGAGACATGTTGCATGAGTGCGATCAAGTGCACCTAGAGTGCAATTGAGCGCACTCGGCCGACCTGGCAGCACTGCAGCACTGAAACCCTAAAATTAGCTTATAAATATCATTCTTATCTATTGTAAACGTACGGAGACGCGCCAGGGGCGCCGTTCTTGGTCGTTTTTCGTGTTTTCTGGGTTTTGTAGCTTGAAACTCGAATTCTTTTGTAAGTTTTTAATTTTAATGAAGTAATTTAGTTTCTTTATGATTTCTTTTGTCATGAGAGGCTAAATCTTCAACTAAGGTTGAAGATGAAGCCTCACCATTCATTAGTTTTATATTTTTATGTTTTGTTCGCACAAATCTGTCGTTTAATGTAATGTATGTTTGTTTCAATTCAATTATGTGACAAAATTGTGTTTAATTGTGCTGAAGTTGGATATTCATTGTGTTTCATCCAATGGATACTGTGCATCTTTTGATTTACTTTGGATATCCATTGTCTTTTGTGTAAAGCATAGATACATTGGATCTTTTGAACTAAATTGGATATGCATTTTTATTTGTAAAATGAATGGATTCATTGAATCTTTCAATAGGAACAATAGAACACGCATAGGTTTTAATTGTTTGTCGGATGTATGAACAAACACATGGGAATGTATGCTTTAATTTCGTGAGGTGGATTCTGAAAACCTTAGTGCCTTTTTTATTTTTTAATTATTTCATTTTGTTTTAGTTTTTGTTTTCAATTTCAAATGCACGACAAACTTCGGAACTTGGTTAAAATAGGATTAGTTTAGATAATAATTAGTTTTCACGACACGACTCCCTGTGGATTCGACCTCGCACTTGCACACGCTGTACTCCACACGACTCGTGCGCTTGAGAGTACAATTAAATTTGTACATCAGCCGTAACGTTCGACAGCCAGAGACAAGTGGGGGTAGTGTAAGTGGTAGGGAGATAATGATCTCTCAAAGCCATGTGATTAACTTCGTCCATGGTCTCAGTGGGACGCTCTTCTAGCAAATTAGAATTCCTTTTGGATCTAGTTTGTCTAAGAGTGCGTTCAAGTTCGAGGTTGCAAGGAATTAATGGAAAAGACAAAGAATGGCAACCTAGCATAAGCTAAAAATAAAAACTAAAACAGAAAGTAAAAATAAATAAACTAAGACAAAAGATTAAAGCTCACAAACGGCCCTTAGATGCACTGGAATATGGATGCAGACTGCTGCTGATGTGCTCAATCACACTATAACGTGCGCTCGAGTGTACTGCCACAAATGGGTGCAAGCGCAGGAGTGGAGGGCTTGAGCGCAGCTTGCTAAATTCCTGCTGGAGTGCGTACTTGTGCTCTGTCGCACGTGATCTACGCTCAATCGTAATCATAGGGATGGGCAGCTACGAACCTGTGTGAAAATTCTAAAAAAAACAAATAAAACAAAAATAAAACATAATTGAAATTAGAAAAGAACAGAAAAATCAAAATTAAGCTAAAATTAATCCTTAAAATTTGATAATGAACCATTCATTAGTCCCTAGCAACAGCGCCAAAAATTGATGTGGTATTTTTGTGACAAAAAATATCAATTATAAAATTACCACTAGCAATATGATGAATCCGTAGAATAGGGCTATATTGAGGGTGTCAAACCTCAAGGATTGCAGGGGTTTTATCATCAAAATTCGAAAGATTAAAATTAACTTAATTAAAAAGAGATTGATTTTGTTTGTGAAGCTAAAGTGCATGAAAATAAAAGAGATTTAAAATAAAAGAGAGAGTGTAGGGTATTGACTTCACCTCTATCCGCACAACAATGGCTAATCATAATTAATCTCATAAATTCATTCTATGCATGTTATAAATAAACAAGAAACTACCTTATTAAAGAATAAGCATAATCTATCTTCGGTTGGCACGGATCGTCCACCTAACCACTAAGATGCGGTACGACCCGTCTTTCCTAGGTATAAATTATCAATTTTTTTAATAGGATACATACAATCAATAAATAAGTGTAACCCATCTTCGGTTGGCACGGACTATCTACCTAAATTACACTAAACTAGGGTGTAGTACAATCTGTCTTCCCTAGGCATGGACTATCAAATCCTATTGATCATATGTCAATTAAACCCATTGTATAACCATCATCCTCATAATCACAGAAAACAAGAATTATTTGAGATCAACAAAAGTTATAATACTTTCTAAGACAAGAGAAGAATTTCACAAATACTGATTTTGGAATTTAAGATCAATTGCATTTAATAATTAAGAACAGAATCAAAAGGTAGCAATTCTCATAGTTATACAATCAACATGCATAAATTGAAAATCTAGAAATTAAATACAATCAAATCATTGTGCTTGGATAGGGTTACATTAACACCCCACGAAGGGGTTTAGCCGCTCATAATCTTCTAAGTTCCAAAGACAATTTTCTAATTTCTAGCTCTAGGAAGCGGTCTGTCGGTTTACAATGTTTAGAGGCCTATTTATAGGGATTATGAGAACCCTAAAAACCTTAGAAACCCTAGGAAAACCGGAGGTCAGTCTCCCAGTCCAATTGGTAGACTGAAAACCAACGCTTGATCCTAAACTACATACGCTCGAGCGCATGCATGCTCGATCTCAAGTGCAGTTGCGCTCGATTGTGGTACTAGAATGTGTCCAGTTTTGCCTTTTAAGCTCAATTTTCAATGGTTTGGCAAATAAAACCTGAAACACAAAAACAAAACAAAAATCAAACAAATAACAATGCTAAGGAATTAACATATGCAAATTAAGGGGCTTGAATGTACAGCATTCGGCGCTTATCAGTTAGAATTTAATTAGTTTAGATAAAAAAATTTCAAAAACACAATTCCCTGTGGGTTCGACCTCGCACTTGCAAAAGCTATATAGCAAACGACTTGTGTACTTACGAGCAACATTAAAACTCAAAACAAGATGATCAAAGAAGAAGTGAACCACGATGGGAGCACGCCCACCAAATTCGAGAACCCTAGAATTGGGGACCGGCACCCGAAATTCATACCAGCGCAGGTGGATTTGCAGGAGGAGGTGAATCGAGGAGAGCAAGGAAAGCACACGCCTAAAAAATAAATTTCCATGAGTTGTACGCCACAGAGAGACCCATGAAGCAGTCCAAGAGAAACTCAATGGTGATCGGGTTCTCAAATGACGATTATGCAGGCGTGTTGCTCCCTCACATTGATTGTGGCTTTAGTAGTCACATTGACTATGGCTAATCATAATATTCACCATATCTTGGTGGACAACAAGAGCTCAGCTGGCATCCTGTGTTGGTCGGTGTTCAAAAAGCTAAATAATGGGCAAGAAAGAATTACGCCAACCAGGTGCCCATTAATGGGATTCACAGGACAAGAGGTACAATCGGTCGGTTCAATTGAATTACCTGTAACAGCAGGGTCATTTCCGAGACAGGCCAACTTTCGCTACCACGGATAGACTTACTTGTAGACTCAACTTCCGAACATGAGCTCCTAAGCTTCATGGATGCATTCTTGGGATACAATCAAATATCCATGGACGAATTAGACCAAGAAAAGACAGCCTTCATGACCGACACAAACTTATACTCTTATAAGGTAGTGTCTTTCGGATTGAAGAACGCAGGGGCCACATATCAAAGGTTGGTCAACAAAATGTTTTGAGATCAGATTGAATGAAATATGGAGGTATATGTAGATGATATGTTGGTAAAAAGCATGCAAGCAACCAACCACATTGACGACCTATTCGAGGCTTTCAACACACTTAGGCGCTATGGTATGAAACTCAACCCCTCTAAATGCGCATTTGGTGTATCATCTAGAAAATTCTTAGGATTTATTGTCTCAAGAAGGGGAATTCAAGCAAATCCCTCGAAGATAAAGGCGGTGCTAGAGATGCAAGCACCTCGGAGCACAAAGCAACTACAACAGTTAACTGAAAGAATAGCCGCATTAAATTGATTTATTTCTAGGTCAACTTACAAATGTCTTTCGTTCTTCAAAATCCTAAAGAAAGCCTTTTTCCTGGGGCCCGGATTGTGATGAGCCATTTCGAGAATTGAAGGAATACCTCGGGAATCCTCCTTTATTAAGCCGACCAATAGAAGGTGAGGCATTATATTTGTACCTAGCTGTATCTCCACAGGTAGTAAGCTTGACGTTAATTTGAGAAGATAGAGAGTACAAAGACCAGTCTACTTCACCAGCGAAGCCTTTCACGGAGCAGAGGAATGATATCCTCGGATTCAAAAGCTAGCCTTCGCCCTAAAAACTTCAGCTCAAAGGTTAAGGCCATACTTTCAAGCACACACTATCAAAGTATTGACTGGACACCCTCTCTGGAAGATTTTGTAGAATCCTGGTCTGTTGGGAAGGTTGATCAATTGGGTTATTGAACTTGGTGAATTCGATGTAGAATTTCATTCGAGAACATCTTTGAAAGGACAAGTGATAGCTAACTTCTTGGCTGAGCTTCGCAATTCCCCAAAAGAGGAGGGATTGCCTCAAGGAGAAGCATGGGTAGCATGCATGGATGGGTCTTCAACACAAAAATACGATGGAGTCGAGGTCATACTTACGGGACCCGGCAGGGAAATATATGAATCAACAATACAAGTAAAGTTCACCACCACCAATAATGAAGCCGAGTGTGAAGCCATTATCACTAGAGTAGATATGGCTATAGAAATGGAGTAAAAAACTTAGAAGTTAAAAGCGATTCGTGGGTGGTGGTTGGGCACATCAAAGGAGAATATGAAGCCCGAGGAGAAAAAATGAAGCGGTACCTAGAAAAAGTGAAAGTGACTATGGAGTTCTTCAACAAAATAGTATTCACAAAGGTGCCTCGGGAAGAGAATGCAAAGAAGATGCGTTAGCCTGTATTGGTTCTTCTACTGACGAGAAAATTGCACCAACAGGACACCCAGTCCAAGAGCTAGTCGAGCCTTCAATCACTCGGATAGACCAAGTAGTGCATATTGAATAAGACAAGGGAGACCCGGAATGAAGTAGCAACATAGTCTAGTTCCTTAGAGAAGGAAAGTTACCTTTTGATAACAAATTGGCTCTGAAGATGCGTATCCAAGCTACTCGATACACATTCATCGGAGGTACTGTTGTGTCAAATTATAATATACTCACAAGTGCACAAATCGTTTGCAATATAATGTTTTGCAAGTACGAGGTCGAACCCACAGGGAATTGTGTTCTTGAATAACAACTTATATCTAAACTAATTAAATCCTAATCTAGTTCCGAAAAAGATTTGAATTTGGGGTTTTTGAAAATTAAAAGACAAAGCATAAACTAAATAAAATAAAACGACAAGATAAGATACTAAGGTTTGGGAATTCACACTCACCGAATCATAACAACATACTCCATGTTCATCAATATTACTCCGAAGTTCTCACAATTAAAATTTTAGATATGTTTTACTATGCTTCAACAGTTAATCAAAACCATCCCATTTATCCATTCATTGTACAAATCAAAAAAGGAATCCAATATCAATTAAATCATCACATGTATCCATAAATCACAAAAGATATCCAATTTTAATTAAAACACCTAATGTATCCGTAGAACAAATCACAACGGATATCCAATTTTTAAGGAAATAAAATCAAGCAATCAATTGTATTGAATTATCTCAAATCATCAACTGTATCCTTGAATCACAAAAGATATCCAAGAATCATTCTATCCAATTGAAAAGAAATAAAACAATTGAAATATTAAATCCAATAAAATCAAATAAATAAAGACTTACATAAAAGCAATGTTGTTCTTCATCGGTGAGGCTTCATCCCCAACCTTAGTTGAGAATTTAGCTCCACATAAAAATAAAACCTAAATCTAAACCTAAACTTGAACTAAACTAAAGAGAAAAATTGTGGAATTTTGTTCTCTGGGATTGTGTTAAGTGCTAAAATAAAGAGAAAAACTGTGGAATTTTTAGCCCTTAACTTACATGTTTTAATCCTTTAGTTTTAGTTAATTATGCCATTTTAGTTGTTTTATGTGTTTTCTTTGATTTTAGAGGTCATTAGAAGAAAAAGAAGAAAACTCATAAGTTTTGGAAGGCTCTTGTAGAGCGATCGATCGCAGGGGAGTTGCGATCGAGCGCACTACAGATGAGGATGGGACATTACAAGGTAACCACGATCGAGCGCAAGCATTAGGAGGATCAATCGTAGACCTGCGATTGATCGTACACAGGCTGCGATCGAGCACACCCGTGCGTGATGGCCAAGACAGCCGCCAGCCCTGTTATAGAAAGAGCACTTTTAGGGTTTTATAACTTAGTGCAAACTGGGGCTCAAACCCTACAATTTTTAGGAGTTCTAGAGTATTCCTAAAGGCCTATAAATAGACCCCTAAGCCTCTAGAATAGATATACTTTGTAAGGAGAAGAATTGGAGCTCTTCAAGTTCAAATTCTGGGTTTATTCTTTTCCTTTCTTTTATTTTATTTTATGAAGATGTTTAACATCAACTTCATGTGTAACTAATTTATTTAGTAGGACTAGATTGAAGCCCTAGTTATGTTTCGTTGATATTCAATATCGGTGCCTTTGTGATGATCTTGTTGTGATATCTAAATTGATTAATTCATGTATTCATGAATTCCTCATATGTGTGTACCTGATCAACACGTGCATGTGGTATGGACTAGTTAGTTAAATCAATTTGGATGACGAAATCCTAGGTTTAACATAAGTAACAAAAGTAATCCACACTGGATTCTTGAGTTAATCAACATGGGGAACCGAGAGTATACACCATACCCTAGGCCTCATTTGTTTGTCGATTTCCATAGAACATATGCTTTCCTAAAGAACAACTTAGTATACACCATGCTAAATCATTTTGGAAAGAAAAGAGTCAAAGTATACACCCATGCCTAACTCGTTGCTTAGGAAAATCTATAGCTTAAGGAGTATCCACCCATGCCCTTAGGTTGACAAACATTAGATATACATAACATGATCAAAACATTGGCATATTGATATAGTAGCTAAATATAATTAGTGGTGGATATCAAAGCCCAACCTTTTTATCATTATCAATTCAATTCAATCTTTTGTTTTATTTTACCTTGGGAATTTATTTTAGACAAAATTCAAAAATCCTCGTGGGAATGACCTCGTATTTGCACACTATACTACTGTCTTGACCTCGTGCACTTGCGAGTAAAACATTCAATTATTTACCTATTAATTTAGGTAGGTAATTGTAAACAACAAGTTTTTGGCGCCGTTGCTGGGGATTGTGGCGAATTTTGTTTAAGATTAATTTCCTTTAATTGCGTTTTTTTAATTCTCAATTTTAAATTTTGTTGTTATCAAAAATCAAAAAGATTTTCTGTTTTTCCTAACCTTTCTGTTTTCTGTTTTAGGGTGTGGACTTGTGATTCTGTTACTCCGATCGAACGCAGCCAGAGTGCAATCAAGCGCACCAACCTACGATCGAGCGCAATCCTAGGGAGCATTCGGACCAGCAGCACTGAAGCTGCTTTGACTGAAGAAGCAACTCAATTGATGCAAGGTCGTCGATCTCAGGATTCAACCATCATTCCACTCGATCCTGAAATTGAGCGGATAATTCGACAAAGACCTAGAGACAGAAGAAAAGGAAGAAATTGAGATGGAAGATTTGCAAGAGAATCCAATAGGGCCAAGACCACTAAAGACAAATCCACCACCGATGAGGAGACCGATGAAGCAGGCATTCGTTCCAGCAAACCTCCATCAACCCTCATGCATAGCATATCAACCGGAGGTGGAAGGCAGTTATTATATTTCTCCTCAAATCCTCATTGCATTGACGCACTTCAGGGGCATAGCTACTGAGGATCCCAACTTGCATCTTAAAGAATTCTTTAATTTATGCAAGTTGCAGCATGTCCAAGGCCTAACTCAGAGAGACTCAGGTTAGTTCTCTTTCCTTTCTCTTTGAAAGATAATACTAAACTGTGGTATAATTCTTTGCCTGTAGATTTTATCCATACTTGGGAAGAATTAGCCACCAAGTTTCTGAAGAAGTTTTTCCCAGCCCAAAAGACAAGAAACTTAAAAGGGAACTTCAAATGTTCCAACAATGAGATGGAGATCTATTCTTTGAGGCATTGGATCACTTTAATTCATTGCTTCTAAAGTGCCCACATCACAACATCCCTCAAGATGATCAAGTACAAATTTTCTATGAAGGTTTAGATGATACTAACAAAGGGATGGTTAACTCAGCTTGTGGAGGAGCACTTATGGAGAAGAGTAGTGAGGAAGCAATGGAGCTTTTTGAAACAATGAGTGAGCATTCCCAACAATTCAGCTCTAGAGGAAGGCGAGGAGTAAAGAGCAAGGGCAAGTATGAAGTGAACTTCAATGGGGGATCTCCAAATCAGATGGCTACTGTGGAAAAGAAGTTAGACATGATTGTTAAGGCCATGACTGCTCAGAAAATCTCACCTTTGCAACAGGACACATCAATCCACGTATGTGCTATTTGTTCCCATTTAGATCACACAACTGAGACGTGTCCTTCATCTCCATTTGCAGAGCAAGAAGAGGTGAATTATGTGGGACAAAACAATTACCCCCACAAGAACAATCCGTACTCCAACACTTACAATCTAGGATGGCGCAACCATCCCAATTTCTCGTGGAGTAACAATCAAGGACAGCAGAAGAGGCCCCAACAAGCAAGCCAACCAACTCAAGAGTCAAAGTTGAACAAATTGGAGAATATGATACACAACCTGGTGACTTCACAACAGCAATTCATGACTGATCAAAAACAATTCAATACAAAGACTGATCAAGCCATCCAAAGACTAGAAGTGCAAATGGGGCAGATGGCAAAGGAGTTGACTAAAAGGAAGCAGGGAGAATTTCCAGCCTAAACAATACCTAATCCAGGGAGTCACCAACAGCTGAAAGCAGTCACAGTTCTCAAGAATGGCAAAGTCATTGGAACTGAAGAGCCACCTCAAGCATCTCCAGATGAAGCATCACAGTTCTTTTATGTATTTTCTTTGATTTTGTAGGTCAATGGAAGAAAAAGAAGCAAACTCAGAAGTTTTGGATCGAAAATGAGCTATTTTGGATTTTGGAAGGCTCGGGTAGAGCGATGAATCGTAGGGGAGCTGCGATTGAGCGTACTACAGACGAGGATGGCACATTACAAGGCAACCACGATCGAGCGCAAGCATCAAGAGGATAAATCGCAGACCTGCGATCTATCGCACACGGGCTGCGATTGAGCGCACCGGTGCATGATGGCCAAGACAGCCGCCAGCCCTGTTATGGAAAGAGCACTTTTAGGATTTTGTAGCTTAGTGGAAACTAGGGCTCAAACCTTATGGTTTTTAGGAGTTCTAGAGTATTCCTAAATGCCTATAAATAGACCCTTAAGCCTCTGGAATAGATATACTTTGTAAGGAGAAGAATTAGAGCTCTTCAAGTTCAAGTTTTGGGTTTATTCTTTTCCTTTCTTTTATTTTATTTTATGAAGATGTTTAACATCAACTTCATGTGTAACTAATTTATTTAGTAGGGCTAGATTGAAGCCCTAGCTATGCTTAGTTGATATTCAATATTGACGCCTTTGTGATGATCTTGTTGTGATATCTAAATTGATTAATTCATGTATTTATGAATTCCTCATATGTGTGTGCCTGATCAACATGCGCATGTAGTATGGACTAGTTAGTTAAATTAATTTGGATGACGGAGTCTTGGGTTTAACATAAGTAACAAAAGTAATCCACACCGGGTTCTTGTGTTAATCAACACGGGGAACTGGGAGTATACACCATGCCCAAGGCCTTATGTGTTTGTCGATTTTTATAGAACATATTCTCTCCTAAAGAACAACTTAGTATACATCATGCTAAATCATTTAGGAAAGAAAAAAGTTAGAGTATAGACCAATGCCTAACTCATTGCTTAGGGAAATTTATAGCTTAAGGAGTATACACCCATGCCCTTAGGTTGACAAACATTAGATATACATAACATGATCAAAACATTGGCATATTGATATATTAGCTAAATATAATTAGTGGTGGATATCAAAGCGCTACCTTTTTATCATTATCAATTCAATTCAATCTTTTGTTTTATTTTACCTTCGGAATTTATTTTAGAAAAAATTCAGCAATCCTTGTGGGAATGACCCCGTATTTGCACACTATGCTACTATGTTAACCTCATGCACTTACGGGTAAAGCATCCAAGTATTTGCCTAATAATTTAGGTAGGTAATTGATGAGTGTCAAATATTGCATATTTGGACCCCTTAATTTGCATTTACTAAGCCTTTAGCTTTATTATTTTCTAATGTTTTTGGTTCGTTTTAGTGTTTTAGTGATTTGCAGGTTGTTAATAGAAAAATGCGGCTTTTAGGTGATATTTGCAGCTTAAGACACTTCATGGAGCATTGGCAGCAAATTGGGATCGAGAGATGATTTTCATCCGACGAGTCCCATTAAAAAGGCCATATCTTGAGTTGTATAGCTCAGATTGAGGTGATCTTGGTGTCATTAGCAAGCTAACTCAAAGATCTACAAATTCATATTTCACAAGAGTAGGCAAATTCTGACTGGAAGTGTGCTCGAGCGCACGTTTAGTGCGAGCGCACCCAGCCCGTAGGAGACATGTTGCACGAGTGCGATCGAGCGCACTCGGTCGACCTGGTAGCGCTGAAACCCTAAAATTAGCTTATAAATATCATTATTTTCCATTGTAAATGGATGGAGACGCGCCGGGGGCGCCGTACTTTGTCAAAATTCGTGTTTTCTGGGTGTTTGGAGCGTTGAACTCCAATTCTTTTGTAAGTATTTGATTTTTAATGAAGTTAATTAGTTTCTATATGATTCCTTTTGTCATGAGAGGCTAACTCTTCAACTAAGGTTGAAGATGAAGCCTCACCATTGATTAGTTTTATGTTTTCATGTTTTGTTCATACAATTCCGACCTTAATGTAACATATGTTCATCTCAAATTCAATTATGTGACAAAATTGTGTTTGATTGTGCCGGAGTTGGATATTCATTGTGTTTTATTTGACGGATACATTGCATCTTTTGATTTACTTTGGATATCCATTGTCTTTTGTGCAAAGCATGGATACATTGGATCTTTTGAACTAAATTAGATATGCATTGTCATTTGTCAAATGGATGGATTCATTAAATCTTTCAATAGGAACAATAGAACATGCATAGGTTTTAATTGTTTGTCGAATGTATGAACAAACACATGAGAATGTATGCTTTAATTTGGTGGGGTGGATTCTGAAAACCTTAGTGCCCTTTTTATCTTTTAATTATTTCATTTTGTTTCAGTTTTTGTTTTCAATTTCAATTGCACGACAAACTTCGGAACTAGGTTAAAATAGGATTAGTTTAGATAAGAATTAGTTTTCACGACACGACTCCCTGTGGATTCGACCTCGCACTTTCACACACACTTTACTGCACATGACTCGTGCGCTTGCGAGTACAATTAAATTTGTACATCAAATTTTGGCGCCGTTGCCGGGGAGTTGTTTGTTTTTGTGAAAATTGATTTTTATTTAAATTGATTTTATTTTTCTACTAGTTTAGGTAGATTTTTGTTTCATTTTCTTTTTGCAATTTTTGTTTATTTTTATTTTTATCTGTTTTTGTTTTGTTTCATCTAACCATTAAAAAAAAAAAAAAAAAAAGAGTTTGGTTTCTGTTTTCATTTTTTTTCTACAGTTCTGTGGAATCTACTCCCTGCTAGTGCGCTCGATCGCACCCGCACTCGAGCACAAGGCAGCAGACGAAGCGCACCTGCGCTCAAGCGCACAGCAAACATACGCTCGAGCGCAATTCGCTTACGCTCGAGCGCACACGCGCAACAGCAGCACACCTGCCGGACCAACTCGCACCTGCGCTCGATCTCTTCTCACCTGCGTTCGAGCGCACCTCCGCAGACTGCTCCAAAACGAGCCAGCACCTTGAATTTTGCCAAACTTATGTTTGGCCCGTTTTGTGAGTTTTTGTTTTGAGTTTTTATTTTTAATTTTTGGTATTTTTGTTTATTTTATTTTCAAAAAAAAAAAATTTGGTTACTTTTTCATGTGGAGGTGTGTTTTTTTTAAAGAGTGAGGGTAAGCATGAATTTTCCGTTTGGTAATTTTAATACTACTCATAGTTGTAGGACACCCGCTCCTACCAACTTCCCTCACAATTTCTACCCACATGGACCATGTTTATACTGCTCCAGCCCTTATCATAGTTCAGGTAATTGTCCATCCTGGGGACAATTTTTCAATTTTTCATATAAGCAGATGAACACCAATTTCTCCAGTCTGGGGTCTAAATCAATTTCCAATTCCTACACCCCAGACTGGAGCGACCATTCTGATTTCTCGTGGCATGGTCATGCTACGGGAAATTATGCTCCCCAATATCATGAACTACACCATCTTGAATATCCGCAGTTCAATAACCATTCTTCCATGTCTTCACCTAGCAATTACCCTCTTCAAGAGTCATTAGTGCACCATTTTCCAACTGCTTATGTTGATGACTTAGATGAGAGAGTAAACCAACTCATGGCAGCTAGGCGTGCCCATACCCAACCTCCTCACACTCACGCACTTAATAGGTCATGCTCATACTGTTATCATCCTTCTCATCGGATAGATGATTGTCCATTCATTAACCATTACATGATTGATGAGGAAGATGCTAGCAAGTCTGCACATGAGCATGTTCAAACAACCACCATATTTGGGAGTGAGGAAAAAGATGAGGAGGAAGAAAAAGAGGAGCAGGTTGATCACATTGAGCCCCCGTCAACTCCAAATCTGTCCAGTGACAAGGAAGTGAGTACTGAAGCTCACTCCTTCATCAAAATCCCTCTTGAGACAATTCATGGACCCCAAGCTTCAATTCTTCAATGTCTCAAAGAGCCGTCTCATGCTGAAATTCTCAAGGATCTATGCACGCAAGGTCACAAATCTAGGAACCATGATCCTAAGAAGATCTTTCGAAGCAAGCAACTAGGCTACCTGAGACGGCAAAACATCCTTCCAGAGGGATATCAAATTCTTAAGAAGAAAGGGTGGAAGGGATTGGTTGGACACCCAAATGATCAGGGAAAGTGCGGTATTCTTTCTTTCAAGTTATTTTCCGCACTTTATTTTTGATTTCTTTTCCTTTTTGTCATTTCATTTCTTGTCATTTCATTTTTTGTCTCTAACAGCAATTAATCTTTTGATGTTTGTTTCTATGAGGAAATATTGCTGTTAGATTTTGACAGGTGTTTTGGTGTTCAAGTTTGGGGGACGCCCTAGCCTTTTGCACACTCTGGTTCCTCATCCCACGGTATTGTATCTCTTGCCACATTGGGACAATGTGTCATTTAAGTTTGGGGGTGTGGACAAACACACTGTCTGTTTGTTTGTTTGTGTCTTTTTGTTTGTTTTTATCAAAAAAAATTTGTGTTATGTTGTTGATTGGGCATGAGTTACATCATAACTGTGGTTTGCATGTCATTCTTGTGTTTAACTTTTTGAACACTGTATGTCATTAGAAATCAGAGTCATTTGACTCATTTGGTGGATTAGAGAGACTTCACATGTCTGAGTTAATTATCACAAGCACATTAGCATAAACTCTGTGAGGTATGAGATTTGGATTGATTAGAGTGTGCCTTGCGATTTGTAGGATGAAGTGTTGATGAAACCTTGGCTTGAAAAAAAAAAAAAAAAGTGTCATCATCAATTTGAGCTTTTCATTGAGTAACCGGACCTCATGCCTCACTAAGCATTGAGTGTTCGCGTAAAAAGATGATAAATTCAACTTGGTTGACTGTATGGCTAGTTTGGCTTCGTAGCCTTTTTGACTTGAGTAATTAAGCCTTAGGGATGTTTTACATCTAGTACCCTAAAACCATCTGGTTTGAGAGTCACTGGCCCAACACTCGTTACATAGGTCAATTAGAAAGCTTAAGGGAGCCGAACATTACACAGCCTATACAAAAAAGTAAAAAATATATATAAAAAAAATGCATGTCTTGATCTAAGCCTTTGGTGTTTTCATCTGTGCGTATTCCTATGAATTTTGAGGTACGCCAAACGTTGAGAAAAATTGAAGCCTCTTAACTTTGTGTTAGTCTCACTTTGCACTTATTGGAGCCTGTGTTGTCTCAAATTTCCACCTTTGAGTTGAATGATTTGTGGTTGGCTTGATGATTTGTATGTGGTGTTTACTTTGTTAAACCTACTCATGATGTGAGAACCATGTGTTTGTGTGGAAAATTGTGTTTGTCAATGACATAGTGATAAAAATGTTTGTGGGTATCATTATTGTTAAACCCTCACGAGACTTCACTCGTCCATTGAGGATGCCTAGGGGTTTAAAAGGCTTGTTGCATACGCTAAATGCAATCGTCTCTCCCACGACAGCGGACTTATGTTTCTTGCTTTCAATTTGTTTTTCATTTTGTTTTGCTAAGGGACTAGCAAAATGTAAGTTTGGGGGTATTCGATGAGTGCCAAATATTGTATATTTTGACCCCTTAATTTGCATTTACTAAGCCTTTAGCTTTATTATTTTCTGATGTTTTTGGTTCGTTTTAGTGTTTTAGTGAGTTGCAGGTTGTTAATAGAAAAATGCGGCTTTTAGGTGATATTTGCGGCTTAAGACACTTCATGGAGCATTGGCAGCAAATTGGGATCGAGAGATGATTTTCATCCGACGAATCCCATTAAAAAGGCCATATCTTGAGTTTTATAGCTCAGATTGAGGTGATCTTGGTGTCATTGGAAAGCTAACTCAAAGATATACAAATTCATATTTCACAAGAGTAGGCAAATTCTGACTGTAAGTATGCTCGAGCACACGTTTAGTGCGATCGAGCGCACTCGCACCCAGCCCATAGGAGACATGTTGCACGAGTGCGATCAAGCGCACTCGGTCGACCTGGCAGTGCTGAAACCTTAAAATTAGCTTATAAATATCGTTATTTTCCATTGTAAACGGACGGAGACGTGCTGGGGGCGCCGTACTTTGTCAAAATTCGTGTTTTCTGGGTGTTTGGAGCGTTGAACTCCAATTCTTTTGTAAGTATTTGATTTTTAATGAAGTTAATTAGTTTCTATATGATTCCTTTTGTCATGAGAGGCTAATTCTTCAACTAAGGTTGAAGATGAAGCCTCACCATTGATTAGTTTTATGTTTTCATGTTTTGTTCATACAATTCCGACCTTAATGTAACATATGTTCATCTCAAATTCAATTATGTGACAAAATTGTGTTTGATTGTGCCGGAGTTGGATATTCATTGTGCTTTATTCGACAGATACATTGCATCTTTTGATTTACTTTGGATATCCACTGTCTTTTGTGCGAAGCATGGATACATTGGATCTTTTGAACTAAATTAGATATGCATTGTCATTTGTCAAATGGATGGATTCATTAAATCTTTCAATAAGAACAATAGAACATGCATAGGTTTTAATTGTTTGTCGAATGTATGCTTTAATTTGGTGGGGTGGATTCTGAAAACCTTAGTGCCCTTTTTCTCTTTTAATTATTTCATTTTGTTTCAGTTTTTGTTTTCAATTTCAAATGCACGACAAACTTCGGAACTAGGTGAAAATAGGATTAGTTTAGATAAGAATTAGTTTTCACGACACGACTCCCTGTGGATTCGACCTCGCACTTGCACACACACTTTACTGCACATGACTCGTGCGCTTGCGAGTACAATTAAATTTGTACATCAGTAATTGTGAACAACAGATTGTGTGTTTTTCTTGAATGCATAGAGGTCTATTTATAGGGTTTAGAAGAGTCCTAGAAGCCCTTGTAATCCTAGAAAATTCGGAGGTCTATGTCCCAGTCAAATTAGGAAGCAATTGGATTTCAAATCGGAATAGGATTTGTCCAGATTTGCGTTCTTATATTGCGGGACAATGTTGGCATAGAAAACGTCTGAATTTGGAAAATCCTATTTCACAATACATTTTATATTTTTAAGTTAGCTTTCTAATGCGGCTAGAATCAACTCAATCTGATACTTGACCAGAAAGTTATGGTCAAAATACTGAGACATGTGCAGAATTTGAATTTGAATCCAATGCGATTTTGACACCAATTAGAGAAATTTCGATTTAATCCTTTCCTTGATTTGGTTAAACTTAACCACATCATCTAAGTCTTCTCAAAGTGTGCTTTCTTCCAAACTTTTCATTTTCCATTTAAAGTTGTAGTTTCTCTTCAACAACCTACAAAACACTAAAAACAAAAAAACAAAAACAAAACATTAGATAACGACACAACTAAATGATTAACTAATGTAAATTAAGGGGTCCAAATAGGTAAGTTATACAGAAGGGGATATACCCTTCCTCTACTGAAATGTCTATCCAAACCTGAAGCTTCTTATGTACTAAAAGAGATTTATGAAGGAATTTGCGGTGGTCACTCTCGAGGAAAGATGTTAGCCATAAGGTTGTCCGAGAAGGATATTACTGGTCCGGAATGAGCAAGGATTCGAGTGAGATGGTAAAACATTACGATAAGTGCCAACAGTTCAACAAAATAATGACCAGCCCTTAGGAGGAACTAAGCCCGTTGTCGGCTCCATGGCCTTTTGCGCAATGGCAAGTAGACATAGTGGGAACTATACCAATTGGGAAAGGAGGTTGCAAATTTTTGGTAGTAGCAGTCGACTACTTCATGAAATGGGCAGAAGCTAAGGCTCTTGCAACCATAACTACCGGGAACATAAGGAATTTCCTTTGGAAGTCAGTAGTATGCAGATACGAGATTCCTCACGCATTTTGTAACCGACAATGGTAGATAGTTCGATTGTGAACCATTTCAGAGCTGGCGCGCCGAGCTGCACATAAGAAATTACTTCTCATCCCCCTGACACCTTCAAGCAAACAGTCAAGTGGAAGCTACAAACAAGACTTTGATGAAAATATTGAAAAAGAAGCTTGAAGACAAGAAATGAGCTTGGGTGGACTTTCTCCCGGAAGTACTGTGGTCCTATTGAACAAACACTCAGACGCTAATACGGGAAACCCCATTTTCTCTAGCCTTCAGAACAGAGGCAGTCATTCCAGTTGAAGTCGAATCCATCAGCTTCCGAGTGAAGCATTACAACCCAAGACTAAATGAAGAAGGAATGAAGCTGAGTCTGGACTTGCTATAGGAAAAGAGGGATAAAGCACAAGCAATAATGGTTGCCTACCAACAAAGAACAACCAAATATTTCAGTAAAAGAGTCAAGCCCAGACAATTCAATATAGGTGACTGGGTTCCTAGGAAAGTCAGCATAGCAACCCGAGATCCAATAGAGGGAAAGCTCAGACCAACATGGAAAGGACCCTACAAGGTTGTTCCAAGTCATTGGCAAGGTGCGTATTTTCTGCAAGACGTGGAAGGGAGACCATCGCCGAGACCATAGAACGTAGACCATCTAAAGAAATATTACCAGTATTTTTAATTTTTTACTATCATTTCTTTTGTATTTCCATATTAACAATTCATGAATAAAATCTGACTTGAGCGTCGGAGAACCCTCGGTCGAATTGACCGTCGAGCCCAATGACGAATTCTCTATCCTACAGGAAGGAAAGGGAGTTAACCCTTGATAAAAATTATGAAGCTACAACTGCATCCCCAAAAAGAAAGGGAGTTAACCCTTAATAGAAATCACGGAGCTAAAACAACATCCCTGGAAAGGCGGAGAGAAAACCTTGGATAAAAACAAGACATGTGGTATGGATTAGTTATTTAAGTCAATTTGGATGATCGAGTCCTGGGCTTAATAGAGTAGCAAAAGAACCTCACCACGGGTTCTTGGGTTAATCAACATGGGGAACCGGGAGTAGACACCCATGTCTTAGGCCTCATGTGTTTGTCGATTTACATAGATTTATGCTTTCTTAAAGAACAACTTTGTAGACACCCATGCTAAATCCTTTAAGAAAGAAAAGAATTAGAGTAGACACCCATGCCTAATTCGTTGCTTAGGGAGATCAATAGCTTAAGGAGATCAATAGCTTAAGGAGTAGACACCCATACCCTTAGATTGTCAAACTTTAGGTATTCATAATATGATTGGAGCATTGGCATATTGTTATATTATTTGAGCATGATTAGTGGTGGATATCAAAGCCCTACCTTTTATTTATCTTTATTTCCTTTCAATATATCAATATCAATTTCGTGACAAAGTTGATATTTTAATTCTAAGCGAAATCAGCAATCTCCGTGGGAACGATCTCGTACTTGCTGCACTATACTACTGTTTTGATCTTGTGCACTTGCGAGTTAAAACATACCAATTATTATCTATTAATTTAGGTAGTATTTGGCATAACACATGCCTCTCCAAAGCTCTTGCTTTCCATAGCCGTTACTTCCTCCAAAGTCTTTTGCATTTCTCTTCTTCCTTTAGAAACAAACGGGTTCTAGAGTAAATACCTGAGGTATACTTCCGCTGATTCTCCTGAATACTGACAAGTTGAGCCTCAAGATCTGCAAGCCGACAGTCTCGCAACTCCAACTGATGGTCTCTTAATGCAATCTCACGATCCTTTGTTTCAATCTTAGCCATCAAATTGGCTACTTGATTGGAGCGCTCTCTAAGACACTGCTCCTGCGTCCCCAACAAGAGCCTTAAACCAGCAACTTCCACCTCGGAAGCCTGAGGCACCCTAAGACCAAGTTGGCCTTGTGGCTTGGTTGAACGCACTTCTTCCTTGCAAGGAAGAGAAACCGCTAAAGCAGCTGATGATTTAGTATCTACCGAACTGCAAGAAGAGGAAGAAGAAGCCATCAAAGAAAACAACGGCGAGAAAAGTGATAAGACTCCAATCGAAAATGAAAAATCACGAAAATGAAAGGGACTATTTATAAGGCCATATCCTCGGAAGACTAAAGGTTGCCTTTAATGCAAGAAGAAAATCTGTGAAAGCATTCCTCGGAAAGTCAATCGAAACAAACCTGAGACCAAATGAACATATCCCATGTGTCGCGCCACAGACAAGCGTGCAAAGCAATAATTACCCTCGATACCTAAAATGAAAACTGGACAAGTGGCAACAAGAAGTATTAAATGACCAAGGGTAAAAATGACCTTTTATCCTCAGTCATGGGGGGTAGTACAACCATAGAAAACAGAAGATTCAAGAAGAAAGAATTTAGGAACAACAAGCAAAATGGAGAAGTTCAAAGTTACAAAATCAAAATAAAAGAGGAATGTTCTTTATATAGACAACCAAAGTCTTATTAAAAAAAAAAAAGAAAAAAAAAAAGAAAGAAGAACAAGTTAAGTCTCGGGAGCAAGTCCAGTAGCAGGGGCATCATCATCATAATCACCATAATCATCAATATTGACCTCGGGGCCGAACGGATCGGGGGGTAGATTGGGCTCTGGTCGGAACCCATAAACATTAGCCTCCTGAGCATCTGGAATCAGATCCCTGCCAGTATCAACCAACCCATCAATAGCGCAAGCTGGACTCGTCAAGAAGTTAGAATTCACTATGGCCGGGTCAATGTTGAACCGCTCTCAATTGATGGTCAAATATCAGCAATTCTCGAAGCCCCAATGAAACCCTCGAGCCCAAAGCAGATCCCGGAGCCAAGGAATTAAAGACAACTCTTTGAAATATCAGGTGGCTTTAGCTCTCCAATAACGATACCCTCGACTGAATTGGCTACAACTATCCCGAGAACCCTTCAAATCTGCCTCGGCCTTCTCATGAGCATCCTCAGATTGAGACAGTTGAACCTCCAAAGTCTCGAAAAGCTTCTGATAACCTTCCTCAGAGGTCCGAGCCTGATGAAGCTCCTCCACCACTCTGAAATATTCCACAGTTGCTTATTGAACATTGACATCTACCTCCTTGGCATGTTCCACAAGCTCTCGATTTTTTTGGGTTGTAGCATCCAAAGCTCTTGAAGTTGAACATTAGCAACCTCCAACTTGGAGCACCTCTACTTGCTCTTAAGAAGCTCTTGATCCTTCTGATAAGTGCTAAAATATAGATATTTTAGCCGCTTAATTTACATATGTTAATCTTTTAGTTTTGTTATTTTCTGTTGTTTTACTTTCGTTTTGTATTTTCTGTCTTTTTACAAGTTTTGGAAGAAAAGGAACATTTATGGAAAAAGCTTAAAGTTAAAGGACAATTTCAAGAAAAAGCTGAGGATGTGATCGATCGCAGCACCACTAGGCTCGAGCGCATCAGTGATAGGAGCGAGCACAGCATGCGCTCGCGTGCACAAGAAGCTGGCTCGAGCGCATCAATGCTCGAGTGCCCAACACAGATGATTGATCGCACAACTGCGATCGAGCGCAACCGAGGTGCCCAGATGCGGCCATACTCCTTTTTCACCCCAAATTAGGTTTTCCTAATCCTATTTGAACTAGGAAAGTTAGACCTCTAATTTTACTAGGTTTACTATGGTTTCTTGGTCTTTCCTATGCCTATAAGTAGACTTCTAAGTCTCATAGAAAGACACACAATTTCACACAAGCTTGGGGAGAAGAATTGACGGCTCTTCAAGGAAGGGTTTTTTGGGTTTATTCTTTTCCTTTTTATTTTTCTTATGAAGATGATTAGCATCAAACTTATGTGTAACTAAATACTTTAGTAGGGATAGATTGAAGCCCTAATCATGTCTCTTTAATATTTCCATATTGGCACTTTTGCTACAGTCATATTGTGATGCTTAACTTGATTATTCCCTGCTTTATTGAATTCCTCATATAAATGTGTTTGGCCAACATATGCATGTGGTATGGATTAGTTATTTAAGTCAATTTGGATGATTGAGTCCTGGGCTTAATAGAGTGACAAGGAATCTCATCATTGGGGTTCTTGGGTTAATCAACATTGGGAACCAGGAGTAGACACCCATGCCCTAGGCTTTATGTGTTTGTCGATTTCCAACAGAGCCTTACCCTTATCTGCCTTCCTTGTGTTGGGGGTTGGTCTCGGCAATCGAAGCAGGTGAAGTAGTGCCCCGAACTTGGGGATGTGCAGAAGATTTAGAAGCAGAACCAAAACCCCTCAAAATAGAAGCCTTAACTACAACTGGCTTATCCGAAGGATTGACAACTTTGTGTGCTCGGGGTCTTCTTACCTTGAAACTGAGTCGGAGATTTTTGGACCGCCTTGTCAGATGGGAGAACTTGTTTCTTAGGATTCCCCCTGCGATCCCAAAAAACCTTGTCAGTTGGGATCTGATAGCCCAAATGGTCTCGGAGAACAGAATCAGTAACGGTAGCACTGAAAGTCATCCAAGCCTCATTCTCGAGAAGTTGAGAGAATGCCAGAATATGATCAACCCAGCTTTGTTGTTCCGAGCTCAGTTTGGGACATCTCTCCCCTTCCAAAACAAAGGGATTCAAAAAAATAAAAAATAAAAAATAAAAAATAAAATAAAATAATAAAATAATAATAATAATAATAATAATAATAATAATAGATTGAAGAAGAGGGAAAATGAGAAAGACTCACAACTTTCCCTAGAAGCCCCCCACTCTCGAGGAACGGCGTGCTCCAACGGCAAAGCTTCTGATGGGGATGCCTCCCAATCAGCAGAAACGTAGAAGAATTGCTTTGCCAAGTACTTATTATTGGAATAAGCAGTACCTATCTCAATAAATTGGTTCTTTCCACGAAGCATGAAGGTCACAGTCTCAGTGTTGTGGTAGATGTGGGGACCATATATGTTGAAGAATTCTGGGACTGACATTGTCTTCCTGGGAAAAACGGTAGGCCACAACAAAAACATGGCCAGAAAATATCACCATCCATTAGGCATCAACTGCCCTGGGGCTACTCGCAAAAAGGTAACATTTCCCTGATAATTGGGGAAAAAGGCAAACAAATTCCTGCCCGAAACATACGTTCATAAACGCATATATCTCTTGGACCACCGATCATTCTAGTGGAGTCCATGGGAAAATGTAATGAAACTGAAGGAGGAATCTTGTAGTTGTGTCGAAGTACCTTTTCATCAGACGACGAAAAGGAAGACCTCTATTGATAGGGAAAGTCCAAACGTAAAGAAGGCTTCGCATTAGAGGAAGATGCTCCATTAAACAGACGAACCCTAGAAGATGAGTCCCCTTTTTGCCGAACCAAAGGGACCTTCGAAGGGTAATCACCAAAGATCTCGCCATCAAAAAGCTGAGGTTGATTAAAAGAAGACATGATTGCAGGAAATGAATTTCTTGAGAATTTTCGAAAGCAAGAAATACAGAAGTTTGAAGCGGTGAAACCGGAAGAAGAAAGGGAAATTATTTATAAGAGAAAAAAAAAAAATCGAACAAAGCGATGGAGCATTTAATGCAAAGCCATCATAAACCTGCAGCTACGCTAAAACCAAGGGAACCCATGATATATTTCTCATTAAAAGACACAACAAAGGGTGCCATTCAGTGTCCGACACCTGTTTCGGAAGCCCACACACTCAAACACGGCTCACTCAGAAAAAAACATGTGGAAGAGGCAGTGGTGCATTTATGAGTATATGGACAAAGGATTTGAAAGGACGAAGATCAAACCTAATCTCCTAGTATCCCGGATGTATAGTTGTCAGGTTTCAAAAACGGATAAAACTCCAAGAATAAAGGCTCCAACGAGTCGAGCAAGGAAAATCATCTGAAGAATTCGGTATTTATGAAGAAAAAGGAAGAAACCGAGTATTAGAATTCCATTCTCTCGGATTCTCGATAAAAGGAATTTGGGGGGTAACTGTTACACATATTCTTAGAGGTAAGGTCCATGGGCCCTAGACATAGTGATCTACGGAAAAAAGAAAACCCAAAGTACCGCAATAGGCCCACCCTGATAAAACCCAATGCCCTAGTAAAACACCAATTGATATGTCGTTTCAGCCGTTCGAAGAATGCTCACCCGAGACCAACACGATCGGGAACGCACAATGTAAATGGACATGCACTAAAACACCTAGTCGGTTATGCATCAGTCATGGACTCACATTGATGACTCGAGCAGTTACGTGCCAGACAAGGGATACGCTTTAAATATATAGTTACAAATTACTTGTAACAGCCAGGGTACAGAAATATTAACTCCTCCATCCGTTACGCTCGGATCCTAGATGCTCTGCCTGGTCATCATCACTATATCTCACAATTCCAACTATAAAATGGTACAAACACCTGGAAGACAGGTACATGATTCATTCTCGCTAGATACTATATAGAACTTAGAAAGAAGCTAACTTTAGCATCGGAGGAGGATTCACCAGAAACACCGCCGTGTATTCTCCTATCCTTGTTTTTATCTCATAGGTTGAAGAAGGAGCAGCATCCAGAATTAAAATTCTACCCCTTGAGTTCACCAAGCTGGAAACTGTGTTAACACACATCATAGTAGAACCCAAAAAAATTCAAAACCATAGGCTTAATTTAAGGTCCAAGACCGGAGTGAAAAGAGAGTCTCGATGCTCTCCTGGTAAGGATGACTCGAAGATTGCCATGGGGGACCTTTGAAGAGGCAAATCAGAAAAATCGAGAGTTTAATGATGAAGATATATGTTTACAAGCACAATAGTTGGAGAAAAATCAAGATATCAGAGAAGGAGAGAAGACGTGTGCGAGAGAGAGAAATCGGAGAAGAAGAAGACCAGAGAGATGTGGGAGAGAGAGAGAGAGAGAGAGAGAAAAAAAAAAACTAGAGAGAAGACGTGTGGGAGAGAGAGAAAAACAAAAAAATAATTTAAAAAAAAAAAAAAAAGTAAAAGTAAAAATATTATTTTAATGTTATAGAGAAAATTTAAGGGAAGCTATTGTGGAGTACCTTTAGATATGGAAGCAAAAAGTATTTTTGAACCTTAAATTTAACGAAATTGATGAGTGCCAAATATTGCATATTTAAGCCCTTTAATTTACATGTGTTAATCCTATAACCGTGTTATAATCTAATGTTTTGTTTTAGTTTTGTAATTTCAGTGTTTTGAAGGTTGCTAAGGGAAAAAAGTGATGTTGTGCCAAATACTACCTAAATTAATAGATAATATTTAGTACGTTTTAACTCGCAAGTGCACAAGATCAAAACAATAGTATAGTGCAACAAGTACGAAGTCGAACCCACGGAGATTGTGATTTTATTTAGAATTAATTAAAAATATCAATTTGTCACTGAATTGATATTGTGAAAAAGAAATAAAAAGATAAAAGTAAAGGTAAAGGTAAAGGTAAAGGTAGAGGTAAAGGTAGGGCTTTGATATCCACCACTAATCATACTTAGATAATATAACAATATGCCAATGATCCAATCATATTATGAATATTTAATGTTTGCCAACCTAAGGGCATGGTTGTCTACTCCTTAAGCTATTGATTTTCCTAAGTAACGAATTAGGCATGGGTGTCTACTAAGTTGTTCTTTAAGAAAGCATAAATCTATAGAAATCGACAAACACATGAGGCCTAGGGCATGGGTGTCTACTCCCGATTCCCCATGTTGATTAACCCAAGAATCCGGTGTGGATATCTTTTGTTACTTATGTTAAACCCAGGACTCGGTCATTCAAATTGATTTAACTAACTAATCCATACCACATACATATAATGGCCAGTCACATACATATGAAGAATTCATGAAAATGAGAATTAATCAAGTTAAGAAACACAATATGATTATCACAAAGGCGCCAATATTGAAATATTAAATAAACATAATTATGGCTTCAATCTAGCCCTCCTTGAGAGTTAGTTACGTATAATTAAAATAAAAAGAAAAGAGAAGGGAAAGAAAGAACCGAAAACCGCTCCTAGAAGTAGCCTCCAAATTCCTCTTCCCAAAGTTGTCTCCTTCTAAATTGTCTCCAAGGATTTTCCAAGGATCTTTTGATGCTCTAAATTGTGAGGCTTAGGGGTCTATTTATAGAGCTTAGGAGAGTCCTAAAAGCCCTAGTAATCCTAGGAATTTCGGAGTTTTAAGTACAAGTCCAATTAGGATAAAGAAAACCTAAGTCCAAATCGGAATAGGATTCGCCCAGAATTGCTGTCCTGTCTTACGGCGTGATTTTGTCCTTGTATCGCTCCGAATTGGGAAACTCGTATTTCACAATGATTTGTAACCCCTTGAGTTAGCTTTTCAATTCCACTTGAATCACCTCAATCCGATATTGGAGATAAAAGTTATGGTCAAAATACCGAGACATGTGCAGAATCCAATTTTTCATCCAATCCGATTTGACTTCAATGTGAGAAATTTCGAATTGATCCTTTCCTCTATTTGATTAAACTTAACCATGATTGGCTAAGCTCAACCATATCTTCTAGGTCTTCCCAATTTGCCCTTTAAGCTTGTAATTCTTCCGGAAACGCTTTCTTTTCTTCCAAAAGCCTAAAAAACAAAGAAAATACTAAAAGGAAGTAAAATGGCCTAATTAACCAAAACCAAAGGATTAAAACATGCAAGTTAACGGTTGAAAATATGAATATTTTAGCACTTATCAAGTGGATTTAAAGTGAGAAATACAATTTTTTGGGAAGAAAATGACGAAGGAAGCAAGGCCCGTTCGGACGGTCTGTCCGGACGTGCGCTTGAGCGCACATCAGTGCGGCTCAAGTGCACTCGAGAGAAGGAAAGGTGTCCGGACATGGCAATGGCTTGTCCGGACAGGCCATGTATCAGACGTATGCCCAAGGCCCTTTTTGTCCCCCGAAAACCCTAGAAATAGGGATATAAAAGGAAAACAAAATTTTAGAATTTAAAGTGACTAGGGACGATTTTGGAGAAAATAGAAGCAAACAGGCGAGGGTTTTTTAGTTTTTTGGCGGCTTTCAATTTGAATTTTCTCATTGTAAGTTTCTCAATTTCTATGGATTCCCATTTGGTTGTATTTTCTTTCAATTCCATAAGAGGCTAAATCCCCAACTAAGATTAAGGGTGAAGCCTCACATATTGATACTTTTCCAATGATAGGAATTTTATTGCTCATTGTTCTGTTTATATTCAATTAATTGTTGATCACTTTTAATTGATTGCTTGGTTTATTTGTTTAAATATTGGATATCCATTGTCATTTGTTCAATGGAGACATCGAATTATTTGATTTAAGTTGGATATCTCTTGTGATTTGATAAGTGCTAAAATATTCATATTTTCAGCCCTTAACTTGCATGTTTTAATCCTTTGGTTTTAGTTAATTAGGCCATTTTAATTCCTTTTTGTGTTTTTCATACTTTTACAGGCTTTTGGAAGAAAATGAAGTAAAACTAGGTAATTTGGGCTCAGAGAGACAAGATGGAGAAAATTGGAGCTCCCTGACATTGCAATCAATCGTAGGGTACCTGCGATCGAGCATAATACCCGAGAGGACACAGCACAAAGCAGGCTAGGAGTGATCGGGCGCATGCTAGAAGAAGGATAGATCGCAAACCTGCGATCGAGCGCACACGGGTAGCGATCGATCGCACCCATGCGCATGAGATACATCAAGTGGCGACTAAAGTGTCACTCTTTCCATATTAGGGCTTTCCAACTCCCAATTGTAATATGTCTCAAAACCCTATGAAATCCCTAGGTTTACTACTTTGTCTAGGACTTCTAAAACCTATAAATAGACCTCTAAACCTCAAGAATAAACATCCTTGAAACATCCTTGGAAAAGGCACAACTTTGGGGAGAGGAATTGGAGGCTACCTTTCGGTTCTTTCTTTCCCTTCTCTTTTCTTTTTAATTTAATTATGTGTAACTAACTCTTAAGGAGGGCTAGATTGAAGCCCTCATTTTGTTTATTTAATATTTCAATATTGGCGCCTCTGTGATAATCATGTTGTGATATTTAACTTGATTAATTCCTATTTTCATGAATTCCTCATATGTATGTGACTGGCCATTATATGCATGTGGTACGGACTAGTTAGTTAAATCAATTTGGATGACGGAGTCCTGGGTTTAACATAAGTAACAAAAGAATCCACACCGTGATTTTTGGGTTAATCAACATAGAGAACCGAGAGTATACACCCATGCCCTAAGCCTTTAGGAAAGAAAAGAGTTAGAGTATACACCCATGCCCTAAGCCTTTAGGAAAGAAAAGAGTTAGAGTATACACCCATGCCTAACTCGTTGCTTAGGGAAATCAATAGCTTAAGGAGTATACACCCATGCCCTTAGGTTGGCAAACATTAGGTATTCATAATATGATTGTGTCATTGGCATATTGTTATATTAATTGAGCATAATTAGTGGTGGATATCAAAGCCCTGCCTTTACCATTATTTTATCTTTATATCTTTCTATTTCTTTTCACAATATCAATTCAGTAACAAATTAATATTTTTAATTAATTCTAAACAAAATCACAATCTCCGTGGGTTCGACCTCGTACTTGCTGCACTATACTATTGTTTTGGTCTTGTGCACTTGCGAGTTAAAACGTATTAAATATTATCTATTAATTTAGGTAGTATTTGGCACAACAAGTTTATGGCGCCGTTGCCGGGGATTGTAGCAAATTTAGTTTAAAATTATTTTCCTTTAGTTTGTTTTTGTTTTAAGTTTTTCTGTTTTTATAGTTTTTTCCGCAGTTCCTGTTTTCCCTCTGGAGGTGCGATCGATTGCCCAACCAGGGCGATCAAGCGCACCAGTACGATCGAGTGCACTCATGGTGCGATCGATCGCACATCCAGAGAGCATCACAGTTACTGCACTAATTACATATCTGATTTATTTCTTTTATTTTTTTATTTTTATTTTGTTATTTAATTTTCTTTTTGTTTTAATCATGTTGAGAAACACTACACCTCCGGTGCGAAAACCTATGGAAAGTTCATTTAGTTCCCAGATCCTCAACTAGCCATCATGCATTAATTTCCAGCCCATTGTGCAGAGCAGTTACGATCTATCTCTGTTGCTCAATATGATTCCACACTATAAAGGCACACCTACAGAGAATCCACATTGGCATATTCGAGAAGTTTGTGATCTCTGCATGACTCAAAATGTTCAGGGTTTAACTCCAGAAGAAATCAGGTTAATCCTCTTCCCTATTTCTTCAAAAGATAATGCTAAGATATGGTACAATTCTTTGGCCACAGGTTCTATTCACACTTGGGATGAGATGGCCACAAAGTTCTTAAAGAAGTTTTTCCCAGCCCACAAGACAAGGCAATTGAGAAGGGAAATTATGACTTTCCAGCAAAGAGATGGAGACCTTTTCTTCGAGGAATGGGAACACTTTAATGAGATACTGCTCAGATGCCCTCATCACAATATATCTCAAGATGATCAGGTATTGCATTCTATGAGGGTTTAAATGATCCTAACAAGAGTCTTGTAGATTTAGCTTGTGATAGCATGTTGATGGAGAAAAGCAGTGAGGAAGCCATGGAGCTCTTTGAGACATTGAGTGAGCACTCCCAACAATTTCCATCTAAAGGGAGACAAGGATTCAAAGGAAAAGGCATATATGAAGAAAGCACCAATGGAGAAATTTAGGCTCAAATGGCTGCCATGGAGAAAATACTGGACATGCTCATGAAAGCTATTACTAATCATAGCAGTGCTCCTGTTCAACAAGTTACACAAATCGAGGTATGTGCCATATCTTCCCATATTTACCACACCACTAAGACTTGTCCCACGTTTTCAATGGCAGATCAAGAGTCATCTCTCATCAATTGGTCCCAACATTATCATGAAGAGGAGCCATCTCCCACCTATTGGCCTTCACTACACCAAGAAGAGGAGCCATCTCTGCAGTTCCATGGTCAATCATACTTCTTTCTTAGCCACAATGAAGCCAATATGCAACTGTTGGAATACACTGCCAAGATAGAAGCTCATGAAGAGGAGCCACATCTCGTTAATTGGCCTCAACAATACCACGAAGAAGAGTGTCAAAGTTAGTTTGTTGCCAATCCTAATGAACAGTACATGGAGGAAGAGTGCACTTACCATCATGAGCAAGCAATTTCCACATTAAGGAGTGAAGAAGCGGTTGAAAATCAAGGGGAAGAGAGGAAGGAGGAGCAAACTGAGGTTCTAGAGGAACCACATCGGGAAAAGGAAGAGAGCACTGAGACTTTTTCAACATCAGCTCCTATTCCCGAATTACCAAGAGTCCAAGAGAGAAGTCATCTAGGGTTATGTGATGAGCAAATTGAGGACATCAAAATAGAAAAGCTTCCTGAGTTTTCTTCTTACTATATTCAAGTTCATGATTCCCCACCGGATGAGCAACTGTTTGAGAAAACTCATAGTGGTCTTCCCCAATCTAGAAACACTCAGAATCACCTTGCAACTAAAAAGATCCATTCCCTTTGGTGTAAGAGAAGAAAAGACTGGTGCTTCAAATTTAAAAGTGTCACAGTCTGGCTGAAGACGTTAAACTTAATGCTCATGGGAGGTACCCCATAGCATATCCCTTTTATTTTGTTGTTTGTTTTATTTATATTTTGTTGTTTGTTTTCCTTTGTGTTTTATTTTACTTTAGTGTTTTAATGTTTCAAGTCTTTTGTCATGTTTTTACATTCTGTTACTGCAATTGATCGCAACCTGCGTGCGATCAAGTGCAGGTCTCCACTTGTGGTTTCATTGCATTCTGTCAGTGTAATCGCGCGCACCATGTGTGCGTTCGAGTGCACCTCACCCACACACGCACTCCACTGTACGAGTGCGATCGAGCGCACCATGCGTGCGATCGAGCACACTTGGGCAGCATCCCATAGTTATCTTTTTATTTTGTTTTGTTTCTTTTTACTTGTTGTGTGTTTTCTTATTTTGTAGGGACAAGTGTGCTTCGATTCAAGTTTGGGGGTGTGCTATGAGCCATGCTTTCCAAGACTATGTCGTCCATCTCTCGGGTACATTCTCTCCTTTACTTAGACACATTGGGGACAATGTGTCATTTAAGTTTGGGGGTATGGGCACACATATTCACACATATTTTGTCCCAATTTCATGTTATTTATTTTGTGTGTTGTTTGTTTATTTGAAAAAAAAAAAAAAAAAAAAAGTGTGTATGCATGTTCATGATTGCTCGAAAATTTTAAGTTGATCTAAGAAAATGGTGGCTTGAATTCATCAGTGAGCTTAGCATTTTGAACACATGATCTGATGAGTGAATCTGTTAGTTTGGTTACTTGTTTAGGATAGTTGAAAAATCACATGTTTGATCTGAGCGCTCAAGCACATTAGCACATAATTTGTGAGGTATGACATGAGGTCTGATATGTGTTTCTGCATCTTGGATGAAATTGGATGACTTATTAGATGACACTATGGCATATATTGTGATGACAAAAAAAAATGTGAAATAAATGATCATTGATGGCTTTTCACTGAGTAACTGGACCTCTTGCCTCAAAGCATTGAGTGTTCACGTCAAAAGGTGAAAAATTTGGATTTGATCAATATCAAGGTTAGTTTGGTTTTGTAGCCTTTTTGACTCGAGTTAGTAGGTCCTTAGGGATGTCTCTACACCTAATGCCCTAAAACCATCTAGTTTAGGAGCCATTGACTTAACACTCGCTACAAGGGTCAAATAGAAAGCTTAAGGGAACCGACATTGCACAACCTGACCAAAAAAAAAAAAAAAGAGAAAAAGAAATATGCCAGTGTCATTCTAATAGGAATTTCAGTGAATTTTGAGGTAAGGAGACATTGTATATTGGAAAGATTTGAAAGTCTTATAATTTTGTGCTAGTTCACTGTACACAAATTTCAAACTTGTGATGATTTAACATGTCCTTTGTAAGTAATTGCACTTTGAGATTCCAATTCATTGTGAAGATGGAGTTCATCTTTTTGAATTTGCTTATGAATGAAAACCATGATCTTGAAATGATGCTTTAATTTTTGAAATAACATGAACTGTGCATAATGTTTGTGGGTAACATTTCTGGAAAACCCTCACGAGACTTCACTCGTCCACTAGGAAATTCCTAGGGGTTTAAAAGGCTTGTTATATACACTAAATGCAATCGTACATCCCACAAAAGATGGATTTATCTTTTGTTTTCTGTTTTTCCATTCCTATTTTTAGTTTTGTATTGCTAAGGGACTAGCAATATGTAAGTTTGGGGGTGTGATAAGTGCTAAAATATTCATATTTTCAGCCCTTAACTTGCATGTTTTAATCCTTTGGTTGTAGTTAATTAGGCCATTTTAATTCTTTTTTGTGTTTTTCATACTTTTACAAGCTTTTGGAAGAAAATGAAGTAAAACTAGGTGATTTGGGCTCAAAGAGAGAAGATGGAGAAAATTGGAGCTCCCTGACACTGCGATCAATCACAGGGTACCTGCGATCGAGTGCAGTACCCAAGAGGACACAGCACAAAGCAGGCCAGGAGCGATCAGGCGCATGCCAGAAGAAGGATCGATCGCAGACCTGCGATCGAGCACACACGGCTGCGATCGATCGCACCCGTGTGCATGAGATACATCAAGTGGTGCCTAAAGTGTCACTCTTTCCATATTAGGGTTTTCCAACTCCCAATTGTAATAGGTCTCAAAACCATACGAAATCCCTAGGTTTACTACTTTGTTTAGGACTTCTAAAACCTATAAATAGACCTCTAAACCTCAAGAATAAACATCCTTGAAACATCCTTGGAAGAGGCACAACTTTGGGTAGAGGAATTGGAGGCTACCTTTCGGTTCTTTCTTTCCCTTCTCTTTTCTTTTTATTTTAATTATGTGTAACTAACTCTTAAGGAGGGCAAGATTGAAGCCCTAATTGTGTTTATTTAATATTTCAATATTGGCGCCTTTGTGATAATCATGTTGTGATATTTAACTTGATTAATTCCTATTTTCATGAATTCCTCATATGTATGTGACTGGCCATTATATGCATATGGTACGAACTAGTTAGTTAAATCAATTTGGATGATCGAGTCCTGGGTTTAACATAAGTAAATAAAGAATTCACACTATGATTCTTGGGTTAATCAACATGGGGAACCGGGAGTATATACCTATGCCCTAGGCCTAATGTGTTTGTCGATTTCCATAGAACATATGCTTTTCTAAAGAACAACTTAGTATATACCATGCAAAATCCTTTAGGAAAGAAAAGAGTTAGACTATACACCCATGCCTAACTCGTTGCTTAGGGAAATCAATAGCTTAAGGAGTATACACCCATGCCCTTAGGTTGGCAAACATTAGGTATTCATAATATGATTGGGTCATTGGCATATTGTTATATTAATTTAGCATAATTAGTGTTGGATATCAAAGCCCTGCCTTTACCTTTATTTTATCTTTATATCTTTTTATTTCTTTTTCACAATATCAATTCAATGACAAATTGATATTTTTAATTAATTCTAAACAAAATCACAATAACCGTGGGTTTGACCTTGTACTTGCTGCACTATACTATTGTTTTGATCTTGTGCACTTGCGAGTTAAAACTTACTAAATATTATCTATTAATTTAGGTAGTATTTGGCACAACATGATTTGTGCAAAGTACGGATACATTGGATGATTTAAACTAAATTGGGCATCCTTTGTGATTTGTACAAAGAACGGATACATTGGATGAATTGATTCATTTATTTTGCAAAAATAGAATATACATAAAATGTGTCGTTAAAAACTTTGGAAAATATTGATGAACATGAAAGTTGTTGCTATGAGTTGTGAGGGCTAATTCCAAAAGCCTTAGCATTTTATCTTTTGATTATTTCATTTCGTTTCAATTTATGTTTGTTTATTTTTAATCACACAATTTTTGTAACTAGGTTAAAAATCAAATGATTTAGATAAAAGTTTATTTACATACACACAATTCCCTGTGGATCTGACCTCGCACTTGCGAAAGCTATATTGCAAACGACTCGTGCACTTACGAGTAACATTTGAAACGCACAACATGTTTTTAGCGTCGTTGCTAGGGAATTGTTTGGTTTGTGAAAATTAAATTTTTGTCTAGATTGATTTTATTTTTCTACTAGTTTAGCTAGAATTTTTCATTTTTAATTTGTTTATAAACTGTTCATTTTCGTTTTTGATTTATTTTTAATTTTTTCTTAAAAAAAAAGGTATTGTTTTTACTGTTTTGCAGTTTCTACCAAACTAGCACTACAACATCTGCTCGAGCGCACTCAAGCACAAGGTAGCAAAGAAGAATCCACGCTTGCGCTTGATCATCCCCAGTTGCGCTTGAGCGCAAGGCACTTACGCTCGAGCGCACCAACGTAGTGGCAGCACCCCTGGCGAACCAGAGCACCTACACTCGATCCCTCCCATCCTGCGATCAAGCGCACCTCTGTAGACTGCAGCAAAACAGATCAGCAGCTAAAGTTTTGCCAAAATTTTAATTTTGGCCCATTTTGTAAGTTCTTAAGTTTCTAAGTTATAGAATGGTTAATGTTTCATGTGGAAGTGTGTTTTTGTTTTAAAGAGTGAGCAAATGAACACTTCCTTCTCCAGCCCAGGGTTTGATTCAAATTCTAATTTTTACAACTGAGGATGGAACAACCATTCTAATTTCTCGTGGCAAGTTCAAGTTACGGGAAATTATGCTCTCCAATCTCATGAACTGCACCATCCAGATTATCTGCAGTTCGGTAACCAAGTCCTCCATCCTTTATCATACGACTATCCTCCTCAACAATCTTCGTTGGAAGACTCTCTCAAATCCTTCATGCAACTAACCCGCCAATCCACCGTTCAAATGCCACAGCCACAATTAGCATTGGAAGACAAGCTCAAAGCGTTCAGGCAAATAGCTAGCTAGTGCATACAAGAGCTTAAGAATTCCACCATGGTCAATAGCCAAGCCATTAAAGAACTCAAGGATGCCCCCATGGTCAACACTCTAGAAATTGCAAGGTTGGAAGGACAAGTCGATCATCTAGTTGCTGAATTTAACATAATAGAGGAAGAAAAGCTTCAAAGTCAGTTGATGGATGAAAGACACTACATGATTGATAAGGGTGATTCCAGAAATTCTGATCATGAGTATGTCCAAGCCATCACCACACTTGGGCGTGAAGAAAGTGTTGAGGAGGCTATTAATGAGCCAAATCTTGAGGATCCTTTGGGAGAGTACTTTGCTCAGTCTAAATGTGATGTAGACGTTGACAAGTTCCTTGAGCAAGCTAATACTTTTAATGGGCCAAGTTTGGAGGATCCTTTGGAAGAGTGCTTAGCTCAATTTGAGCGTGATCTGGACCTTGACATGATACGTGAGCAAGCTGAGGCCTTATTGGATTCCACTCCTGAGATGCAATCTAAGAATTGGAATACCACTAAGATATTATTCCCTAACTCATCTTCATCAGCAGCTAAGCCTCTCCTTGTGGATAACAATGAGGAGGAAGAAAAAGAGGAGCAATTTGGGCACCTAGAGCAAATTGAGCCCCCTCCAACTCCAAATTTGTCCAATGTCAAGGAAGTGAATACTGAAGCTCCTTCTTTCATCACCATCCCTTTTGAGACACATTATGAACCCTAAGCTTCATTTCCTCAATGTCTCAAAGAGCCATCATATGCCAAACTTCTCGAGGAGTTATGTACTCAAGGTCAAAAATCTAGGAATTATCTCCCTAAGAAAATCTGTCTAAGCAAGAAAGTTGGCTACTTAAGATGGCGATACATTCTTCCTGAGCCCTATGAAGTTTTAAAGAAGAAAGGATGGAAGGGATTGGTGGGACATTTGAATGATTGGGGAAAACATTTTAAATTTTGTTTTCCATTTTATTTTCTGCACTTCATTTCAGAATTTCTTTCCTTTGTCATTTTATTTTTGTTCTTGATAGAAATTAATCTTTCAGTGTTTGTTCCTGTGAGAAAATATTGTTGCTAGTTTTTGACAGGTGTTCTAATGTTTAAGTTTGGGGGACACCCTGACCTTTACACACTCTAGTTTCCTCACCTCTTGGTATTGTATCTCTACCCACATTAAGGACAATGTGCGATTTAAGTTTGGGGGTATGGAAAAACACATTGTTTGTTTGTGTCTGTCTGCTTGTTTTAATTTGTCTGTTTGTTTTTATCTATTTGTTTTGGAAAAAAAAAAAAAATTGCTATGTTGTTGATTGAGCATGAGTTACACTGTTACTATGGTTTGCATTTCATTAGCTTGTTTAACATCTTGAACGCATCATGTCATTAGGACTAATTTTTGGCTTAGAGAAACTTCACATGTTTTGAGTTGATCATCATGAACACATTAGCAAAGAGTCTGTGAGGTATGAAATTCGAACTGAATCATGCGTGTCTTGAGATTGTTGGATGACTTGTGGATGAATAACCTTGGCTTGAAAAAAAAAAATCAAAATCAAAATCATTTGGAGATTCTCATTGAGTAACCGGACCTCTTGCCTCATTAAGCATTGAGTGTTCGCGTAAAAAGATGTGAAATCCAGTTTGGTTGATTATATGGCTAGTTTGGCTTTGTAGCCTTTTTGACTTGAGTTATTAATCCCTTAGGGATATTTTTACATCTAGTGCCCTAAAACCATCTCGTTTGGGAGTCATTGGCCCAACACTCGTTACATAAGTCAATTAAAAAGCTTAAGGGAGCTGAGCATTACACAACCTACAAAAAAAAAAAAAAAATGCATATCTTGACTTAAGCCTTAGTTGTTGTCATCTAATAGAATTCCCATGAATTTTGAGGTACACAAAAACTTTGAGTAAATTAAAGCCTCATGATTGTATGTTAATCTCACTTTGCACTCAATGGAGCAAGTGTTGTCTCAATAGCCCTGCTATGAGTGACATGATTTTTGGATGTCCTAATGATGTGAATATGGTGTTTATCTTGTTAAGTATGCTCATGAGTAAGAAACATTTGTTTGATTGGGAATTCATTTCTTGTCAATAACATAGTGTTGGAGAAATGTTTGTGGGTATCATTTATATTGAACCCTCACGAGACTTCGCTCATCCACTAGGGATGCCTAGGGGTTTAAAAGGCTTGTTGCATATGCTAAATGCAATCGTCTCACCCACAACAGCGGACTTATATTTCATGTTTTCAATTTGTTTTTCGTTTTGTTTTGCTAAGGGACTAGCAAAATATAAGTTTGGGGGTATTTGATGAGTGCCAAATATTGCATATTTGAGCCCCTTAATTTACATTTGTTAATCTTTTAGCCGTGTTATAATCCAACATTTTGTTTTAGTTTTGTAATTTCAGTGTTTTGAAAGTTGCTAAGGGAAAATAGTGGATTTAATGTGAGAAATACAAGTTTTTGGCAAGAAAACCACAAAGGAAGCAAGGCCCTTTCGGATGGACGTGCGCTCGAGCGCACTCGAGACAAGGAAAGGTGTCCAGACATGGCAATGGCATGTCCGGACAGGGCACGTATCAGACGTACGTCTAGAGCTGGTTTTGCCCCACAAAACCCTAGAAATAGGGATATAAAAGGAAAACGAAATTTTAGAAGTTGGGGGGGGAGGGTGGGGGGGACGATTTTTGGAGAAAATATAACCAAAAAGGCGAGGGTTTTCTAGTTTTTTGTGGCTTTCAATTTGAATTTCCTCATTTTAAGTTTCTCAATTTCTATGGATTCCCATTTGGTTGTATTTTCTTTCAATTCCATGAGAGACTAAATCCCCAACTAAGGTTGAGGATGAAGCCTCACAAATGATTAGCAATACATAATTTTCATGTAAATTGATACTTTTTCAATTATATGAATTTTATTTCTCATTGTTCTGTTTATAGTCAATTAGTTGTTGATCACTTTTAATTGATTGCTTGGTTTATTTGTTTAAATATTGGATATCCATTGTTATTTGTTCAATGGATACACCGGATTATTTGATTTAAGTTGGATATCCCTTGTGATTTATGCAAAACATGGATACATTGGATGATTTAAAATAAATTGGGTATCCTTTGTGATTTGTACAAAGAATGGATACTTGGATGATTTGATTCATTTATTTTGCAAAAATAGAACATACATAAAATGTGTCGTTGAAAAATTTGGAAAATATTGATGAATATGAAAGTTGTTGCTATGATTTGTGAGGGCTAATTCCAAAAGCCTTAGCATTTTATCTTTGGATTATTTCATTTCATTTCAATTTATGTTTGTTTATTTTCAATCACACAATTTTCGGAATTAGATTGAAATTCAATCGATTTAGATAGAAGTTTATTTACTCAAATACAACTCCCTATGGATTCGACCTCGCACTTGCTACGATACATCGGATTATACTCGTGGGAACAATGATTTAAACATGTTTTAATGTATATAGATTAAACTAAAATAAAGGTTCTTATGTTTTAGAGGATTTTTTTTATGTGATTAACTTTAATGTGTTTTTATGCTTTTGAAAGCAACACAAGACAAAAATTTATTTGATTGATAAGTGTTGAGGAGAAAATATGCCCACCTATTTATATTTATTTACCATTTTGCCATAACCCATTCATAAGGTGACATATGTCACCTTAGCTTATAAAAGGAGAAAGGTCTCCCTTTCTCCAAGACTTTTGGCCTCTCTCTCTCCCACGTCTCCTTCTCGCTAGGAGACTCTTCTTTCTCCCTCGCCTCTCTCTCTCTCTCTCTCTCTCTCTCTCTCTCTTTTTCACTGACCCCATTTTGCACACACTAATTAATGGAAGTTAGAGGCATATTATCAATATATATTTTTATCCATATACGAGATGCTAACTTAGGTATCAGAGAGTCTTCGACCCCAATAGAAAACCCTCTGACCGTGTTCTTATTTTGCAGGAATTCCATTGACGTACTGAAATTCAACTTGTAGCTCGACCATGAAGAAATATCGCTAACGCTAACACTTCGGACCAAAAATTGCATCAACAATAAGCATAAAAAGAACATAAATATTTTCAAAACATCAAGGAAATATTAGCATTGAACCTTATGTGATAGTTGATTTGATTGCATTAAATGCTTAGTGAAAGCTTTTGTTTTATTTTGTATTCATAAAAAAATATTTTGTTTAATTTACTTTGTATTTTTTAAAAATGTTTAGAATTATATGAGTTTTTATTTGCATTGAAATATAAACATGCCAATAAATTAGTTTAATTAATGCTATGACCGTTTAATTATATTTCAAAAAAATTTCTTATATGAGATTTCATTAAGTTCAACAATGTACTTGAATTTTGAAATATAATAAGTATAACAGCAATAATATTATAAACTAATACTTTGATAATCAATATCCATAGGTTTTCTTCTTGGGTTTTTGCTATTATTTTCATTTTAAACTACTCACGAGAGAGTACAAATATTTTAACATGTTTTAATTTAAATGGAATAAATTAAAATTAAGACTTATTTTAAAAATATAATTTTCATTTTTCATTTTTTTTAAAGAATATCTAACTAGGACGAGAATAACCAGGAGAACACCTAGCATAGGCTAGCATTTCCCTTTTTAATTCATTTGAATGTTTTTATGGAAAAAAAATTTTCTTTGTATGATTTACTTGAATACTTTTTGGATTTTTTTTGCTTTTGAAGGCAAAATAAGACACAAATTATTTGATTGTTGTCCAAAAAAGGAATAGAAACATTTTTAAAACACCAAATAGATAATTAAACATTGAACATGACGTGAAATGATTTATTTAATTGTATTAAATATTGTTGGGTCATGGATCTGCTATTGAAACCCAATGGACTCCAGACCCGATCTTGACTAAATGGAATATCCGACAAGGCCTCGGAATAGCTTTCCCCTAGAAGGCCTCGTAAACCAGCGCGGTCTCGGGATATGACTCTGAGACCGTCCCTCGGATAGCAGTCAGATGTTAGATCCGAGACACTACACCGAATGCGAATAAATCAAAATACCAAGGGTAAAGTTGCCATTATACAGTGAAGGATATGCAAAGATTCAAACTCATTTCAGTAAACATTATCCTACATTCGAAAGAAGTGTTCTACAAACAATCTCTGTACTAGCGGGATAAGAGGCTATTCAAATTCAAAAAGGCAATATAATTCAAACGAAGGCTTTACTACCTCATCCGAAGATTCCTCCCTTATCAGAATAACTGCAAACCAAATATTCAGGGATAAGAGTCCCAAGATATGCAGGAAACAAACTCTACTCCATGCCTATAAATACAGCTCTCGATTTCCATCAAAAGTAAGTGCAATCCTGGCTTTGAAAACTTTGATTGCTTAAACACTATTTCCTCAGTTTCTAACTTAGGCATCGGAGTTCCCCCGCCGGGACACCACTGGGGGCTCTAATCCTATTTATTCTCTTCTGTGTGTGGTCTGAAATATCACCGAAGCCGATCGCAACACCTGAAGGCGTGCCACGTCACCATCCCGAAAAACTGTGTATCAACAGTTTGGCGCCGTCTATGGGAAGACTATTTCCTTCATTTTGATCAATTTTCATTATTCTAGGTATGGTGAATACACGTTGCCAATCCGTACGATAGCCCGGTGTACTTCCTGGGGCTACTGGAGCTCCTCCAGAGTTAGTAGATTTCATGAAGCAGATGATTGAACCCATGAAGGCTTTGCAGAAGCAGAACGAAGACCTCGCCACAAGGCTCACGATTGCCGAAGGGATTAAGAGTGGGAGGAAAGAAGGACAAAGAGGCAAGAAGATAGGCGCGAGAGGGAAAGACGCGCCGAGATCCATAGGGGAAAGAGGCCCCGAGGTTTCAAGGAAGAAGACGAAGTAAGCTCAGCTCAGGCCAGCCATCATAATACTGTCCAGAACGAAAGGTCTCGTCATACTAGATCTCGAAGGGAGCAGTCTATCCGCCAGGAGGACTGTCGCACTGAAGGGTATAACGAGAGCAACGTTAACGCCGACTTGCAGGAGCTTAAGAAGAAATGCGACGAAATGGCTCGTCAAATAGCTGATGGCGGAGATCAAACCAATGTGGGTGAACTTATGGAAAACACAAGTCTCCCCTTCACCCCTCGGGTCATGAATTTTCCTCTCCCCGATAAATTCAAGATGCCCCGAGTCAATCTCTATGATGGCACTGGGGATCCGATTGAACACATGGAAGGTCTTCGTGCGCATTTCATTCTTCATAGGACCCCGGACGCAATTTCCTGTAGGGTTTTTCCCTTAACTTTAGCAGGAGTAGCTAAAGATTGGTTCGGCAAGCTTCCAGCGAATTCAATAGATGATTTCAAGACTCTCGGGCGTCTCTTCTTGAGTCAGTTTTTGGCTACCCGGAAGAGGAAGAAGAATCCGGCTTATTTATTGTCCCTTGTTCAAGGGAAGGAGGAGTCACTAAAAGAGTTTATGCTCAGATTTAACCAGGAGAAGTTGATGATTGAAAATCCTCCCGAGCAAATAGTACTTGATGCTCTGATGCATGGAATAAGGGCTGAAGGGCCATTGATGGCCGAATTGTCGAAAAGTACTAAGTTAGTGACTCTCGGTCAGTTTATAAAAAAGGCTGATGAGTACATTAATCAAGAAGAGACCGTCAAGGCTCTCATGAAGAACCAGAAGGAAGAACTCGAAGCCAAGGGTAGTAAGGAGAAGGTAGCACTGGCAAGTACTTGAAAGAAGGAGGAGAAGAATGTGAAAAGGTCGGAGAAGGTGGCCCCATCATATCCTAGAATGGACCCTTGGAAATTGCAGAATCCGAAGTTCACTCCACTAAATACTTGTATGACTGAAGTATTCATGGAGATAAGGAAGGATCCTGCCTTCAAATGGCCAAGCAAGCTGAAAGGCGACCCTAAGAGACGTGATCCTTAGAAGTATTGCAAGTATCATCGTGATCATGGTCATTTAACTGAGGAATGCATAACACTGAGGCAAGAGATTGAGAATCATATTAGAAACGGAAGGTTGGTGAAATTCCTAGCGGGTGAGAGGAATCAATGAAGGAATGAAGAGCCTCTGTTACTGGAAGGAGACCGAAAAGCTCCCAAAAACCGAGAGGCAAGGCCAAGAGAAGATCGGTATGCTGAACCGGTCCAGGACCAGCAGGCGGAACCAAGGCAAGACAGAGAATTCCATCAGCCACGCCATCAGGATGTTGTAAGAGAGATCCACACCATTTCGGGGGGATTGGCAGGTGGAGGAGTTTCTAGTTCATCTAAAAAAGCCTACGCGAGGAAGACAAAGGCTGATGATGAAGTACTGTCGATAGGAAGACCTTCAAAAGTAGCAAAGAAAGAGGTCATGGCTATATCCTTCTCTGAAGAGGACACTAAGGGGGTAATCTTCCCCCATGATGATGCATTGGTAGTTACTTTAACGGTTGCCAACCATAAAATCCACCGAGTCTTGGTAGATAATGGTAGTTCGGCAGATATTCTGTACTGGCCAGTCTTCAAACAGATGGGCATTGACCGAGACAGGATACAACCGTTTGATGCCCTATTAGTAGGGTTTGCTAGGGAATAAGTTCGACTGATGGGATTCATCTCCCTCCCGGTTACAGTAGGGACAACTCTTAGGCAGTCCACAACTATGGTGGTCTTCTTGGTGATTGACCGACCATCAGCATATAATGCAATTATCGGTCGACCGTCCCTCAATAAGTTGAAGGCTGTGACCTCAACTTACAATTTGATGATGAAATTTCCTACTGAGGAAGGAGTCAGAGAGTTGAGAGGAGATCAAGCTGCAGCAAGAAAATGTTATAACATTTCCCTCAAGAAGTCGGAATCTGCCTCTTTGACGGTCAGTGTAGTGGGTAGTTGAGCTAAAGATCCCCTAAAAGGGGAACCTGCCGAGCCCTTGGAGGACGTAAAGCTGGAAGAAGGAAAGGTGGTGAGGGTAGGAACACAGCTCACCTCGGCAATCTGAGACTCTCGTAACCTTTCTCCGAGAAAATATAGAGGTGTTTGCATGGACTCACTAAGATATGCCGGGGATCAGCCCCGATGACATCCTCCACCAACTCAATGTGGACCCAAGTATGAAGCCAATAAGGCAGAAGAGAAGGAAGTTTGCTCTTGAGCAGAATATGGCTATCGCCGAGGAAGTAGAAAAATTGCAAAAGGCTCGGTTTATAGAGGAGGTAAATTATCCCAACTGATTGGCTAACGTGGTGCTGGTCAAAAAATCCAATGGGAAATGGCAAATGTGTGTAGATTTTACAGACCTCAACAAGGCATGCCCAAAGGACAGCTTTCCTCTGCCACGCATTGATGCATTGGTAGACTCAATAGCTAGATATGGTCTGTTAAGCTTTATGGACACTTTTTCTGGCTACAACCAGATTTATATGCACCCAAAAGACCGAGAAAAGACCACATTTATCACTGAACGAGGCCTGTACTGCTATAAGGTTATGCCTTTCGGCCTAAAGAACGCAGGAGCAACCTATCAGAAGCTGGTCAATAAGATGTTCCGAGACCAGATCGGTCGTAACATGGAAGTATATGTTGACGACATGTTGGTGAAAAGCGTGTTACAAGAAGATCATGTAGAAGACCTGCAGGAGACGTTCAGAACTCTGAAGTAGTATGGGATGAGATTAAATCCCGCGAAGTGTGCGTTTGGAGTGGCCTTGGGCAAATTTCTCGACTATATGGTGTCAAACCGAGGAATAGAAGCTAATCCCGAGAAGATCCAAGCAGTTTTGGATATGCAACCACCTAAAAATACAAAGCAACTTCAGCAATTGACGGGAAGAATTGCGGTATTAAATCGGTTTATCGCTCGGTCGACTGACAAATGCCTACCATTCTTCAAGATCCTAAGGAAAGCATTTGAGTGGTCTGCAGAATCCGAGGAAGCTTTTGAACAGCTGAAGAAGTACCTAACAAGTGCACCTTTGTTAAGCAGAACTGTTCCAGGAGAGGCATTGTATCTATACTTGGCTGTCTCCTCAACAGCTATTAGTGCTGTCCTTGTCCGAGAAGAAGACGGGATTCAGAAACCAGTATATTTTGTAACAGAGCATTGAGGGGAGCAGAAGAAAGATACCCCCAGATGGAAAAGTTAGCATTTGCCTTAACTATTGCTTCTAGGAAGCTACGCCCATATTTCCAAGCTCATACTATACGAGTCTTGACCGAGTATCCATTGAAGAAAATACTCAGAAAACTAGATCTGTCTAGCTGACTAGCCAACTGGGCAATCAAACTCGGAGAATTTGACATTGAATTCCTACCAAGAAATGCTATCAAGGGACAGGTATTGGCCGATTTCTTGGCAGAATTCACCAACCTACCTGTAACCTAAGAATGGCAAAAAGACGAGACGTGGCTAGTTTACGTAGATGGATCCTCTACAAGGAAGAACAGTGGAGCCAGTGTTGTAGTAATCACACCAGATGGAGAAGAATTATGCAGTTCCCTGAAATTGGAATTCAAAACCACCAATAACGAAGCCGAGTATGAAGCAGTTTTAGCAGGACTCAGTTTAGCCCGAGAGCTGGGAGCTGAGTTCGTTGAACTACGAAGCGACTCACAGGTAATCATTGGGCATATCCGAGGAGAGTTTGAAGCCAGAGGAAGGAAAATGAAGCAATATTTGTCAAAAGTACAGATGTTACAGAATGCATTTAAGAAATTATGTATTATGAAGATCCCAAGGGAAGAAAATGAAAGAGCTGACCAGTTAGCCGAATGGCGTCGGCAACAACTAGCAGCACTAAAGGGCCAATTCAGACTTTAGCAAGACCTGCTGTAACTGATACGGTCTCGGTCTCGGTCTTGGTCTCGGTTACCGAGACTATACCAGAATGTCAGAGGAGCATATGGGAGTATTTGGAACAAGGAGTTCTCCTGTTAGATAAGAAGTCAGCAACGCAAGTCAGAACTAGAGCTGCCAGATTCACCATCATTAACGGGACTCTCTACAGACGAGGCTTCATGCTACCACTCCTCAAGTGAATTTCCAAGGAAGAAGGTGACTATGTCCTTCGCAAGATTCATGAAGGAATCTGCGGCAACCACTCGGGAGCAAGAATAGTGGCCCACAAAGCAATCAGGGCCGGTTTCTACTGGCCAAATATGACTCGGGACTCAGTACAGACAGTCAAGAATTGTGACAAATGCCAATGCTTCGCCAACATTGCAAAGCAACCCCTAGAAGATCTGAGTTCAATCTCTTCGCCATGGCCTTTCTCACAATGGGGGGTGGATATAGTAGGACCACTACCTCGTGGAAAGGGGAGTGTTCGGTTCGCGGTTGTAGCAGTGGATTATTTCACCAAATGGGCAGAAGTAAAGGCCCTAGTGAATATTACAGCCAAGAGCATTGAACGATTCTTATGGAAGAACGTCGTATGCCGCTATGGTATTCCACATGCTTTTATAACTGATAATGGGAAGCAGTTTGCGAGTCATTCCGAGAATGGTGTGCAAAACTTCATATAAGAAACTACTACTCCTCCCTAGCTCATCCCCAGGCGAACGGGCAAGTAGAAGCCACCAACAAGACAATTTTAAAAATTCTGAAGAAGAAACTTGGAGATCGGAAGGGAGATTGGGCAGATGATCTTCCAGAAGTTTTGTGGGCATATCGAACAACCAAAAGAGTACCTACTGAAGAAACCCCGTATGCCCTGGCTTTCAGGACTGAGGCGGTCATACCAGCTGAGATAGGTTCGGGAAGTTACCGAGTCGAGTCCTTTCATTCCGAGACTAATGACGAAGGGCTCAAACTACACTTGGACCTGCTACAAGAGAAGCGGGACCAGGCCCAAATAACCATGTCAATGTACCAGGAGAAAGTAGCTCGGTATTTTAATGAAAGGGTCAAGCACAGATGCTTCAAGATCGGGGACCTGGTTTTACGCAAGACCACCATTGCTACCAAAGACCCTGTGGAAGGAAAATTAGCTCCAAATTGGGAAGGACCCTACAAAGTGATTGAGTGTAAAAGGGCAAGAGCTTACTACCTTGAGAACATGCAAGGAAAGGCACTCCCCAGGCAGTGGAATGCCGAGCACCTCAAAAAGTACTTTCTCTAGCTTATTTCAGTAAGGTGATTCTAGTTAATTGTCATTTCATTCGTATTTTTCCTGTAATTTTTATTACATTTTAAATAAAAGAATCTCCTGAAGTTTCAATCGCCTTTTAAACATTTCAAAGCAAAGTAAATTAAAATTACCCTCAGGGTAAACGATTGAAAGAAGGTTAAAACTTGCAGCCTGTAAAGGACGTAAAACCTTCAAACAAGGTGTGTCCAAAGATGGCTAAACTAATGACTTGTAAAGAACATAAAACCCTAAAAGGGTGTGTTCAAAGAAAGTCAAACAAGTAGCCTGTCAAGAGCAGAAATCCTTAAAAAGAGGTGTGCTCAAAAAGGTTAAATAAACTTCAAAAAAAGTAATTTATCAAGAGCATGTTCAAAAAGTATTGCTAAATTATTCCAAAAAATAAATATAAAACACTTCATTAAAATTGCAAGTTGTCATTTACAAAAGAACCAAATGTACTAACTGCTTTATTACAAGCAAAATAAATTTTAGCCCTCTTTGGGGTCTACAGATGGAGCTTCAGAAGCAGATAGAGTCTCGGCACCATGACCAGAGGCAGTCTTTTCATCACCTGAGGACTCCTCAGAACCTGAAAACAGCTGATGAGCAAATCTATTGATCCCCTCAGCATCAGGCATCAAATCCGACCCGAGACTGATAAGCAGTTTCAAAGCCTTATCGAAAATAGGAATGGTTTCAGGTTTGACCATATCAAGGTCGATGGTGCGAGCAGGGTCCTTGGTCCAAGACCGAAAGGTCTCAAAACCGAGAATGATTCCACCAGCCCAAGCACTATCCCGAGTCCAGGATGCATACGATAGTTGTTCCAAATAGTTAAAGGACAGGGCCTCGGCCTCTTTAAGTCGTAACTTCGTCTCTTCAAGCTTTCCTTGGAAGAATTTAAGTCGCTCCTCAGCAATAGCCTGACCTTTGGTAACTTCTTCAATTCTCGTATTTTGGCCGGTAGCTTCCGCTTAAGAAGCCTTTAACTGCTCCAAGACCTCCCCGTGCTTTTCCTCAAGTTGATGCAGGTCCTCCTTCATGATGGAATGATCCTCTTGAAGCTTTGAATGATCGGCACGGAGGGTCTACAACTCGGAAGATAGAGCCGAGATCCTGGACTCGGCTTGTTCAAACTCAGTCTGAGCCATCGACTGTTGTTGGCCAAGAAGGAGCAGTTCTTTGTCTTGCTGAGCCAGCGTATCCCTCAGCTTAGCATTTTCAACCCCAGAAGCTGCAAGCCTGCTTCGAAGGCTCTTGGATTCTGAGGCGGACTCCTAGAGAAACTTCCTTAAGTAGCAGTATGAAACTACTGACTTCATAACTCCCTGCAATAGATAAAGTTAATCAAGCAGAAAATGACTAAAGCAAAAAGAAAGCTTTATGAAGAGTAATACTTACACACAATTGATTGAATAACATTGACTCTGCCATACCCCTAGCAGAGATATCTCGTTCACCCGTTAAGCTCTCTTGGGGGAACCAGCTCTATTAAAGCTTGAAATGGGTTCCCCAACAATTGCCCACCAAGCCGAGACAGGGGTTCTCCCACAGTCCATTCTACATTCCGAGGCTTCACCAGGGAATAGCCTGAGGCCTCGTAACAAGCACCAACCTTGGCCTCAGGAGCCGGTGTCGGAGCCCGAGACAAAGCCTCTAGAGCAGAAGCCAGGACCTGAGTTTGCTCCTCGGCTATCGGGGACATCATCCGAGGCCTCACTTCTTCCTCAGCATGCGATCTATTCTCTTCCGCATCCATCCTTATAGAGCTGTCCGAAAACGGATCAACTAAAAGGTGTTGAATCTCGGGACCAGAATGGACCGGTAACATCGACTCCACAAGAATAGCGGTAGTAGCAGCAGCTCCAGGGGGATTTAAGGGGGTTGCCGTCAAAGGAGCGACAGCAATCGGATGGTTAGCAAGAATGTTCTGATAAGCAGATACAGGGGCCACGTCAGGCTCCGGGTTCACCTTCCTTCGAGCGGCCAAGAGATCGGTGATAAGTGCCAAATATTGCATATTTGGACCCCTTTATTTACGTTAGTTAATCCTTTAGCTGTGTCGTTATTTAATATTTTGTGTTAGTTTTGTGTTTTTAGTATTTTGTAGGTCATTGAAGAAAAACTGCAGCTTTAAAGGGAAAAATGCAAAGTTTGGAAGAAAGAATACTTTGAGAAGACCTAGATTGTGTGGTTAAGTCTAACCAAATCCAAGAAAATGTTAAATCAGATTAAAGTTCAGATTGGATAAGATTTCGGATCGGATTCAAATTCAGATTCTGCATACGTCTTAGTATTTTGACCATAACTCTCTGCTCAAATATCGGATTGAAGTGATTCAAACGGCATTGGAAAGCTAGCTCAAAATACTACAATTTGTTGTGAAATAGGATTTTAGTAATTCGGACGGTTTCTATGTCCAAAATCGCCCCACAATTAAAGGACACAAATCTGGACGAATCCTATTCCGATTTCAGACTTCTATTTTGACTGGGAGACAGACCTTCGAATTATCTAAGTTTACTTGGGCTTCTAGGACTTCCCTAAGCCTATAAATAGACTTCTTTGCATTCAAGAAAAGAGACACAATCCAGAGAGCAAAATTCTTTTGTTTAGTTTTTCTTTAGGTTTAGGTTTAGGTTTAGATTTTATTTTTATGTGGAGCTAAATTCCCAACTAAGGTTGGGGATGAAGCCTCACCGATGAAGAACATCAATACTTTTATGTAAGTTTTATTATTCTGATTTTATTGGGTTTTATATTTCAATTGTTTTACTTCTAATCAATTGTATGGAGTGATTCTTGGATATCTCTTGTGATTCAAGGATACATGTGATGATTTGAGATAATATCATATGATTGATTGCTTGGCTTTTAACTCATAAAAATTGGATATCCCTTGTGATTTGTTCTACGGATACATCAGGTGTTTCAATTGAATTTGGATTCCTTTTGTGATTTGGTCAATGAATAGATACATGGGATGGTTTTGATTAATTCTTTGAAGTATAGTAAAACATATCTATGATTTAATTTGTGAGAACTTCAGATTAATATTGATGAACATAAAGTATGTTGTTATGATTTGGTGAGTGTGAATTCTCAAACCTTAGTACCTTTATGCTTAGATTTACTTATTTTATTTAGTTTATGTTTATCCTTTAATTTTCAAAACTCAAAAATCAAAACCCTTTTGGAACTAGATTAGGATTTAATTAGTTTAGATATAAATTGCTCTTTCAAAAATACAATTCTCTGTGGGATCGACCTCGCACTTGCAATCCATTAAACTACAATCGATTCGTGCACTTGCGAATTAAATAAATTTGCACAACAATCGGCAAAAAGGGATTTCCCCTTTTCGGTCTCGACAGCAGGGCCTTTTCCCTTTATTAGCCTATTTTTCTTCACCGGAGGAGCTTCACGTTCCTCGGGCTCATCCACCAAGTGTAGGGTTTGTTTTACCCTAGACTCTTCTATCTTCTTTTTGCCCTTGTCAAGTATAGGCTTTCGAGGGGTGGCGCCTCGAGTATTGGCCGCCGAAGCGCCCATATAAATAGCAAGACGAGATGGTCTCTTCCGAGACTCACCTATGTCTTCTCTGTTGGTATAAAGACAGTGGCTCAATGCATTAGTAGTAACCAGTTGCTTGAAGGTCATGGCAGACTCATTATTCTGAACCCAGGACAGAACCTTGTTGACTCGGACTGTCTCCTCCTCCGACAAACACCAACTCTTGTGAAGGCCCAAATTCGGGGTAGTCGTCTCCCGTGGCACTCAAGGCCCCTCCGCCTTCTCTCCAGGAGCAAATTCCCATTGCCCTTGAGCAAATAAATATTTGTTTTTCCAGTTATGGTTATTGGTGAAGGTCTTATCCATAAAGAAAATTTTTCCCCGTCTCAATTGAAAGCTGTAAAGTCCATCGCTGTTGGGGTTCTTTTGGAGTCGGTATACCCAAAGAAACTCCGAAACTGTCAAATCCTTTCCTTTTCCAAGGGCCATGGGCCAAACAACCGCACAGGCGAAAAACATCCTCCAGCCGTTAAGAACCAACTGGTGGGGTGTCAGATTCAAGTGGCTAAGGAGCTCGCGAAACAATTTTGGGGAAAGGGAGCTTGAGGCCTGCTCGAAACCTTTCTTTATAAAGGCAGACCTCGTGGCTCCTAGCATCCACGATAGCGCCCTTCTTCTCATCGTCAAAACGAAGTTTCACCGATTTAAGGATGTAACAGTCCAATCTAATTCGCCGCTCGTCAACCGAGGTCAGATCGGGCTTCCACAAGGCTGGGTAGGTCTTACCCAAACCACCATCAGACCCTGAACCTTCTCCTTGAGACATAGTCAAAACAGAGCAGAGAAGGAAAAGTAGTGCAAAAAAGGAAAACAGATCAGAAAAGAACAAGCGGCACAGAGACTTGGTACGAATAAAAGGGAAACCCTAGAAAGAGAGGTTTTATAAAGCAGAGATAAGGGAGTAAAAACCAAAGTCTTCCCCGAGTTTGCACAATAAATGAGGCAAGAAAGGAGCCCTTGTGAATTCCACAGAACGGCTAACAGCTGGCAATTGAATAGACGCCTGTCCCAGCAACGACACGTGGAGCGACCGATGCGCCCTCGGTCAGGTCAACCGTCTCGGCAAAAATTGGTTTCAAAATTTCCCGCCAAAATTTAAAATTCAAATTTCCCGATTCCAAGGTCTCGAATTTTTCTCCAATCATAGTTTCAGAACGCTGATCCATTTCTAAGCAAAAATTTCCATGATTTTACAAATCAGAAAATTTGGGGGTAACTGTTGGGTCATGGATCCGCTATTGAAACCCAATGGACTCCAGACCCAATCTTGACTAAATGGAATATCCGACAAGGCCTCGGAATAACTCTCCCCAAGAAGGCCTTGTAAACCAGCGCGGTCTCGGGATATGACTCCGAGACCGTCCCTCGAATAGGAGTCAGATGTCAAATCCGAGACACTACACTGAATGCGAATAAATCAAAATACCAAGGGTAAAGTTGCCATTATACAGTTAAGGATATGTAAAGATTCAAACTCATTTCAGTAAACATTATCCTACATTCGAAAGAAGCCTTCTACAAACAATCTCTGTACTAGCGGGATAAGAGGCTATTCAAATTCAAAAAGGCAATATAATTCAAAAGAAGGCTTTACTACCTCATCCCACGATTCCTCCCTTATCAGAATAACTGCAAACCAGATATTCAAGGATAAGAGTCCCAAGATATGCGGGAAACAAACTCTACTCCATGCCTATAAATACAGCTCTCAATTTCCATCAAAGGTAAGTGCAATCCTGGCTTTGAAAACTTTGATTGCTTAAACACTCTTTCCTCAGTTTCTAACTTAGGCATCGGAGTTCCCCCGCCAGGACACCATCGGGGGCTCTAATCCTATTTGTTCTCTTCTGCGTGTAGTCTGAAATATCACCGAAGTCGATCGCACCAGCTGAAGGCGTGCCACATCACCATCCCGGAAAACTGTGTATCAACAAATATTAAGTGAAAGATTTTGGTTTATTTTGTATTCATAAAAAAATAAAAAAATAATTAAAAAAAAATTGTTATTTTGCTCTGTATTATTTTGTAAATGTTCAGAATTAGATGAGTTTTATTTGTATTAAAATATAATACATATTACACAAATATCATCACAATTTTTTCTAATTTTCTATTAATACTTTAATAATCATAATTCAGATTTTCTATTTACTATTTTTTTTTTCTTTGTACTTCTTTTTGTTTTAAATTAAACATATTAACATATTTTAATTTTTATGGATTAAAATAAAATTAAGTATCTTATGATTGTAATTTTTTTTTTGATTTATAAATTAATGCAATATTTTGTGTAACTATGTTTAGTAATGTACTGATTTATAACTTTAAATGTTTTTTTATTTAAAGAGTTGAAATATATATTTATACGTCTTTTTTAGCATATAATAAAAAGTACAGTGAAGATGCATTTAAATTTTAAAATTAAATTATAATGTTATGAGCTAGTGTAAGTAATGTTAGAAATCATACTTTTGTCCTACTAATATTTCACGCATTGAGGTGATAAAATTTGTTATAATTATATTTCTTTGTCTTTTTGATTCCTTTAAAAAAATAAAAACCAAAAAGAAATAAAGTGGCATCCAAACACGTCCTTAGAAATCAGTTGAAAGAGGCAGGTAGGGGGAGAATAAAGAGGTAAGAGAGTCCGAAAAACGTTGCGAGACTCTCATTCTCTCCTCACCTTTCGCTCTTGACAGTCGCAATGCCACTCTCTCATTCTCAACCATTGTTAGTTGTCAATGTCTTCCTTCTCCTTCCTCTTCCCTCTAATTTTAGCCACCATAACCAACCCAAGAAAACCCATCAAATCTTCAGCAAAAGTATCATCATTTCCTCTTGGGGGGTTTACATTACTTGTTTTCTCTTTCTGGATCCTCATTCTCTTGTTTGGGAAAGATGTGCCACAATAGCATTGTTGTTTTGTGGTATGTTTTATTTGGGGTCCTCACGTCTCCTGTCCATTCCAAGACCGCCTCTCCAGATGGTACGCTTTTTATTTTATTTTCTAGCTTTTTTTTTTTTTTTTTGTTTGACATTTCGATTATGATATAGTTGTGCGATGTTATCTGGGTTTCATTTACTTTTGATGCTTGCGGTAATTTCAAATGCGAAAGTGGCGATTCTGTTGATATTTGATAGGTCCCAATCAGCGTAACAGAAATATAACTAATATTTAATACAATAGAAAGATGATACACGATACAAATCTCCACTTACGGCTGGAGTATACCACAACACAAACACTATTCATTTTACATGACACACGTTAACTAAAGAAAACTATCTCTACCCATGTTACAAGGATAACTGAAACATAAGGGGTGAATGCTAACTACTTTGGACGTGCGTCTTGCACTTCCTCTCCACATTATGTGTATCAAAATTGTTGTACTTCTATGTATTTTGTTGAATTTATATGACACAAGTTTTTTTTTTTTTTTTTTATAAGTAATAATCCAATCTCATTAAAAGTGTAAGGCGCCTCTTAGTACACATGAGGTATACAAAGGAAACACTTAACTAGAAAGGAAAAAACGAATAAGGAAATCATCAAAACTAATCGACAGAGGGGACACATAAGCTGTAATCCAAAGATACAAAGTATGGTAAAAAGTGGCTAAAATCTCTTCCAAGGTCCTCTCTAAGTGCTCAAAGCTCCTATTGTTTCTTTACCTCCATAAGCACCAAAGAAGGCAAAGAGGTGCTATTTTCCATATTGCAGCACTTCTCAGCCTTCTAGAAGACCACTAACAAGCAAGCGAGTCGACAACCCATCTGGGCATGACACAAGACATCTTGAAGCGACTAAAGCGAGCACTCCACATAGCAAAAGCCACATCGCAATGATGAAGAAGGTGGTCCATAGATTCCCCAGTCTTCTTATACATGCTACATCTGTCTATCACGATAACACACGCTGCTTCTTGAGATTATCCAAGGTAAAGATCTTGCCAAGAGCTGTTGGCCATGCAAAAAAAGCCACCCTTGAGAGAGCTTGAGTCTGCCACACACTCTTCCAAGCGAAATGACTACCATTAGAACAAGCCAAGGAACAGAAGGACTTGACCTTGAATAAAACTTTTTTAGAAGGGACCCACCGCAACTTATCTTTACTACCTTTTCTCACTTTAACTGAATGCAAAACTTGGAGAAAAGAAGCAAAAACGTCCACCTCCTAATCATGAGCCTCTTTAGTAAAGCTCACATTCCACTAATTAGAAATGCCCAAAAACTCCAAATTGTCAGCAATGGAGGTGTCCTTCTCACAAGCAATGCCAAATAGAACTGGAAAAGTTACCTTAAGAGCAACGTCCCCACACCATAGCTCATTCCAAAAGGTAGTCCTAGTTCCATCCCCCACATCGAATCTAGTATAACCTGCAAAAGACTCCCAACCTTTCTGATGCTCTTCCGCAACTCCACCCCAAAAGCTCCTGCTGGCTCGAGAGAGCACCACTCATCCCATAAATTGCTGTATTTGGAGTTCACCGCTACTCTGCACCATGCGTCTCTCTCAATCCCATGGTGCCATAGCCATTTACCTAGCAAAGCACAATTGAACACCCTAGAGTTTTTGATACCCAACCCTTAGAGATCGGAGAGCAAACTTTGGCCTAGCTAACCAGGTGATATTTGAATTCTTCACCTATCCCTCCCCATAAAAAGTCTCATTGGAGCTATTTTATTCGATTGGCCACACTAGTAGGAATGGGGAAAAGAGATAAGAAATACGTAGGCAAGTTGGAAAGGGTACTCTTTATAAGGGTAACCCTGCCACCCTTAGAGAAATACATCATTTTCCAACTAGTCAGCCGATGCTCCATCTTTTCCATAATGCCATCCCAAATAGCCTTAGCCTTGTAAGAAGCCCCTAGCGGAATACCAATATACATGAGGGGTAGAGGGGAAGTCCCACTACCCAAAATGCCAGCCAACTCGTCCACATTATTCACATTACCCACAGGAACCAAAAATGATTTGGATAGATTAACCTTTAAACCAAAAATAACTTCAAAAAATAAGAGCACACATAGAGATCAAAGTTGGCCTCACAAAAAACCAAAGTGTTGTTCGCGAAGAGCAAGTGAGAAATATTTACAACAGGGAGCCTAAATCCCACAGAGAAGCCTAAGAGAAGACCCCTGTCAACAGTATTAGTTATCATTTCACTCAAAGCCTCCACGACTACTACAAATAGAAGAGGAGATAGAGGATCACCCTTCCTCAGGCCATGAGAACTACTGAAAAAGCTAGACGGAGAACCATTAACCATAACGGAGAAGCGTACAGAAGAAATGCAATGCCCTTTCCATGAAACCCAAAACCGCACCTTCTCAACATGTACAAAAAGAACTTCCAGTTGATGTGATCTAAGGCCTTCTCAATATCTAGCTTGCAAAGCACCCCAGGAACACCAAACTTGATACAACTATCTACACATTCGTTGGCAATGAGAACCGAATCCAGAATTTGCCTACCTTGAACAAAAGCATTCTAAGCCTTTGAAATGATCTTCTCTGTAATTTTACTCATTTTGTTAGCAAAAACTTTAGCGATGATCTTGTAAACAAGTCAAGGCTAAGATGTGTGTTTCTCGAGCTTGCCATTTTTGCTAGGGACTCTGAGATGAGTCAGCAAAGTGATAATCAAAGAGTGTGGTAGACGAACTAGTTTTATGGTCAAATGCTCCATAATTGATGTAGGAAAACTAATATGCATCACATGCAAATCATACGCAGTTGAGAGCTTTTCAAAAATCATACTAGGATCATGCATCATAGTTTTGCAAAAATCACAATTTTTCAAAAATCTTTTTTTTTTTTCCCCAATTAGACAAGAAAAACATGAGTTGTTAATGTAATTTTAGCTTATTTATATTGGCTTTAATGCACTTTCTTGTTAATGTCTTATTTATAAAGTTTGTTTTTATGTTCGTATGGTCCAAGTTGTTCCAACTTGAGGGGGAGTATTAGGTAGGGGTGTCAACCCAGCCGGTTATAACCGGCCAACCGGCCAATAGCTTTTAAAAGCAGTTGGAAATAACCGGTAAGTGGCCCTCCCGGTCCGGTTATCGATTTTTGCATTTTAAACCACCTGGTTATAACTGGTAACCGGGTGTGTATATATATGATATATATTAATATATTTATTTTTTAAAAAGGTAAGTTTGTTTAAATACTTTTTTTTTAATATATATATATATAATGTTTGTATATACTTGTTTTTACTTTTTATTGTTTTCTTTGGGTTTGTAGTAGTAAATATTTAGTGTTTAATCTCATAAGAATGAGATTTGTAGTTGATATATGTAGATGTAGTTGTTTAATCTCATTAAAGCTTTTAAAATGAAATTTTAGGGCATTTTTAAACATTGGATTTTCACGCCCAAAATGGCAAAAGCACTGATAGACTAATATAGCTTTTTTTGAACAACCACAACAAAGCCTAGCATATGGACCAAAAAAGCCTTAATTGTTTTTTGTAAAATGGCCAAAAAAGGCTAAATTAAGCCCAAAAAGTAGGCCCAATACCAAAAATAGCCCAAAATGCCCAATTTTTTAAAGACCTGGTTATCGGTCCGGATAACCAACTACCAACCGGTAATCGGCAGTTATTACATAATCGGGTAACCAATAGCGGGTTACCGGTTTCGGTTTTCTAAATTGACAAACCAGCTACCCCGGTTCCGGTTAGCAATTTTACCTAATAACCATTAACCGGAACTGGGTTGACACCCCTAGTATTAGGGGCCAATTGATATAGCTTTTTTATCCTCCTTTTTACTGTTTACCCAAATATGAGAAATGAAATGCGTTTGTTAAGCCATTGAAATGAGAGAGAATTTTGAAATTGGATATTAGCCACCTAAGAAAATCATTATAGTTGGACTACCAACAACCAATCTAATCTTGACATGTCATAAGAGACCTCTAACATGTTTGTTTTCAATCCTCATAAAACAAAAATAAAGCAAAAAACAAGGAGTTATCAATGCATTATAAGAAGTGGGTTTTAGAAGGAAGCAAAAAGGTTTGGTAGAGAAAAGAAAGGGTTAAAAAATAGGAGTTTCATCTATTGATGTTTAAAGACTTATTAGGATTTGGGAATATTTTGGCCATTGTTATATTTATCTAAGCCTATATAATAAGATGTGTGTGGTAGGCCATGTAACAAGTTGAATAGCCTCCACCTATTGTATCTAAACTGTTCATGCAAACTATAACAATGGTATCAGAACTTTAGATTTAGATCCTTGTTCTAATCACTTTTTTTGTACTATTTTGTCTTTTTTTTTTCCTCTATTTTTTGGTTGAACTTCACACCTTGCTGTTGGTGAGTCTCTCTTTGGCGGCAGAACCGCCCATGTGGGCTTAGCCAATCTTGGTGTTTTCCGGCAAGATCCTATTGACTTTTGGTGTTTTGCGGCAAGATATGACCAGCCTTGGTGTTTGGTTGTGGGTTCCGACCAGTTCTTGTTTTCAGTGAGATCCTACCGACCTTGGTGTTTTGCGATGAGATCCAATTGTCCATTGCAGTTTCCGAGTTACATTGAATTTTTTAGGGATTTCTTTTTTGTAAGTCTTTGTTTTGTGTGCTCCAAGCTATTCCACCTTGAGGGAGAGTGTTAGAGTTTGTTTTTCTTGGCATTTTTGTTTGTTTGTTTCTTCCAAGCTAGACTTATATGATATATATGTTTCAGCTTGAGGGGGAGTGTTAAAAGAGTTATTAGGGTTTATAAGCCATTAGTGTTTAGGAATATTTTGGTCATTGATATATTTTTGTAATCCTATATAACAAGATGTGTGTGGTAGGCTACGTAACAAGTTGTATAGCTTCCACCTTTTGTATCTAAATCGTTCATGCAAAACTATAACAATTTAATTCATTGTTATTGAGACCAAGTTTCTTTTCTTTGAAAGAAATGAAATGGATAATTATATACCTTTGAAAGTGAAGATCCTGATGTTTGCTAACTATATTTTGCAGTCTCTGCCCTTAATGTGATGTATAGCAGCTTAAAATCTCCTTCACAACTTACTGGCTGGAAGTCGAGTGGGGGTGACCCTTGTGGTGACTCCTGGGAAGGGATCAAATGCTCTGGCTCATCCGTAACTGAAATGTATTAACCTTTTTTGTAATATCTGTTGATAATTGCATTCATCTAAATCCACCTTGTTGAGAGAAGTTATTGTTTAACTATTTTATGTAATGTGCTTAAATTTTCTAACTTGGAACCTTGTTTCTATTATAAAATATGCAGAAACTTATCTGGCCTTGGACTCACTGGATCAATGGGCTACCAGCTTTCGAGCTTGACATCTGTCACTCGCTTGTAAGGCCTAGTTTTAAAAGATATGCATCTTTTATGCTAAACTTTCTATTTCTTAGACAGAAATTCACCTGAAAGCAAATCATTTGTTTGTCTAGTACAGTGATTTAAGCAGTAACAACCTCAAGGGTGATATACCATATCAGCTCCCTCCTAATGCAATTAACATGTAAGTCAGCTAACAAATGACTCATATACCAATAGTAAATTATACTCAAGAGATATATTGTGACACCATGAATGATGTGTTTTCTGCATTACTCTTTTGGTTTGTGAACATAATTTGATGGTCTTCTGCAATGGTCTTTTGAAGTTTTACACTGTTCCCCTAGATTCATTTTATTAATTTATATTCTTTTATTTCTTTTGATCTGTTTGTTGTTTTTCACTGATCTTCACAAAGGAGTGGAATAGTTAAGTCTAATTTTAGTCATTGGATTAGGTTTCATTTGCAATTCCTTTGGTATTGCTTTAATTGGTGACCCTGGTGGCTTGTGCAATGAACTTAGTGATTGCGTTTGGTGTCAAATGTGACAATTTACATATTGCTTGAAGAAATTATGTACAACTTTATATGTTAAGATCAAGACATTAGCCTTTGAGAACTTTCTTCTGAATAATTAGCTTCTTCTTATTATATTGATATTCACCTTATGAACTTGATGTGTAGAGATCTGTCTCAGAATGACTTCACTGGTGGTGTGCCTTATTCGATTTCTCAGATGACTGACCTTGAATACCTGTATGAATTTGTTCCTGTTTTCACACACACACACACACACACATATATATATATTGCCCTTTCTCATTTCTTTGTGGTGTGTGCAGAAAGCTTGGTCATAATCAGCTTAATAACCAGTTGAGTGATATGTTTGGAAAACTTTCAAAACTGAAAGAGCTGTAAGTATTGCTAACATGGCAGAAAAGGTCTTCTCTTTTCCCTTTTTTTTTTTTTTTAAATTTTTTTCTTTCTTTCTTCTGTATGCATTGCATTATCTTGTTTACTGTAAACAACTTTACGCATTCATGGTCTTGCATTGAATATGAATTAAGCTGGTTTCTGGCTTGTCACGCAAATTTTTTGTACGTGCTTAAGTCTCTCTATTTGGTACATTGCAAACTTTTATTTTACTCTTGTAGAGGGCTTTTCTAATTTCTCAAGTTCATTATAAGATCAAATGCCTTCATACTCTTCAAAATTATTTCCATGCACAAAAATGTATGATATACGTGTGAATTGTATGACTAAATTTGAAATTTAGTCCAATGGTTTCTAGCATTGTATGACTTCTTATGTTTTGAAAAAACTAATCCTTGGAGGAGCTCACGGGATTTTTCTTCTTTACTCTTGTCACTTGGATGGCTGCTTAGCTTGCTCTATTAGTGATTAGTTTTTCGGATTTTCTTGTTCTTTTTTCTTTTCCGGTGTTCTCTTGTGTGTTTACTGTGTATTAAGGTTGTGCCCTTCTGCTCTTTTTGGTATATACAATATTATTTATCAAAAAAAAAAGGGGGGGGGAAACTCATGAAGAAGAGTTCTTTATGATCTTGCCTTGGTTAAAGGACAAGAAGGACCCACAAGCCAGAGTTAAAGCAGTGACTGCCAATTTTTACTATCACTATCCTGATAAGCATCATAATAGGTTTAAAGCTGAAATTAGAAGAAAGAAGTTAAAGCGATTAGTAGTAAATGGTTGATAGTAATACTTAGAAATTTTGCAATATGGTTGTTACACTTAGTAGGGATTTCTTAAGTTGGCACCATGAACTCTTTCTATTGAGTTATCGAATCTAGCTAGAAAATGGGAAATGGATAATAATATCTGGGGGTTGTATGGCGTGGAGAAACACCCCTCAGAAGTTTTTTAACCTAGATCCATGCATGCATTGCAAGAAAGATGGAAGTTAACCTCTTCAAGAAGACCGCAGGATAGGAGGTGCAATTATTGCTTAACGCTCAGAATCAGTCATCTATTGACTATTGATTGTTCATTCTCTTTCTAGAATTAGGTTGGTTGATTTACAAACTCATTTCTTTGTGACTTTTGGTCTATTTGGAAAAAAAGTTATAGGAGATTTCCAGACAGATTATGTTCAAAAAGGTGAATGGTATTATTGTGATTTTGGTTTTCTAGCCTAGCTTATGCAAGGAGGTCACATATCTTTTATTTTGAAAGACAATTGATGTCCTCTTGCACCTTGTGATATGTAGTAATCTTAGAGGTCTTTTTGCTCTTCCTGACTCCTCTCATTTCATTTACCCCAAAGTTTGCATCCTCATGTTTAATAAGGTTAAAATTATTGCAATGACATAATTTATCCTTTCTAATTTTTTTTTTTTTTCTTTTATAGAAATTTATTGAGATGTTTTTCTTTCTTGTATTACTGGGGATAAGCAATATATATCTGCAACTATGTATGAGTGAAAAAAGTTGTGTTGGTTAGTGTGGATCTTAACAACCCTCTAACATCCTCCCACATCCTAATCAGGCTTCCCTTCATGTATTAATTGTCTAACATGTTTTATTACATTTCTTAATTCAATCCAGTAGACATGCCTCTTTATTTTTATCCCATTTGAAAATTTTCTCTTTCTTCCAAATCTTTTTTTTTTTTTGAAATTCAATTCGGCAACGCTAATGGCTACCCTACTAGCTTTTTTTGTTACTTATCAAACTAAAGGTCTTTTGTAAGAACATGTTCTTGCACCATTTTATCAAGTCCTATTAGTTGGCTTGATTAACATTAAAATTGTGCTTCTTGGTTTGAGGAATAGAAAGGAAGCAAGAAGATAGAGTTGCAGCATGAGAGTGGAGTGACATTCTTGAGTTTGCTATTTGACTGCATTTGATTCTTCTTCTTTTTTTTTTTTTTGTGATTTGTAATGCATGATAAGATCAAAAAGGCCATCTATGATAATGCTCCCCCTCGAGTTGGTTGATGTAGTTTACCTTCCTACAAAGTTTTGTCACTTAATAAGAATTACAAATAAGAATTCTATTGTGAGACTAATAATTGGCTTATCATTTATTTTTACGAATCAATAAGTATTGCTATGTTCTAATGGCTTCTTTATTGAACTTCATTGTTACATCACCAGTTATCCTAAAAGTTTAAGCTTATAAGAAATAGTGAATTTAGTTATTTAATTAAATATTTTAACACTACCCTCATGTCTTTAAGTAAAACACAACATCTGAAATATTTAAATTGAAATAAGGGGTAAACTATAGGATAAAAATTCGAACTCAAGACTTCTACTATGATACCATGTTAATTCACTAGTTATTTTAAAAGTTTAAGCTGATGAAAAATTATGAATTTAATCATATAATTAATATTGTAACTTTCTTACAGGGACCTTTCCTACAACTCACTGTCTGGCAATTTGCCTCAGAGTTTCAAATCACTCTCAAGCCTCAAAAAATTGTAAGAAGCAATTCATTTTAAATTTAGATCATTGAAGTTCCTTGCTGCTAACTTCCTTATATTTTCTTACAGAAATTTGGAGAACAATCAATTCAATGGTCCAATTAATGTCCTTGTTGATCTTCCCCTTACTGATTTGTAAGGAGATCTCCACTTCATGTTTATTATTCAAGAGTTTATAATCAGACTTTTCAATTTGAGATTTAGTTTATCCTTTTAGTTGACAATGGCTACAGGCACTCATAGATCACTGGGTGTTTTAGAACTTCATTAAACCATTATAATGTTGGCAGGAATGTTGAAAACAACCAATTTACTGGCTGGATTCCCAATGAATTAGAGAATATAAACTTAGAGTGAGTTCTGTATTCAAATTAATTTTGTATATTTGAGGATGCATTGCTTAAGTTGTTCGTTTTTTTTCCTGAGTTTGTGATTATCTATATTGAAGAACTGGAGGGAACTCCTGGTCATCTGGCGCTGCTCCTCCTCCTCCCCCTGGTGCAAAACATCATGCTAATCGACACCCAACCAATAATGGTGATGGTAAGTCTGTCAAGGGTGGAGTGGCAATAGCCGGAATAGCTATGGGTGTACTGGTGGTAATTGGGATTCTAATTACTCTTTTTTCAAGAAGAAAGTCTTCTCCTTCTTCAAATTTCCTTGATGAAGAGAGGATTAGCCAGCGTAGATCATTTACCCCCCTTGCATCTCAGGAATTATCCCAAGACTTGCGAGCTGACATAAGCAAAAGCTTCAAAGGTAGTTTTTTTTCTTTTTTTTTTTCTTTTCTTGGGAGATTCACTATAGTAGGCTTCAAAGGTTGTCTTAATCATTTTGCTTAAGTCTCCCTTTGGGGCCAGTTACTTATCAAAAATGACTACAATTAAATTGTTTGGATGATATAATGGTGACAGAGCTTCAGCCATTGGATCGGTGTGCTTCAGTTGATATCAAGTCTTTGCAAAAGTCTCCTTCAATTGGTCCTAAGCATCCACCTTATGATTTGAAGCGATCATATGATGAAAATGAGTTTACAAACCGTTTGAATGCCCGAAGAAGCACCTCCCTTCATGCTACATCTTACTCCTTGCCAGATTTACAGCTTGCTACCGTTAATTTCGCAACAGGCCGCATTCTTGGTGAAGGATCTATTGGACGTGTTTATCGAGCTAAATATGCTGATGGGAAGGTATTTTGTGCTTGGTTATTATATTTCCTACTTTTATTGAAAAGCTACAATCCCAATTCCACTAAAAATAATGTGCTCTGAGGAGAAGGTGAATTTGATATTTTAGTAATTAGATCTCATATTTTTTAGGTTTTAGCTGTGAAAAAGATTGACTCCTCACTTTTTCAAGGAGGGCGATCAGAAGAATTTGCAGAAATTGTTTCGAACATCTCCAAGCTTCACCATCCAAATCTTGCAGAGCTTGTTGGATACTGTTCTGAACAAGGCCATAACATGTTAATTTATGAGTATTTCAGGAATGGGTCACTTCACGAGTTCTTGCACATGTCAGATGACTATAGCAAACCACTAACTTGGAACACAAGAGTCAGAATTGCATTGGGCACTGCTCGTGCTGTTGAGTAAGTCAACTTATATACTACTTTTTGGATGAATTCTATTCTTTTTTGGGTTAAATTCACTTTACCCCCTAAAGTTTCAGAGGTTTTTTAATTCGAACCTCAATGTTTAAAAATTGGCAATGTACCCCCTATACCCTCTATTCCAATTTTGCCCTCATTAAAACCTATGAAATTATGTAATTACCTTAATTTCATAGTTTTTAATGAGCGTAATTTTGTAATTTCATAGGTTTTAATGAGGAAAAAATTGGAATAGAGGGCATCAAAATCCCACGTGAGACGCGTGTGGGATGATTTTTATCCAATTAGACAGAAATTAGTAACGGAGGGAGTGAATTAAAAATTTTTGAAACATTACATTGCCAATTTTTAAACATTGGGGTTCGAATTGAAACACCCCTAAAACTTTAGGGGGATAAGGTGAATTTTTCCCTTCTTTTTTTGTTGTGAAATAAGAGCAAATAATATCAATTATTGCATGTAAAATCCCTTTAGGAATGTGAATGTTTCTTGTGCACCTAGATACTCCATAAATTTATATGTTCCTTAATGATTCCTATGAACAATACATTTCTTTCATTTTTTTTTTTTTTTAGTCGCAAGCCATTAATTCCAATGTCTAATTGGTAGCCTCATTGAATTTAGCCTTCTGAAGATTTAAAATCCCATAATGTGGAATTTTAGACAGATCCCTGTATGCAATTTTTTTTTTTTCTCAAGTTTGCCTCATAATGCATATTAGTGTGAATATGCACTAATTGATCAAGGTTTATAAGGGCGTCAACTGATTAAGTTTAACAAGACAACTAACTAATGTGAGCTTTGCTAGAGTAGCTCATGATTGGGATGTGGATGTCTTTGCCTTGTTTTTTAGGGTATTGTGTTTAGTGAGAGAGACAAAGGTGAGGACAAGCTATGGTGGGTCCCTTCAAAAGAGGATTGTTTAGTATTAAATCCTTCTATAGTGTCATGTGTTGTAATGATGGCTTCCGTTTCCCTTTGAAGCGTTTTTGGCGGACTAAGGTTTCGTTGAGGGTGGCCTTTTTTGCTTGGCTGGCAGCCTTAGGAAAGATCCTTACCATGGACAACCTTAGGAAACAGCATGTCATTGTAGTTGATAGGTGTTACATGTGTAAAAGGAATGGGGAGTCTGTAAACCATCTTCTTCTCCATTGTGAGGTTCCTTGTGCTATTTGGAATGTTTTTTTAAGTTGATTTAGGCTGTCTTGGGTTATGCCTAAACTAGTAGTCAACTTGTATGCCTGTTGGTGGACTGCCGGTAGTACTGGGAGTGTTCCTTGTGTGGAAGATAGAGCCTTCGTGCCTGTTGTGGTGTCTATGGAGGAAAATGAATGACAGAAGTTTTGAGGACCTTTATGTGACTTTAGAGGAGATTAAAGTCTTTATTTTTCAATACTTTGTATCTTTGGATAGCTACTTATGTTTCTCCTTTTGTATTTTAAGTAGTGTTCTTGACAGCTGAGGATGGATGGTCTCTCCATTCTATCCATTGATGCGGATGAGAGTACTTGGTTAGAAAGGGAATTTGAGGAGCAAGAGGTGTGGGAGGTGGTGAGGGGATTGGATGGACATAAGGCGTCAAGGCCTAATGGCTTCACTATGGCTTTTCTTAAGAAGTTTTGGGAAGTACTGAAATATGATATCATGGCTGTTTTTTCTGAATTCCATAGTCGACTACAGTTTGAGAAGAGTTAATGCAACTTTTGTTTCTCTGATTCCAAAAAAGGTAGGCGTTGTGGAGGTGAAGCATTTTTTGCTTATTAGCCTAGTAGGTGGGGTGTATAAAATCATATCCAAGGTTTTGACCACTAGGTTTAAGTCAGTTTTGGGATATATTATTTCCAATTCACAGGATGCCTTCATTGTAGGTCGCCAAATTTTAGATTCAATGCTTATTGCTAATGAATGTTTGGATAGTCTTCTTTGATTGGGGGAAGCCAGGGTTCTATGCAAATTGGATTTGGAAAAGGCATATGATCATGTCAATTGGGATTTCTTGCTTTATTTGCTTAAGTGATGTGGTTTTAGGGAGAAATGGTGGGCTTGGATATAGTTTTGTATTTATACGGTGAGATTTTCCATACTTGTAAATGGAACTCCTTCAGGTTTTTTTAATAGCTCTCATGTGATACGGCAGGGGGATCAACTCTCGCCACTTTTGTTTGTGGTGATTATGGAGGCTTTGAGCCGGATGTTGACTACGACAATGGATGAGGGTCTCTTGATAGGGTTTTCAGTGGGGTCCATGAATAATGAAGCCTTGGTAGACACTAATCTTTTGTGGTGTGCAATCCGATCAAATTCGACACCTGCGATTTATTTTCTTATGTTTTGAAGCAGTGTTGGATTTCAGAGTCAATTTAGGCAAATTAGAACTTGTTCCTATAGGAGAGGTGGAAGATGTCGAAGATCTGG
>NC_081547.1:14460466-14478604 GCF_901000735.1 Corylus avellana | reverse complement strand
TAGAGAAATACATCATTTTCCAACTAGTCAGCCGATGCTCCATCTTTTCCATAATGCCATCCCAAATAGCCTTAGCCTTGTAAGAAGCCCCTAGCGGAATACCAATATACATGAGGGGTAGAGGGGAAGTCCCACTACCCAAAATGCCAGCCAACTCGTCCACATTATTCACATTACCCACAGGAACCAAAAATGATTTGGATAGATTAACCTTTAAACCAAAAATAACTTCAAAAAATAAGAGCACACATAGAGATCAAAGTTGGCCTCACAAAAAACCAAAGTGTTGTTCGCGAAGAGCAAGTGAGAAATATTTACAACAGGGAGCCTAAATCCCACAGAGAAGCCTAAGAGAAGACCCCTGTCAACAGTATTAGTTATCATTTCACTCAAAGCCTCCACGACTACTACAAATAGAAGAGGAGATAGAGGATCACCCTTCCTCAGGCCATGAGAACTACTGAAAAAGCTAGACGGAGAACCATTAACCATAACGGAGAAGCGTACAGAAGAAATGCAATGCCCTTTCCATGAAACCCAAAACCGCACCTTCTCAACATGTACAAAAAGAACTTCCAGTTGATGTGATCTAAGGCCTTCTCAATATCTAGCTTGCAAAGCACCCCAGGAACACCAAACTTGATACAACTATCTACACATTCGTTGGCAATGAGAACCGAATCCAGAATTTGCCTACCTTGAACAAAAGCATTCTAAGCCTTTGAAATGATCTTCTCTGTAATTTTACTCATTTTGTTAGCAAAAACTTTAGCGATGATCTTGTAAACAAGTCAAGGCTAAGATGTGTGTTTCTCGAGCTTGCCATTTTTGCTAGGGACTCTGAGATGAGTCAGCAAAGTGATAATCAAAGAGTGTGGTAGACGAACTAGTTTTATGGTCAAATGCTCCATAATTGATGTAGGAAAACTAATATGCATCACATGCAAATCATACGCAGTTGAGAGCTTTTCAAAAATCATACTAGGATCATGCATCATAGTTTTGCAAAAATCACAATTTTTCAAAAATCTTTTTTTTTTTTTTTTCCCCAATTAGACAAGAAAAACATGAGTTGTTAATGTAATTTTAGCTTATTTATATTGGCTTTAATGCACTTTCTTGTTAATGTCTTATTTATAAAGTTTGTTTTTATGTTCATAGTCCAAGCTGTTCCAACTTGAGGGGGAGTATTAGGTAGGGGTGTCAACCCAGCCGGTTATAACCGGCCAACTGGCCAATAGCTTTTAAAAGCAGTTGGAAATAACCGGTAATTGGCCCTCCCGGTCCGGTTATCGATTTTCGCATTTTAAACCACCTGGTTATAACTGGTAACCGGGTGTGTATATATATGATATATATTAATATATTTATTTTTTAAAAAGGTAAGTTTGTTTAAATACTTTTTTTTTAATATATATATATATAATGTTTGTATATACTTGTTTTTACTTTTTATTGTTTTCTTTGGGTTTGTAGTAGTAAATATTTAGTGTTTAATCTCATAAGAATGAGATTTGTAGTTGATATATGTAGATGTAGTTGTTTAATCTCATTAAAGCTTTTAAAATGAAATTTTAGGGCATTTTTAAACATTGGATTTTCACGCCCAAAATGGCAAAAGCACTGATAGACTAATATAGCTTTTTTTGAACAACCACAACAAAGCCTAGCATATGGACCAAAAAAGCCTTAATTGTTTTTTGTAAAATGGCCAAAAAAGGCTAAATTAAGCCCAAAAAGTAGGCCCAATACCAAAAATAGCCCAAAATGCCCAATTTTTTAAAGACCTGGTTATCGGTCCGGATAACCAACTACCAACCGGTAATCGGCAGTTATTACATAATCGGGTAACCAATAGCGGGTTACCGGTTTCGGTTTTCTAAATTGACAAACCAGCTACCCCGGTTCCGGTTAGCAATTTTACCTAATAACCATTAACCGGAACTGGGTTGACACCCCTAGTATTAGGGGCCAATTGATATAGCTTTTTTATCCTCCTTTTTACTGTTTACCCAAATATGAGAAATGAAATGCGTTTGTTAAGCCATTGAAATGAGAGAGAATTTTGAAATTGGATATTAGCCACCTAAGAAAATCATTATAGTTGGACTACCAACAACCAATCTAATCTTGACATGTCATAAGAGACCTCTAACATGTTTGTTTTCAATCCTCATAAAACAAAAATAAAGCAAAAAACAAGGAGTTATCAATGCATTATAAGAAGTGGGTTTTAGAAGGAAGCAAAAAGGTTTGGTAGAGAAAAGAAAGGGTTAAAAAATAGGAGTTTCATCTATTGATGTTTAAAGACTTATTAGGATTTGGGAATATTTTGGCCATTGTTATATTTATCTAAGCCTATATAATAAGATGTGTGTGGTAGGCCATGTAACAAGTTGAATAGCCTCCACCTATTGTATCTAAACTGTTCATGCAAACTATAACAATGGTATCAGAACTTTAGATTTAGATCCTTGTTCTAATCACTTTTTTTGTACTATTTTGTCTTTTTTTTTTCCTCTATTTTTTGGTTGAACTTCACACCTTGCTGTTGGTGAGTCTCTCTTTGGCGGCAGAACCGCCCATGTGGGCTTAGCCAATCTTGGTGTTTTCCGGCAAGATCCTATTGACTTTTGGTGTTTTGCGGCAAGATATGACCAGCCTTGGTGTTTGGTTGTGGGTTCCGACCAGTTCTTGTTTTCAGTGAGATCCTACCGACCTTGGTGTTTTGCGATGAGATCCAATTGTCCATTGCAGTTTCCGAGTTACATTGAATTTTTTAGGGATTTCTTTTTTGTAAGTCTTTGTTTTGTGTGCTCCAAGCTATTCCACCTTGAGGGAGAGTGTTAGAGTTTGTTTTTCTTGGCATTTTTGTTTGTTTGTTTCTTCCAAGCTAGACTTATATGATATATATGTTTCAGCTTGAGGGGGAGTGTTAAAAGAGTTATTAGGGTTTATAAGCCATTAGTGTTTAGGAATATTTTGGTCATTGATATATTTTTGTAATCCTATATAACAAGATGTGTGTGGTAGGCTACGTAACAAGTTGTATAGCTTCCACCTTTTGTATCTAAATCGTTCATGCAAAACTATAACAATTTAATTCATTGTTATTGAGACCAAGTTTCTTTTCTTTGAAAGAAATGAAATGGATAATTATATACCTTTGAAAGTGAAGATCCTGATGTTTGCTAACTATATTTTGCAGTCTCTGCCCTTAATGTGATGTATAGCAGCTTAAAATCTCCTTCACAACTTACTGGCTGGAAGTCGAGTGGGGGTGACCCTTGTGGTGACTCCTGGGAAGGGATCAAATGCTCTGGCTCATCCGTAACTGAAATGTATTAACCTTTTTTGTAATATCTGTTGATAATTGCATTCATCTAAATCCACCTTGTTGAGAGAAGTTATTGTTTAACTATTTTATGTAATGTGCTTAAATTTTCTAACTTGGAACCTTGTTTCTATTATAAAATATGCAGAAACTTATCTGGCCTTGGACTCACTGGATCAATGGGCTACCAGCTTTCGAGCTTGACATCTGTCACTCGCTTGTAAGGCCTAGTTTTAAAAGATATGCATCTTTTATGCTAAACTTTCTATTTCTTAGACAGAAATTCACCTGAAAGCAAATCATTTGTTTGTCTAGTACAGTGATTTAAGCAGTAACAACCTCAAGGGTGATATACCATATCAGCTCCCTCCTAATGCAATTAACATGTAAGTCAGCTAACAAATGACTCATATACCAATAGTAAATTATACTCAAGAGATATATTGTGACACCATGAATGATGTGTTTTCTGCATTACTCTTTTGGTTTGTGAACATAATTTGATGGTCTTCTGCAATGGTCTTTTGAAGTTTTACACTGTTCCCCTAGATTCATTTTATTAATTTATATTCTTTTATTTCTTTTGATCTGTTTGTTGTTTTTCACTGATCTTCACAAAGGAGTGGAATAGTTAAGTCTAATTTTAGTCATTGGATTAGGTTTCATTTGCAATTCCTTTGGTATTGCTTTAATTGGTGACCCTGGTGGCTTGTGCAATGAACTTAGTGATTGCGTTTGGTGTCAAATGTGACAATTTACATATTGCTTGAAGAAATTATGTACAACTTTATATGTTAAGATCAAGACATTAGCCTTTGAGAACTTTCTTCTGAATAATTAGCTTCTTCTTATTATATTGATATTCACCTTATGAACTTGATGTGTAGAGATCTGTCTCAGAATGACTTCACTGGTGGTGTGCCTTATTCGATTTCTCAGATGACTGACCTTGAATACCTGTATGAATTTGTTCCTGTTTTCACACACACACACACACACACATATATATATATTGCCCTTTCTCATTTCTTTGTGGTGTGTGCAGAAAGCTTGGTCATAATCAGCTTAATAACCAGTTGAGTGATATGTTTGGAAAACTTTCAAAACTGAAAGAGCTGTAAGTATTGCTAACATGGCAGAAAAGGTCTTCTCTTTTCCCTTTTTTTTTAAAATTTTTTTTTCTTTTGTTCTTCTGTATGCATTGCATTATCTTGTTTACTGTAAACAACTTTACGCATTCATGGTCTTGCATTGAATATGAATTAAGCTGGTTTCTGGCTTGTCACGCAAATTTTTTGTACGTGCTTAAGTCTCTCTATTTGGTACATTGCAAACTTTTATTTTACTCTTGTAGAGGGCTTTTCTAATTTCTCAAGTTCATTATAAGATCAAATGCCTTCATACTCTTCAAAATTATTTCCATGCACAAAAATGTATGATATACGTGTGAATTGTATGACTAAATTTGAAATTTAGTCCAATGGTTTCTAGCATTGTATGACTTCTTATGTTTTGAAAAAACTAATCCTTGGAGGAGCTCACGGGATTTTTCTTCTTTACTCTTGTCACTTGGATGGCTGCTTAGCTTGCTCTATTAGTGATTAGTTTTTCGGATTTTCTTGTTCTTTTTTCTTTTCCGGTGTTCTCTTGTGTGTTTACTGTGTATTAAGGTTGTGCCCTTCTGCTCTTTTTGGTATATACAATATTATTTATCAAAAAAAAAAGGGGGGGGGAAACTCATGAAGAAGAGTTCTTTATGATCTTGCCTTGGTTAAAGGACAAGAAGGACCCACAAGCCAGAGTTAAAGCAGTGACTGCCAATTTTTACTATCACTATCCTGATAAGCATCATAATAGGTTTAAAGCTGAAATTAGAAGAAAGAAGTTAAAGCGATTAGTAGTAAATGGTTGATAGTAATACTTAGAAATTTTGCAATATGGTTGTTACACTTAGTAGGGATTTCTTAAGTTGGCACCATGAACTCTTTCTATTGAGTTATTGAATCTAGCTAGAAAATGGGAAATGGATAATAATATCTGGGGGTTGTATGGCGTGGAGAAACACCCCTCAGAAGTTTTTTAACCTAGATCCATGCATGCATTGCAAGAAAGATGGAAGTTAACCTCTTCAAGAAGACCGCAGGATAGGAGGTGCAATTATTGCTTAACGCTCAGAATCAGTCATCTATTGACTATTGATTGTTCATTCTCTTTCTAGAATTAGGTTGGTTGATTTACAAACTCATTTCTTTGTGACTTTTGGTCTATTTGGAAAAAAAGTTATAGGAGATTTCCAGACAGATTATGTTCAAAAAGGTGAATGGTATTATTGTGATTTTGGTTTTCTAGCCTAGCTTATGCAAGGAGGTCACATATCTTTTATTTTGAAAGACAATTGATGTCCTCTTGCACCTTGTGATATGTAGTAATCTTAGAGGTCTTTTTGCTCTTCCTGACTCCTCTCATTTCATTTACCCCAAAGTTTGCATCCTCATGTTTAATAAGGTTAAAATTATTGCAATGACATAATTTATCCTTTCTAATTTTTTTTTTTTTTCTTTTATAGAAATTTATTGAGATGTTTTTCTTTCTTGTATTACTGGGGATAAGCAATATATATCTGCAACTATGTATGAGTGAAAAAAGTTGTGTTGGTTAGTGTGGATCTTAACAACCCTCTAACATCCTCCCACATCCTAATCAGGCTTCCCTTCATGTATTAATTGTCTAACATGTTTTATTACATTTCTTAATTCAATCCAGTAGACATGCCTCTTTATTTTTATCCCATTTGAAAATTTTCTCTTTCTTCCAAATCTTTTTTTTTTTTTGAAATTCAATTCGGCAACGCTAATGGCTACCCTACTAGCTTTTTTTGTTACTTATCAAACTAAAGGTCTTTTGTAAGAACATGTTCTTGCACCATTTTATCAAGTCCTATTAGTTGGCTTGATTAACATTAAAATTGTGCTTCTTGGTTTGAGGAATAGAAAGGAAGCAAGAAGATAGAGTTGCAGCATGAGAGTGGAGTGACATTCTTGAGTTTGCTATTTGACTGCATTTGATTCTTCTTCTTTTTTTTTTTTTTGTGATTTGTAATGCATGATAAGATCAAAAAGGCCATCTATGATAATGCTCCCCCTCGAGTTGGTTGATGTAGTTTACCTTCCTACAAAGTTTTGTCACTTAATAAGAATTACAAATAAGAATTCTATTGTGAGACTAATAATTGGCTTATCATTTATTTTTACGAATCAATAAGTATTGCTATGTTCTAATGGCTTCTTTATTGAACTTCATTGTTACATCACCAGTTATCCTAAAAGTTTAAGCTTATAAGAAATAGTGAATTTAGTTATTTAATTAAATATTTTAACACTACCCTCATGTCTTTAAGTAAAACACAACATCTGAAATATTTAAATTGAAATAAGGGGTAAACTATAGGATAAAAATTCGAACTCAAGACTTCTACTATGATACCATGTTAATTCACTAGTTATTTTAAAAGTTTAAGCTGATGAAAAATTATGAATTTAATCATATAATTAATATTGTAACTTTCTTACAGGGACCTTTCCTACAACTCACTGTCTGGCAATTTGCCTCAGAGTTTCAAATCACTCTCAAGCCTCAAAAAATTGTAAGAAGCAATTCATTTTAAATTTAGATCATTGAAGTTCCTTGCTGCTAACTTCCTTATATTTTCTTACAGAAATTTGGAGAACAATCAATTCAATGGTCCAATTAATGTCCTTGTTGATCTTCCCCTTACTGATTTGTAAGGAGATCTCCACTTCATGTTTATTATTCAAGAGTTTATAATCAGACTTTTCAATTTGAGATTTAGTTTATCCTTTTAGTTGACAATGGCTACAGGCACTCATAGATCACTGGGTGTTTTAGAACTTCATTAAACCATTATAATGTTGGCAGGAATGTTGAAAACAACCAATTTACTGGCTGGATTCCCAATGAATTAGAGAATATAAACTTAGAGTGAGTTCTGTATTCAAATTAATTTTGTATATTTGAGGATGCATTGCTTAAGTTGTTCGTTTTTTTTCCTGAGTTTGTGATTATCTATATTGAAGAACTGGAGGGAACTCCTGGTCATCTGGCGCTGCTCCTCCTCCTCCCCCTGGTGCAAAACATCATGCTAATCGACACCCAACCAATAATGGTGATGGTAAGTCTGTCAAGGGTGGAGTGGCAATAGCCGGAATAGCTATGGGTGTACTGGTGGTAATTGGGATTCTAATTACTCTTTTTTCAAGAAGAAAGTCTTCTCCTTCTTCAAATTTCCTTGATGAAGAGAGGATTAGCCAGCGTAGATCATTTACCCCCCTTGCATCTCAGGAATTATCCCAAGACTTGCGAGCTGACATAAGCAAAAGCTTCAAAGGTAGTTTTTTTTCTTTTTTTTTTTCTTTTCTTGGGAGATTCACTATAGTAGGCTTCAAAGGTTGTCTTAATCATTTTGCTTAAGTCTCCCTTTGGGGCCAGTTACTTATCAAAAATGACTACAATTAAATTGTTTGGATGATATAATGGTGACAGAGCTTCAGCCATTGGATCGGTGTGCTTCAGTTGATATCAAGTCTTTGCAAAAGTCTCCTTCAATTGGTCCTAAGCATCCACCTTATGATTTGAAGCGATCATATGATGAAAATGAGTTTACAAACCGTTTGAATGCCCGAAGAAGCACCTCCCTTCATGCTACATCTTACTCCTTGCCAGATTTACAGCTTGCTACCGTTAATTTCGCAACAGGCCGCATTCTTGGTGAAGGATCTATTGGACGTGTTTATCGAGCTAAATATGCTGATGGGAAGGTATTTTGTGCTTGGTTATTATATTTCCTACTTTTATTGAAAAGCTACAATCCCAATTCCACTAAAAATAATGTGCTTTGAGGAGAAGGTGAATTTGATGTTTTAGTAATTAGATCTACTCATATTTTTTAGGTTTTAGCTGTGAAAAAGATTGACTCCTCACTTTTTCAAGGAGGGCGATCAGAAGAATTTGCAGAAATTGTTTCTAACATCTCCAAGCTTCACCATCCAAACCTTGCAGAACTTGTTGGATACTGTTCAGAACAAGGCCATAACATGTTAATTTATGAGTATTTCAGGAATGGGTCACTTCACGAGTTCTTGCACATGTCAGATGACTATAGCAAACCACTAACTTGGAACACAAGAGTCAGAATTGCATTGGGCACTGCTCGTGCTGTTGAGTAAGTCAACTTATATACTACTTTTTGGATGAATTCTATTATTTTTTGGGTTAAATTCACTTTACCCCCTAAAGTTTCAGAGGTTTTTTAATTCGAACCCCAATGTTTAAAAATTGGCAATGTACCCCCTAATGTTTTAAAAATTTTCAATTCAGACCTTCTGTTACTAATTTCGTCTAATTGGACGGAAATCATCCCACGTTCATCTCGCATGGGATTTTGATACCCTCTATTCCAATTTTGCCCTCATTAAAACTTATGAAATTATGTAATTACCTCAATTTCATAGTTTTTAATGAGCGTAATTTTGTAATTTCATAAGTTTTAACGAGGAAAAAATTGGAATAGTGGGCATCAAAATCCCATGTGAGACGCATGTAGGATGATTTCTATCCAATTAAACAGAAATTAGTAATGGAGGGCGTGAATTGAAAATTTTTGAAACATTCAATTGCCAATTTTTAAACATTGGGGTTCGAATTGAAACACCCCTAAAACTTCAGGAGGATAAGATGAATTTTTCCCTTCTTTTTTTGTTGTGAAATAAGAGCAAATAATATCAATTATTGCATGTAAAATCCCTTTAGGAATGTGAATGTTTCTTGTGCACCTAGATACTCCATAAATTTATGTGTTCCTTAATGATTCCTATGAACAATACATTTCTTTTTTCTTTTTTTCTTTTTTTTTTTTTTCTCATTTTTTAGTCGCAAGCCATTAATTCCAATGTCTAATTGGTAGCCTCATTGAATTTAGCCTTCTGAAGATTTAAAATCCCATAATGTGGAATTTTAGACACATCCCTGTATGCAATTTTTTTTTTCTCAAGTTTGCCTCATAATGCATATTAGTGTGAATATGCACTAATTGATCAAGGTTTATAAGGGCGTCAACTGATTAAGTTTAACAAGACAACTAACTAATGTGAGCTTTGCTAGAGCAACTCATGATTGGGATGTGGATGTCTTTGCCTTGTTTTTTAGGGTATTGTATTTAGTGAGAGAGACAAAGGTGAGGACAAGCTATGGTGGGTCCCTTCAAAAGAGGATTGTTTAGTATTAAATCCTTCTATAGTGTCATGTGTTGTAATGATGGCTTCCATTTCCCTTTGAAGCGTTTTTGGCGAACTAAGGTTTCGTTGAGGGTGGCCTTTTTTGCTTGGCTGGCAGCCTTAGGAAAGATCCTTACCATGGACAACCTTAGGAAACAGCATGTCATTGTAGTTGATAGGTGTTACATGTGTAAAAGGAATGGGGAGTCTGTAAACCATCTTCTTCTCCATTGTGAGGTTCCTTGTGCTGTTTGGAATGTTTTTTTAAGTCGATTTAGGCTGTCTTGGGTTATGCCTAAACTAGTAGTCAACTTGTATGCCTGTTGGTGGACTGCCGGCAGTACTGGGAGTGTTCTTGTGTGGAAGATAGAGCCTTCGTGCCTGTTGTGGTGTCTATGGAGGAAAATGAATGACAGAAGTTTTGAGGACCTTTATGTGACTTTAAGTTTTGGGAAGTACTGAAATATGATATTATGGCTGTTTTTTCTGAATTCCATAGTCGACTACAATTTGAGAAGAGTTGATGCAACTTTTGTTTCTCTGATTCCAAAAAAGGTAGGCGTTGTGGAGGTGAAGCATTTTTTGCCTATTAGCCTAGTTGGTGGGGTGTATAAAATCATATCCAAGGTTCTCACCACTAGGTTTAAGTCAGTTTTGGGATATATTATTTCCAATTCACAGGATGCCTTCATTGTAGGTCGCCAAATTTTAGATTCAATGCTTATTGCTAATGAATGTTTGGATAGTCTTCTTTGATTGGGGGAAGCCAGGGTACTATTGAAATTGGATTTGGAAAAAGCGTATGATCATGTCAATTGGGATTTCTTGCTTTATTTGCTTAAGTGATGTGGTTTTAGGGAGAAATGGCGGGCTTCGATATAGTTTTGTATTTATACAGTGAGATTTTCCATACTTGTAAATGGAACTACTTCAGGTTTTTTTAATAGCTCTCATGTGATACGGCAGGGGGATCAACTCTCGCCACTTTTGTTTGTGGTGATTATGGAGGCTTTGAGCCAGATGTTGACTACGATAATGGATGAGGGTCTCTTGATAGGGTTTTCAGTGGGGTCCATGAATAATGAAGCCTTGGTAGACACTAATCTTTTGTGGTGTGCAATCCGATCAAATTCGACACTTGCGATTTATTTTCTTATGTTTTGAAGCAGTGTTGGGTTTGAGAATCAATTTAGGCAAATTAGAACTTGTTCCTATATGAGAGGTGGAAGATGTCGAAGATCTGGCTCATATACTTGAGTGTTGAGTCGCTTCTTTGCCTATGATGTATTTGGGTTTTCCGCTTGGAACCTCTTATAAGGCCACCTCTATTTGGAATGGAGTTATTGAGCAAATGGAATGTCAGTTGGCTGGTTAGAAGAAACTTTATTTGTCTAAAGGTGGTCAGTTGACTTTGCTTAAAAGTACTCTTTCCAACCTACCTACATATTACTTATCACTATTTCCTATTCTAATGGGAGTGGCTAATAGGCTAGAGAGATTCCAAAGGGATTTCCTTTGGGGTGGTATTGGGGTAAAATTCCGTCTAGTAAATTGGAAGAAGATATGCACGCCGATAAAAGCGGGAGAGCTAGGAGTTCGAAATTGCTTCAATTTAATCAAGCCTTATTGGGAAAGTGGTTGTGGCGGTATGCTTTGGAAAGAGAGGCCTTATGGAGATTGGTGATCGAAGCTAAATTTGAGAGTATGAGGCGTGGTTGGTGTTCAAAGGAGGTTATGGGGACATTTGGAGTGGGCCTTTGGAAACACATTAGAAGGGGTTGGGATAATTTTTCCAACTTTGTTCGCTTTGAGGCTGGGGTTGGGTTTAAAGTAAGTTTCCAGCTTGATATTTGTTGTGGGGATAGACTGTTGAAGGAAGTTTTTCCGACTTCATTTACTATTGCTAGGCACAAAGACATGTTGGTGGGGGATACTTTTCAATGTCAAGATGGAGTTCTTCAATGGAATGTCCTTTTTATGCGGCCAGTCCAGCATTGGGAGATGGAGCTGATACTCTCCTTCAAGCGACAGTATTCTTTCAAGTTACGTCATTGAGAGGGGGATTGGTTAGGATGGAGCCCGTCCAAAAGGGGTCAGTTTGAAGGGAAGCTGTTCTATAAAGTGTTAACTAGCCAGGATAGTCCTACATTTCCATGGAAGAGTATTTGAGGAGTAAACCTCCTTCGAGGGTGGCATTCTTTGTGTGGATAGCAGCCTTAGGGAAAATATTGACGCATGATAATTTGCAAAAGAGGAATGTTGTGGTGGTTGAGAGTGTTGTATGTGTAAGAAGAGTGGGGAGTCCGTTGATCACCTATTGCGAAATTGCAGGCGAACTCTGGAGTTACATTCTTACATTTTTTGGGCTAGAGCGGGTTATGTCGAGACAGGTAATGGATTTGTTCACACGTTGTGGTGGGTTGGTTGGGTGTGGTCTAGCTAAGGAAGTGTGGAGGCTAGTTCCATTGTGTTTTATGTGGTGTATCTTGTGTAAGAGGAATGGTCGGCTCTTTGAAGACATAGAGAATTTGTCAGTAGAGCTGTAGAAGTCTATGGTGAACCGCTATCCATATATTGGATGTTTCTACTTTTGCAAATTTTTTGAATTTATTTTCTTCTTCTTCCTATTAGGGGTTTTCTTGTATGTATATTCCCTGTGTACTAGGGTTGCGTGCTCTGCGCTTTATTAATGATATGAAATTACGTATAAAAAAAGAAGTTATTATGATTTTTCTTGTTCTTTTTATTCGTGGAAGTGAATTTGAGGTTACTTTGGATCAGGTCTGGTTAATTTGCTTAAAAAAAATAAATCTAGCCAAATACATTTAATTACTTACATACTTTAAACAAATACAATGAATGTTAAAGGTCAACCATCACTTTCATAACCTTCCTTTAGTTTTTAACTTGTTAACATTTTACCAACTTAGTGTTTAGATACTTGTCAAAATCGACTTAATGATGGGTTTGGCTAATTTCGTCCTGATTTGGATTCATACAACTTGCTTTTACAATTAGTGTGCACAAAAGTTCATATATATTTTCTTGTAATATGAGCTTTTTAGTCAGTATAGGTTGGAGTGGCCTACATTGGATTCATACGAAGCAGTGACAATGATCACAACCATTTTCAATTGGTTAATATAGTTGTTGAATTACATTCTTGCTGTCAAAGCCAAAAGGGATTTTTGTTTTATCATGAATGCCACTAATTTTATTCAACTAATTCTTTGGACATCATTTATGCATCTAGGTACCTCCATGAGGTCTGTTCTCCATCCTTACTTCACAAGAACATCAAGTCATCCAATATATTGCTCGATACTGAACTCAATCCTCGTCTCTCAGACTGCGGCTTGGCAACCTTTCATCAGGTCACTATTTCTGGAAATATGTTATATCCTCTTATCCTAATAATGTTTTGTATAAGATTTGATTTGAACTCCTAATAGTACTTGCATTTACCAATTATACCTGAAGCTGGTTTGCATTATGAAAGTAAAAGCTAGGTCTGCCAAAGGAGTGGGCTGTGATTTAAATCACACCCTGTTTAGCTAGATCTTGTGCAACATTATGATGTGGTGATCTATTGAATATGGGGATAGTTCTACGAGCACAACAGATGTCCCCACTTGGTTTGTGAGTATGTTTCTAGAAATGGAATATAGGTTAAACAGATTGGTTGTTATATGATCATATCAATCCATGTTTTTGGGTTACATCAAACTTGGAAAGTTTCTTAAGTGATCTTAGACTAGAATCAGCCAATCTTCTCTAAAGTCAACCTCTTCATGGGCTTAATTGTAGATGTTCATAATTACTATATACCCAGTATTTTTGGGTGTTTATAAGTGTACCTAGTTTTGTACTGTTACTATCATGCTCTTATGCAATACCAATAGGAATACAGAAGTCTATATCGTAGTTATTCTTGCAAAAAAGATCTCACGGTGACTAAGGCTTCATGGAAACCGTTTTGTAAAATGACATCTGCCTTTGGTTTGTAGATTGGCTCAAAAGAAAAGGAGCCAGCCCTGCAGTTCATTCTAAGGGCCTACATCAACAAGCTTTGAGGTTTTATAAAAAAAATTAAACTATAGTGGTTTCTTATTCGTTAATAATGAACTGCTTAAATTTTGCTCACTTTTGATAAATAGTGTAAGGATTTGGTCAAGGATATGTAAATCAAGCTTAGATGAATGTATCAACAACCATAGCAGATGCAACAGGGATAGCACTGTGCCTCATTAGGTCAAGATTACTGTCTTGTGTTGATAGAAGGCATTGGATTTAGTGGAAACCTTTATGTGCACCAAGAATACAAACTTGCTAATATCAATGTGAAGTGAATCCTGTTCCCTTTTGACACCAAAGTTTCATGGGTGTTCTCTAAAAGCTGTGTTGTTTGTCAATATTTTTGGTTCATGTACTGATTTTATAATTAGATCACAATATAAATAGAGTTCCATAAATGTCCAAGTATGGTTTTGATGTACAATGCCAATCAATTGAATTATTTTGTTCTGCTTCAAGGTACTATGTTGTGTCATTTGTTGTTTCAAGTTTAACAATAATAAATCTATTATGTTTATTTCTTTATGAAGAAGTAACTTTTCTTTATAGCGCACTAGCCAAAACCTTGGGGTTGGATATAATGCTCCAGAGTGCACAAAACCTTCTGCCTACACAATGAAAAGTGATGTTTACAGTTTTGGGGTGGTCATGTTGGAATTATTGACAGGGCGGATGCCTTTGGACAGGTAGATTACATGGTTGATTCAATCTTTCATTCACAAAGTTGATTTATGCAATCCCCACATCTCAAATACTGTTGTTGCTCTCTTCTTTTTAGTTCAAAACCAAGACCCGAACAATGCCTTGTACGATGGGCCACCCCACAACTCCATGACATCGACGCATTGGGAAAAATGGTTGACCCAGCCTTGCGTGGGCTGTACCCTCCCAAGTCACTCTCACGATTTGCTGATATTATTGCCCTCTGTGTTCAGGTGAGAACCACCCCCTTCCCTCTCTCTAAAAGCCTGCTCATCAAGAAAATATAGTAGACATGTCAATGAAGTTGAAGTTGCACATGAAGATAGAATGGAGAATCAATCATGCACTTGCACATAGCTTGGATCTTGTTTTCTTTCATATTTTTCACTCTATACCAAGGTGATTGTAGAGGATTAGACATCTTGCGGGCCCTAGTCTTGCTTGGCTTTGGGCTAACTTGGATTTTACGTCATCCATCAATCTTAATTAGTAGGCAAGGTGCAACAAAGGTTCAATGTCAAGTGTCAACTCAATTTTCTCTAAAATGATCTTTGTATTGAAAATGTTGGAAATGGCAAAAGGGTTAATGCTTGATGAGCACTTAGCAAACTATGTGGCTGGTGCTTTTTGTTTCATGATTGATTTATCTTCTAACTGTTCTAACATTTTTACTTGATCTTTGTATCAGTCGGAGCCTGAATTTCGGCCACCAATGTCAGAGGTTGTGCAGGCATTGGTCAGGTTAGTCCAGCGGTCAAGTATAAACATGAGAGATGATCTTGGGGTTTCTCGTCGGATGGATGACTATGACTATTAGTGATTTATGCTCAGAATATTGTATATACATATATGTTATTAGATAGATTCAGGGCAAGGAGAGTATTTTTCTTTTTGCATTTTCCCGGCATGGATATTTCTGGTAATAGATATGTGATCTGAAAATTTTCCCAAACCTTGAAGACTTTTATATGTCCTCTTTCTATGACACCTACTAGGGTTATGGCTATTTGATGTCAATTTTCTTTGAGATGATCCATCACACTTCCAGATATTTTCGTAGATGTAGTGCAAGTAAATTTTTTCCCCTAAATAATAGTATTATTTTGGAGAAAATAAACTTTATCCCTGGAAGTATCCACCTATTTTCATTTTGGAGCTCCAAAATGTATTTGACATTGGCAAAAAATATCATCCTTCAGTTTTGTGAGTCACTTTGGATAGAAATGAAGCCACACTCGATGCACGTGACTTTTTCAAAATAAACATGCTAATATTGCCCCTCAATCATGTGTGCCTTTTCATAACCCCTTTATTATGCATTTTGAAAGTGACAAAGCCTTTTATCACTCGAAAACATAACCTAGGGTTATAAAGTTTTCAAAAACAACCATCATCCTACTCAAGATGGAACTGTCAGGCACTCCTACAAACTTCGACTCTACAAGGGGAGGGTTAGGTAGGACACTTTGTTATTGCGAGTGTTTGGCTTGTGTTATAACGTCCTACACCCATCAAAATTTCAGTAGAAGGTTTATGAAATGCGAGAATTACAAGGTAAGTCGCAAACTGACATTACCTTCAGTATATATTTTATGATGGGTATTTTGAAGATATGTGATGGGTGTGTCGCAGATTTGTGTTGGGTGTGTCGTGGATCTGAGTATTTTCGATACTATGCTCAATTTTCTATCTCTTTCTTGAGAAAATAAATTGTTGTTGTTAGATAAAATGACAAGGTCTAATTGCGAATTAGCCTATTGTATATTTATGTGTTTGGAATCTTGAAATCAGCGAGTTTTTTTAGTCATTGACTTCGTATGTGTTAAAACAGGCGTGTGATGTTTAGTGTTAGTGTTTTTTTTTAGGGTTTTGCAGATAAATCAAGTGTTTGGTTTTTGGGAATGGATTGATCCTAAAATGTATGAACATGGAGAGGGTGGTAGCTCTTTTGCAGCAAAAGCATCTATGTTTGATTGAAAAAGCTGAAAGATATCGTATAATGGTTGAAACTGAAGTTAGGAAGTTGAAGTCAAAGACGGAGATTGAAAATGTTGCCCTTTGCAAAGAAATCAAGATTGGGGAGATCAATTACCAAGCAATGACGAAGAATTATCATACAATAACTGCATGTGCATGGATATTGATTGTATTTGGTTATGACTGTAACAACTTCAAAGGGTGTATTTGAAGTCAGACATGACCATATGATGTTACCCTGAAGTGTGCATGCGCTTCCTTTTGTTGACCTTTATTTTATTTGTAGGGAAATTATGATTTTAAAACTTTATGTCTACAAACATACGTATTGTAATGTATGTGCACATGGTGCTTTGTTGTTTTGTATATGATGACTGATGTATTTTTGTGCACATGGTTCTTTGTAATGTAATGAAGTGTAATGTAATGAAGTATGTCTACTTATGATATTTGTTGATGCACAGTTTTCCGAGGAGTAACGTGGCACACTTTCTGGGTAATGTCATGGTGTCCTAGGATGCGTTGGGCTACACACAGAGCAAACAAGAGGATTAGAGTCCCTAGTGGTGTTCCGACAGGAAAACTCCAATGCCTAAGTCAATAATCTAACAGAGAGTGTATAAGCAACAGAAAAGCTAGAAAGCGAGAATTGCGATTACCCTGGTGTTGAGAGGTGACTTGCATTTTATAGGCTTGGAGTGGAGTTTGATTTCCTGTATGCCTCAGCTCCCTTATCCCTCAATATATGTTGTGCAGTTATTTAAGAAGGATAGGGTTTGTTAGCCACTCCATGATCTTAGTAGTCTAAGATCATGGGATAAGCGATATGGCTAATAGTTTGGCGCTAGATAGGAATGCCCAAGTAGTCCTCGGTCAGACATGTATAGCTTAGGCGCTGACAGCTGGTCTACTTCTTGATGAGTGTAGATAGCTGTTTGAATTTGAATGATTGTCTATCCCGTTTGTATAGGGATAGTTGATATCTACCATGTGAGTTGACCGATCTATCCTCAGTATAAGACTATTATACCCTGTAGCTCGATCAACAGTTAGGCTGGACTGACCGAGCCTTCACGTGGGCTTAGTCTTATCGAGTTTTGACAAACCTTTAGAACCCAAGGCCTGTTGGGCCTTACATGGCCGATCCATGACCCAACAATACTAATGAAGTTGGTGTAAGTAAATTCAATGAATGTTGAAGATGATATTAATGAAGGTCGTTTAAGGCCTCAACAATAATTTTCAGTCAATTTCGTATTTGTTTAATGAACATTATATAGTTTGGTATGTTCTATGCTTATAATTTACACTAGAATCTATCTCTTAGCTACATGTCACTTTTCAGCAAAGCCAATGCCATTTTACAAAGAGTGTACTAATGGAATAATTATGGGATGACCTACTTTCTTAAGTATCACATCAAAATCATAGGATTGTAGAGTAACTGATTTATGGTTGTGAGTTTCTTTCGGTTCTGCATCATAAGACCATTGAAAGCAACTCAGATGGGAATAGCTAATCAATAAGGGGAAATTAACACAATATTTATCCGAAACACTACATAGAAAATAACTTATATAAGAAGGTTGCACAAAAGTCACATTTTGTGCCACCAATAAGAAGCTGACACATCAGTCAATTTTATTAGACTTATACTTAAAACAAAAACTCAACCTCACCAGATTACACTCTAATAAAATAAAAAATTAATTTTTTTTTTTTATTTTTTTTTTAAAAAAAACAGAATTGAAGCGGCCACCC
>NC_081547.1:14456050-14460337 GCF_901000735.1 Corylus avellana | reverse complement strand
CCACTCCCATGGCCTATGGGGTGGCCGGCGAGCCACCCCTAGGCCATGGGAGTGGCTGCACGGCCACCCCCATGGTCTGGGCGTGGCGGCCAGCCACCCCAGATGCCGCCACCCCATGGCCTATGGGGTGGTTGGCTGCCACCCCATGGCCTATGGGGTGGCCGACGAGCCACCCCAGGCCATGGGAGTGGCTGTGCGGCCACCCTCATGGCCTAGGGGTGGCGGCCGGCCACCCAAAGTGGGGGAGGGGTGGCCAACCGGCCATCCCTTCAATTATGTTTTTTTTTTAAAAAAAAAAAATTAATTTTTTATTTTATTAGAGTGTAATCTAGTGAGATTGAGTTTTTGTTTTAAGTATAAGTCTAATGAAATTGACTGATGTGTCAGCTTCTTATTGGTGGCACAAAAGGTGACTTTTGTGCAACCTCCCTATATAAGTTATTCTCCGAAAGATATCATCTAAAATAACACTAGTTCTCTGAAACACTACATAGAAAGCACAACATTTGTCCAAAACACTACATCCACCATGCACATCCACAAGCTGAAACTCAGCACACATTCCATTTTCAAAAATCGTAAACTATTTTTCGATTTTGAGCATCTCCTTCACAAATCTACAAACCTAGCTAGGACCCAACCGAGACACTGCTGAGACTTGTTCGGGACACCCCCGGAACCCGACCAGGTCTTTGTCGGGACCTCACCAAGACTCGGTCGGGACACCATGGAGACCCCATCAGGACCTAATAGGGACATTGCTGGAACCTAGTTGGGAAATTGTGGAGACCCTACCGAGACCCTGCTATGACCCTGTCGGGACCCGACCGGGACCCCACTGGGACCTGACCTAGACCCCATAAGGACGTGACCCCTGGACACCGCCGTGACCCGATTAGGAGACCACCATGACTCGTTCGAGACCCACTGGGATGCGGCTTGTACACCACTGAAAACCAACTAGGTGTAATGCCCCCAATTCTGGCCTTGACCAATCTCATAGGGTTATTGGCAATTACCCCAATATAGCTAATTGGTAGCTAACTGGGAAACCGCACCTCTAAGCATCATTAGAATTAATGCATAGGAATGTGAGATTAATCTGAGAAATCTCATAACCATAAAGGAAGCATATTATCCTCGAAAGATAGACACGGAGCAACTAATAAAATAATAAGCTCATCAAATCTGGTAACAGTATGGAGATCTTTGTCTTAAACAGTTTTGTAGTGGCAACCTCGCCACCCTCCTCTTTATAAAAAGATGTATCCTACAAAATGTAATAACCGCATAAGTCTAAAGACTTAGTAAGTAAACCTTACAATTGGGTCTTGTTACAAATACTTACCTAAATTAAGAAGCAAATAATTATATGTTTTACCCGCAAGTGCATGAGGTCAACATAGTAGTATAGGGTGCAAGTATGAGGTCATTCCCACGAGAATTGCTAATTTTGCTTAAAATTAATTTCAAAAGTAATACAAAACAAAGATTGAATTTTGATTTGATAATAATAAAAAGATAGGGCTTTGATATCCATCACTAGTTACACTACAAAAATTGTGAGAATTTCTGACTAGAGGTTTTTGACGTGTGATTTTTGACGTTTAGCAACGGTTAAAAGGGAGGATGTCAAAAATTCCAGATTTTTGACGTGTCTACAGTGACACATCAAAAACTTTTGACGTGTCGGGCGCAACACGTCAAAAAAGATTTTTTTGACGTGTCGATTGACACGTCAAAAGAATTTTTTGACATGTCAAAACTGACACGTCAATAAGGTTTTGACGTGTCAAAACTAACACGTCAAAAAATCTACCTGTGCTTTTTTGACGTGTCACGCTGTTTAGCACGTCAAAAAATATATATAATTTTTTTTAATAAAAAATAATTACAATATTCCAATTCCAATATTCCCGATATTCCAATACAATAATTCCAATATTTCTAATCCACATACATCCAATCCAATCCAATCCATAATCCACATACTTCCAATCCAATATTATTTCATAATCCACATACATAATCCAATACAATTCATAGTCCACATACATAATCAACAATATCCATAATCCAATTCAATCCAATCCATAATCCACATACGTAATACACATCCATAATCCACATACATAATACACATCCACAATCCAATCCATAATCCACATACATAATATACATCCATAATTCACATACATAATACACATCCATAATCCACATACATAATCTAATCCATAATCCACATACATAATCCAATCCAATCCAATCCAATACATAATCCACATACATAATCTAATCAAATCCAATCCAATCCATAATCCACATACATAATCAACATCCATAATCCAATCCAATACATAATCCAATCCAATCCATAATCCACATACATAATACACATCCATAATACATAATCCACATACATAATCAACATCCATAATCCAATCCAATACATAATCCAATCAAATCCATAATACACATCCATAATCCAATCCATAATCCACATACATAATCCAATACATAAACCAATCCAATACATAATCCAATCAAATCCAATACATAATCCAATCCAATCCAATCCAATCCACATACATAATCCACATACATAATACACATCCATAATCCAATACATAATCCAATCCAAACCATAATCCACATACATAATACACATACATAATCCACATACATAATCCGATCCATAATCCACATACATAATCCAATCCAATACCTAATCCAATCCAATACATAATCCAATCCAATCCAATACATAATCCACATACATAATCAAATCCATAATCTCTAATACATAATCCAATATCTAATAAATAATCCACCAAAAACATCTAATTAGAAGGAGCCATTTGAAAATGCTTATAGGATTGTGAATTTCACATGCAACATTTCACAGCAAGTTTCTAATATAGCTACTAATAGTTTCAACCCACCCATTAGCAATTATAAGAACATACTATGAGGTTCAAATAATATATATATCCAATACAACTTCATTAAACAAAATCCAATATCTAATATATATATCCAACACAACACAACTTCATTAATAATATATATCCAATATTCAATAATATATACCCAACACATACTTCAGTAAACAAAATTTCAACACACATACTACATTCCAACACAACACATAACAAAACATATATATACATCGAAAACACATTCTAACACAAGGCAAAACAAATATACAATAAAACACATCTGGACTATCTACTAGAAATAAGTTTCAATTAGTCTCAACAAACTTATAGTTTAATCTAACTATATACAAAACAATAAACTGTAGTATGTATACAAACAGTGATGATAAATGACGTGTGGCGCCCAACTCAACACAGTCATCCCCTAACTCTTAATCTGCATTACCTGCAAATGAGTTGTGAACCAATAATAATCAATACAAAAATTCGAAGTTACTATGTAATATGATGCAAATATACGTAAGTTCTAAAATGGACCGCTGTAACTAGGGGTTTCTAACCATTGTTTCTAACAATTAACAATTGTTATAAAAACAAAATAAAATATATCATTACCTCTGTGGGGCGCAGATCCATACGTCGACCCGAACATGGCCTCGATCTGGCGAAAACGAGCGTCAATCATAGGATCTTTCTCTGCTATCTACGCTTTTTGTGCTTCAATCTGCATCGCCATCTCATCTATTGCACTTCTTTGTGCTGTCCGCTCTTCTTCCATCACACGTCTTTCTTGTGCCCGCTCCTCTTCAAGTTCTCTAATTCTATCCGTCATCTGTGAGAACGAGGAGCTCCAAGAATTTTGAGACCGTGTTTAGAACGGTGTATAGTATGAATGTATGCTGCCCCGCACCGATAGCACATTCGGACCTAGCTGGCGGACCCTGCCAGCATACTCAGGCTTATTTCTATGCGCCTGAGCATATGCTTCATCAGGTATCCACCGTACCGTCCCTTCCGCCACGGTCTTAGTATTTGCCGGGTCAGTGGGCATCAATTCCTTCATCCTCTCCTGTACATTAAAAAACAAGTTCGTATCTTGTATAAGGAACGTTAATTATAAATAATTTATCAAAATATATATGCTTGAGTACTTACACATCTTTCCCTGACCACGTCATTCGGATCGCCACCATCCTTCGTTGTGTGAGTCGTGATGTAACTTTGCGCTCGAGTTGGAGGAGTGCCACCCACGGATACGGTCTGCATAGAAAATATATCAATACAACAACAACACAAACAAAAAAAATTAAGAAAAACATAAACCAAAACAACCGATTATATATATATA
>NC_081547.1:14443346-14455950 GCF_901000735.1 Corylus avellana | reverse complement strand
TAATCCACATACATAATCAACATCCATAATCCAATCTAATACATAATCCAATCCAATCCATAATACACATCCATAATCCATATACATAATCCAATCAATAATCCACATACATAATCAAATCCAATCCAATCCAATCCAATACATAATCCAATCAAATCCAATACATAATCCACATCCATAATCCACATACATAATCCTATACATAATCCAACTCAATCCATAATCTACATACATAATCCGATCCATAATCCACATACATAATCAAATCCAATACATAATCCACATACATAATACGCATCCATAATACACATCCGTAATCCACATACATAATCCAATACATAATACAATCCAATCCATAATCCAATACATAATCAAATCCATAATCTCTAATACATAATCCAATATCTAATACATAATCCACCAAAAACATCTAACTAGAAGGAGCCATTTGAAAATTGCTAATATGATTGTGAATTTCACATGCAACATTTCACAACAAGTTTCTAATATAGCTAGTAATAGTTCCAACCCACCCATTAGCAATTAGAAGAACATACTATGAGGTTCAAAGAATATATATATCCAACACAACTTCATTAAACAAAATCCAATATCCAATATATATATCCAACACAACACAACTTCATTAATAATATATATCCAACACATACTTCATTGAACAAAATTCCAACACACATACTACATTTCAACACAACACAACACATAACAAAACATATATTTACATCGAAAACACGTTCTAACACAAGGCAAAACAAATATACAATAAAACACATCTGGACTATCTACTAGAAATAAGTTTCAATTAATCTCAACCAACCTATAGTTTGATCTAACTATATACAAAACAATAAACTGTAGTATGTATACAAACAGTGATGATAAACGACGTGTAGCACCCAACTCAATACAGTCATTCCCCAACTCTTAATCTGCATTATCTGCAAATGAGTTGTGAACCAATAATAATCAATACAAAAATTCAAAATTACTATGTAATATGATGCAAATATACGTAAGTTCTAAAATAGACCGCTGTAACTAGGAGTTTTTAACAGTAGTTTCTAACCGTATTTTCTAACAGTTAACAATTGTTAAAAAAACAAAATAAAATATATTATTACCTCTGTGGGGCGCAAATCCAGACGTCGACCCGAACATGGCCTCGATTTGGCGGAAACGAGCGTCAATCATAGCATCTTTCTCTGCTATTTGCGCTTTTTGTGCTTCAATCTGCCTCGCCATCTCTTCCATTGCCCTTCTTTGTACTGCCCGCTCTTCTTCCATCACACGTCTTTCTTGTGCCCGCTCCTCTTCAAGTTCTCTAATTCTATCCGTCATCTGTGAGAACGAGGAGCTCCAAGAATTTTGAGACCGTGTCTGGGACGGTGTATAGTATGAATGTATGCTGCCCCGCACCGGCAGCACATTCGGACCCAGCTGGCGGACCCTACCAGCATACTCCGGCTTATTTTCATGCGCCTGAGCATACGCGTCATTAGGTGTCCACCGTACCGTCCCTTCTGTCACGGTATCAGTATTTGCCGGGTCAGTGGGCGCCAATTCCTTCATCCTCTCCTGTACATTAAAAAACAAGTTAGTATCTCGTATAAGAAACGTTAATCATAAATAATTTATCAAAATATATATGCTTGAGTACTTACACATCTGTCCCTGACCACGTCATTCGGATAGCCACCTTCCTTGTATGTGTGAGTCTTGATGTAACTTTGCGCTCGAGTCGGAAGAGTGCCCGCGGATACGGTCTGCATAGAAAATATATCAATACAACAACCAAAAAAACAAAAAAAATTAAGAAAATGATCGACCTAAACAACCGATTATATATATATATATGCAGTAAAGATATATAAATACCTCTTGATATGTCGCTCTAGCGAAGCTCATCGACCCGGTGCAGTGAGGCGTGTTGTTTTTTGCTCGCAATTCCTTCATCTTGATAGCAAACTCCTACATATATATCACTCTTAAAATGTTAGGCCTAACCCAATTACAATTAATGAAACTAAACAATTACAATTAATTCCACTAGCCAATTGCTCCTTTTGTCTTCCTATTCAAATATATTCATATATTTCTTTACTATATATATATATATATATGCAATTGATAATGTTGTTTCACATAAATTAGATGGGTCATTGGGATGGATCATGGATCAAATTTCTCAACCTTCATTGGGATGGTTTTTTTTTTCCCCATTTTTCCATGTTCTGTTTTTTGTTCCTAAAAGTTGTTTTTTGGGGAATAACAACTTAAAAATAACTTCCTTGTTATTTTTCTTTTTCTTTTTCTTCCTTGTTTTTCTTTAGAAAATAACTTCTATATATATCATTCATAAAATGTTTTGAATCTCGTAATTGCTGAGTTGAAGAAATTATGATGATCTCTTAGTTGTATGTCAATGCATCATGAATCACGAAAATAAAAAAAATAAAAAAGCTAAAATTTTTTAGAAAACACCCAAACATGGACAATAATCAACAACGGGAGATCGATCATCACAAGCCTATGAACAAATTAAAGCAAACCAATCAAGAAGACATATTCTAAAAACACTCCGGACATACCTGATTTTTCGGGTCGCACCATCTCTCCAACAATTCATTCAAGTCCTCGGTGTCGTATTTCCTAACGGCAACCTCACCCATTCTTGCCTTCACTGAGTCTGGAATATCGCCCTCCTTGATTTTTAACCTACGTTTTACAGCGTGTCTCCAACTCTTCAGCTTCGAGCCTATATCTCTGAAGGCGTTCCTTTTAATCGCCTCAAGATCGTACTCAGGCGGCATGTAGAACTGAGTCTGCATATATAAGTCGAAAAAATTAGGCGTATAATTGCACACATTAACAACGTTTAAAATATTGAAAAACACATGCGAAAATATGAGAAAAAATTTAATCATACCATCAAGGTGTCCCATACATCTTCCTTCTCACGGGGATGTACATGCTCCCATTCATCCCGGAGCCTAACATAAGTCCCAGCCCTTATGATGTTGCCTGTCTCCCTTCTGAATTTCATCCCGCTAAATCCTACGGGCTGCCACGCCTTATTGTACTCGCAGACGATTTTTTGCTCAGGGGGGGACCTCCCACTTCTTGTTTGATGGTGGGATGTCCACCACCTGAAATTTGGTGCTCCCGTCTCCCCCAATCCCTAACACATTAATAATTACAAATGTTAATTGTTTGAAATTTAATAGTAACTACATAAATTTTATACATATTCAATATGGGTATTTGAAGCATATATACTTACTTATTGTCCGGAGCTGGCGAATGCCCAACTCTTCTGGAGGATCAGCGGCCTCCAAGTCACTTGAGCCATCATCCGCGTCCTCCCCATAATACTGTGTCTCGCTATCATCCGAAGGCGATGGCTCACTGTATGGGATACTCGTGTTCAACTCAGAGGGAACATCCTCTCTACCTCACCATGTTCACATATCCCCAACTCGCTCATGGTAGGATATTGTCTTCCAAGATCATATGAAGCATCCGTGCCATACGGAACCTGCTGAGACCCTTCCCCATGCTTAGGAAGTAAGGGTCTATACCCCTGGTCGTCTATCTGTATGGACCCCCGTCGTCTACTCTTCCCCCTCGTACTCATATCAACCTACAAAACACATAATATACCCAATTAATTATGTATATAATATATAAAAAAAGCACCACAATAACCAATCAATGTATAAAGAAATAACATTAAATACGTCAAAATAATGTGAACTATATATATTATTAAAGTTTTAAATTTTTTTAAACCACATACGGATCTAAGTCTTGTCAGATGTAGTCAATGTCATCATGCGGATCCACTTCATTATTCCTGGTCAATAGGAGTGGCTCACACTCGTAGTAGTTCACACTTTCATCATCAGAACCTTCACCTTGTCCAACGTCATATACGTTTCTAGGTTTAGTCCTTACAACACAAGCCCAATCAGGGTCCCTTTCATCTTGGACGTAAAAGACTTGGTCAACTTGTGATGTTAGTACATACGGCTCATCAGTAATTTCCTGGCCCTAGTGGACAAGGTTTTTGAAGCTGACAAGCAGTATGCCATACTCGTCTACTTTGTACCCCCTGTCCCTCGTGTTGTCTGCCCAATCACACTTGAACAAAACATACTTAGTCATGTCGAAGTACTCCACCTCAATTATTTCCGTCAACTTCCCATAGTACATTTCGCCATCAACAGTTGGCACGCACACCCCGCTGTTCTGGGTCCTTTTTCTAGCATCAAATGCAATCGTACAAAATAACTTTCCGTTAACCACATATCTGTTATATCTGGTCGCTGTGGCCTTCGGCCCTCTACAATGCGTTACCAGTTTGTCACCTATTTCCTTCCTTTGTCGATCATCCAATCGATCGACTTGTTAGCACATATGTACAATTGACCATAAGAAAGTTAGTTTTGTTAGTTGTTATGAACCAATAACTAAATATAATGGATCTGTAACAGTTATACATCACGGTAGTCTTACGTAGTCACAGTACCAATCGCAGAACAGCGCATGATGTTGGGTTTCCAATTGGTCCTCCGTCATTCGCCCCCTATCGCATGATCGCCTAAGTGTATCCATGTGCACCCTACAATACAAAGTTTAAATTATATTATAATTCACAACTAAGGGTGTAAGGTGATATTGAACTTGCATACACTACTAACACGACTTACGTCTGTAGTTGAAGGAACTCATCCGAGTTAAACAAAATGTATCGGTGAATTTGTGTCAATGTGACACGGTCGAGGATGACTCGTGTTCCCGCACCCTTTGAACCATCTGGGTTTTTTAGAGCCCTATTGTGAAATGTTGGTGCGTGATCTAGATACCTTGAGCAGAACGCCACCAACTCTGTTGCTATGTAACCCTCCGCAATGCAGCCCTCAGGAGCCGCTTTATTGCAAACATTAGATTTCAACACCCCAAGGCTTCTACATATGATCATAATTCATTCATTACAGTTAGTGACGGTTGTATATCAGAGAAAAGATAATCTGATGAATATTAGTAAAGTTATTTTACCTGTCCGCCGGATACATCCACCTATACTGTACCAGTCCACCAAGTCGGCATTCACGGACAAGATGCACGACCAAGTGAACCATCACAGTAAAAAAACTTGGGGGGAAGACCTTTTCCATCTGGCACAAAGTAATATAAATGTTACCCTCTAGTCGGTCCATATCATCTCGTATCAATGACGTTGAATATAGGCCCCTGAAGAATGCAAACATCCCAACAAGTGGTCTAACCACGTTTTCTGGCAATGATCCACGCAATGCAATAGGGAGAAGTTGTTGCATAATTAAGTGACTATCATGGCTCTTCAAACTGAATATCGTACGATCACTAAGTTGTACACATCGAGAAATATTCGAGGCATATCCATCCGGCACCCTTACATTCTGAAGCACTTTCAAAAAATGTGTTTTTTTGTCCTTAGACATCGTGTGACAAGCTGCGGGCATATACGTTTGACCATCCTCACCCGTGTACGGATGAAGTGCATGTCTCAACCCCATGTCTTGCAAGTCTGTGCGGGCTTGGATGTTGTCCTTCGTTTTCCTTGGAATGTCTAGTATTGTGCCAAGAATGTTGTCCATCACATTTTTCTCAATGTGCATGACATCAAGGTTGTACCGCAATAGATTATCTTTCCAATACGGCAACCTAAAGAAAACACTTTTCTTCTTCCACAATACGTTAGCAGTCTCGCCTTCTCTTTCTGTCGGCCCACTCTTCTTCCGTTTCTTATCTTTTTTCTTATTATCCGTCCTTGCCTTACTGGCATTCTCATCTCAATATGCCATATCTTGTAATTGTCTAAGAATGTCTTCTCCATTTGGCACATCTGGGGCACATTCAAATTCTTGTTTCCCGTCAAATGTTATTTTATTCCTCCTCTACGGATGAATGGGCAAGTATCGCCTGTGCCCCATATAACAAAATTTCCTGTCGTGTTTTAACCGCGTGGACCTCGTCAAGTACATATAGTAGGGACATGCCTTCTCACCCCTGTTAGGCCAGCCAGACAAATCTGCGTATGCCGGGAAGTCATTAATTGTCCACATCAACTGCGCCCGCAGCACAAAGTTCTTTTTTTGGGACACTTTTCACCTTGTGCTGTGCCTATACCCTAATCTATGATCGTGGTAGTCGAAGTAGACACTGGAACAGGAGACCGAACAAGCCTCTCCCCGTGATAATACCAAGTTCTATATGCAATCATTATTCCCTTAACCCCTGTCAAGTGGTCAAATACCAAATCCGGCAGGTGGTGCTGCTTATTACGGCACACCTTACAGGGGCAGTGAATTTTTCCATCAGGGATTGTACAGTTCCTAACTACAAACTTCACGAATGATCTACACCCATCTCTGTATTCTCTCGTACCCCTAGACTTTGTCATCCAACTTTTGTCCATAGCTTTAGTTACTGTAACCCTAACTGAATAAAATAAATCTAAGTTAGTTAGTTAGATGTCATTTTTTTTCTTTTGTGTATTTGTTTAAGTACATCATTTCAAATTTTTGTATATTTTTAACAAATAAACACATACATTAAGTATTAATTATAACATCTACATAATCAAAATTTGCAAAACCTAAACAAAATTAAGGTCCAAATTTAAAAACATTTGACATGCCACATGGGGAACCTAGATAAAATATATGTGGCTATCTTATTTGATGCAAATTTTTTGTTTTCGTTTTTTATGACATTTACATAATCTAAAGTTGTAAGACCTAAATTAATTATTTTGTTATATATGGGGACCCTAAATAATTAAATAAATTATTATAAATTTACAAAATCTAATCATAAATTAACGACCAAAGTAGATATGCATTTCTTATTTGTATATATATATTTGGTTACGACAATGTGCAAAAGAAAAACCTACACAAATATGGGTCTAAATGTAAATGCAAAATCATATACAAAAAAACTAATTTCAAACCATGAGGGTACCTAATTTTGCATGCATGCATGCAAATACATTAAACAATATTTTCACCATATACAAAACATATATGTCAAACAAGTAATATTATATAACATAAATCTTAAGCAAATAAATTAATTAGCTAACATGTAAAAAGAATTTAATTTGCTAATATAATTACTACATCAACAATATATAATAACATACTGTAGTACTATAAATAGCATATTTATATAATTTATATAAATAAATAAATAAATAAATTAGTTTATATATATATATATATATATTAAATCAGGTATATATAAACCTAAGTTTTGAGAGTTGATCGGGAAAGGCTTGGTCGCCGGAGGGAGCAGCGGCGGTGATGGACGCCAATGAGAGAGAGAAGTACCACCGAGGGAGAGAGAGCACCACCGAGAGAGAGAGAGAGAGAGAGACAACGCGCGATCCAAAGAGGCCTAGAAAACGGCTGAGCTGAGAGAGAGCACGCGGGTGAGAGAAATGCTGCAGAGGGCTATGGAGAAAAAAAAAATAGCGGATGAAAATGGGTCTAGCTTGAGTTGTGCGGGGGAGAGAAAGAAAGAGAGGAAAAAAAGAAAAAGAAAGGGAAGGCGCAGCTGGCGGGCGCGCCTTCCCGAGGACCGTTTTTGACGTGCCACATGGCACATCGAGAACTCTTGACGTGCCACATGTCAAGAACTCTTTTAAATTTTTTTTTTCTTTTTTTGGTAAGAATTTAAATTTAAATTTAAAAACTATACAATTTTAATTTATACCATTATTTATTATATCAATTTTTTATCTTATATAACACATTATCCATACAATATACTTAAAACTAATTAGATAATAAACAAATTAATATTCTAAATGTACAAATAATAAAATTCATTTGTTTAATTAATATTACTAGCTAGAATAATTTATGCATGAGAATTTCATATCATATATATATATGAATGAAATGTTTGATTCATATGCATGTAATAATATTAATTGTACAATAGTATATGATTATAATACTAGCTAATTGGCATGCATGTGATATATATATACGTATATACTAATTAATTTATACTAATATGATATAATTAATTTTTTATATCAATTCAAATCTTAATTTTGTACAAATTAATATTATAGATGTACATATAATAGTATGATTATGCATGTACACACAAATACAACCACACACACACACACACATATATATATATATACACGCATACATATATACTAAGTAATTTATACTAATATGATAAACTATAGTTTTCCTATCCAATCAAAATTAATTGTTTTTTAATACATATTTTTTTTATATCAAAATTAAAATTAATTTTGATATATATATATATATATATATATATATAAACTTAATATTTTTTTGATGTGTCATGCATGACACGCCAAAACTTTTTGACGTGCCATGTGTGGCATGTCAAAAAATTATAATAATAATTAGATATATTATATTATTTAAATTATTGTAAATTATATTCATTTTAATGTAAAATTATATTTACTCTATCATATAATTTATATTAATATTATATTTATTCTATGATATAATTTTTTCCTCTAATATAACACATTATTCAATTACAATTAATTAGAGAATAAATAAATTAATATTCTAGATGTATCCACTGACCGACCACATATATTGTGTTTGTCGAGTTCATGTGAGGTTTGCGGGTCTTATAAAATAAATGTATCAAGTATGTATTATATATTTTTTAAAAAATAATATGGCTAGCTATCATATTAATATTACTAGACTGATCGATTTATGCATGATAATATATATGATGTTCAAATTAATATTAATGAAATGGTTGAGTTATATGCTTGCATGTAATAATTATATTAATTGGTATACAATATATATCTAGAACGATTATGCATGCATATATTTATATATTAATTGGCACGCATGTGATATATATATACACATACATATATACCAAGTAATTTATACTAATGATAAACTTAATTTTCCTATCGAATCAAATTAAATTTTATATGCCAATTAGAATTAATTGTTTTTTAATACATATTTTTTATATCAAATTAATGTTAATTCTTTTTTACAAATTAACATAAATGTTAATAAAGTTTTTGACGTGTGGAATTGACACGTCAAAAACTTTTGACGTGTTAATTCCACACGTCAAAAACTTTTGACGTGTCAGTTACACACGTCAAAAGTTTTTGACGTGCCATTGTGACACGTCAAAAGTTTTTGACGTGTGAATTAACACGTCAAAAGTTTTTGACGTGTGGAATTGACACGTCAAAAACTTTTGACGTGTTAAAATGCACCACGTCAAGAATATCTTTGTTGACATGTCTACTTAGACACGTCAATATGTTTTGACGTGGCAAACATGAGTTACTGTTTGCCACGTCAAAAAATACCTTTTTTTTTTGTAGTGTTATATTTAGATAATATGTTAATATGCCAATGTTTTGATCATTTTATGTATATCTAATATTTGTCAACCTAAGGGCATGGGTGTATTCTCCTTAAGCTATAGATTTTCCTAAGTAACGAGTTAGGTATGGGTGTATACTCTAACTCTTTTCTTTCTTAAAGGATTTAGCATGGGTGTATACTAAGTTATTCTTTAAGAAAACATATATTATGTGAAAATCGACAAACACGTGAGGCTTAAGGCATGGGTGTATACTCACAGTTCCCCATGTGGACTAACTCAAGAACCCGGTGTGAATTTTTTTTGTTACTTTTATTAAACCCAGCACTCGGTCATCCAAGTTAGTTTAACTAACTAGTCCATACCACATGCATATGTTGATCAGGCACACACATATGAAGAATTCATGAAAGCAAGCATTAATCAAGTTAAATATCACAACATGATCATCACAAGGGCGCGCCAATATTGAATATTAACTAAACATAACTAGGGCTTCAATCTAGCCCTACTAAATAAATTAGTTATACATAAGGTTGATGCTAAACATCTTCATAAAATAAAATAAAAGAATAAACCCAAAACTTGAATTTGAAGAGCTCCAATTCTTCTCCTTCAAAAGTCTGTCTATTCTAGAGGCTTAAGGGTCTATTTATAAGCCTTAGGAATACTCTAGAAGCCTTAAAAATCGTAGGGTTTGAGCCCTAGTTCGCATTAAGTTACAAAACCCTAAAAGTTGCACTTTCCATAACAAGGCTGGCGGCTGACTTGGTCATCACGCACGGGTGCACTCGATCACAGCATGTGTGCGATTGATTGCAGGTCTGCAATCGATCCTCTTTGTGCTGGCACTCGATTGCAGATGCCTTACGCATTGCGGTCCTCGCCTGTAGTGCGCTCGATCACAAGTCCCCTGCGATTGATCGCACTACCAGAGCCTTTCAAAAGCTCTTTTTAAGTCCAAAACTTTTGAGATTGCTTCTTTTTCTTCAAATGACCTACAAAATCAAGGAAAACACATAAAAGAACTAAAATGGCATAAATTAACTAAAACTAAAGGATTAAAACATATAAGTTAAGGACTAAAAATATGAATATTTTAGTACTTAACATTGGGTACGACATGAGCAAGTTTATTGAACAAAAATAAACGTGCAATTTGACAAAGGTTTGAAAGTGGTGTTGTCTCTGTTAATACACCATAAAAATATTGTTTTGTTGAAGTAAAAGGGTGTACTTCTAACGGCATTTACCTAAAGGTTTTAATGCAAAAAACTAATGTTTTATCATGTCATAACTATCATATATGGTCTACTAGATATATTACCGCTTCTCAGTAGGGTTGGTGCTGTCTAGAGGGACCTGTAATACAATACCAGTGTCTCAACCATTATATGCTACCGTCTATAACATTAGCAACCCAACCGAGTCCAACCTCGAGTGGCTCTTGTAGTGACCCACCAATAAAGGTTGCACTGGTCACGAAATAACCATTGAATCTAAGGCCCTTATATTACATCCATACACACATTTGACCATAGAGTCGAGTTTATATTGTAAGCTTATGGCCATTATACCGCATTTACTAGTATACCATGTCATATGATGCATCTTATCAACTAGTTATTAAAGCAGTTACCAAGTTATACAAAAATATAGGCATGTTCATATCATACGCGTGCTCAGTCAACAGACATATCGCATGTTTTTAAGGAAAGCAGTCGAAAGTGTTTACTTACCTTGTACGCTCGCTCGAGTTCTTCGACATCACAAATCCCTGCTATAACGAAATACGACACATCATTATATGCAATACTAGAGAACTCTCTGAGTGACACAATAAGCTATATCTAACGAAAGGGGGCCGTTGAAACCCTAAGTTTGCACATTCGGGTTTTTAGGCATGGTTCTATGTTACTAGGGTGTGGTTCATCTCATCTTATGCTCCCAATGGACACATGCAAAGTACAAAACAAGCTAACATGCAAACTATAAAGAAATCAAAGGCGGATTAAAAAACTCTTTAAAACATTCTTGGTCTTTTAAAGAAAATGGGTATAAGAACTTGTCAACGCACCTTGAAAACTTGTAATACTAAGAAAGCAATAATAACAACATGAAGGCAAAGGAAATGGACAAGAAATTACCTTGATGATGGCAAAACTCTACCAAGGCTTCCTCCTTCTCCTTCAAAATCACTCCTCACTCTAGGATTAGGGTTTATTGGTGTGAGGGGGGCTGAAGGTCGAGGGGAAGGGTTTATATAGGGGCTTGGGCATGCTCTCTTCTGAAAAGGTGGAGAATGGGTTAAAATTACTTTTCAGAGTTGTCAGTGAACGTTTGGGTACTATAGGGGCGAAAGTTTGTGTACTATTACACAATCGATAAAAGGGTTCAAGCGTACATTTGGGTATTACCTAATGGTTCAAAGACTGGCAAACAAATGCTCATGGTGGTCCCCCAAGCGAATGCTCGCACTTAGGTCAAGAGCGTACGTTCGGGTGGTCCCCCTTGTAACACCCCTACTCCAAGTAGTATGATATTGTCCGCTTTGGGCCAAGCCCGCACAGTTTTATTATTGGGTTTATCCCCAAAATGCCTCATACCATTTAGGCACCATTTACTTCGACGTAAAATGGTTTCCAAAAAATGATTTCCACATTTTACAGTGTTTACTCCGACTTAAAATTGTGGTCAACGGAAAATATTTTCCTTTTAACCGAAAATTCTTCTTTCATTTTCGAAAAATGGTTTACGGTTTTGAAAACCGTAAACCATTTTTCGACTATGAGCATCTCATTCTTAAATCGATGGATCTTGCCAAGCCCCGCCTAGAACCTTGCCAGTACTTGACCGAGACTTGCCAAGGACCCACCCGAGACCCCTCCGAGACCTGCCCAGGACTTCATCGGGACCGGCCCAGGACTTGATCGGGACCCTCCCAGGACCTCGCCGAGACCTGCCAGGGACTTGACCGGGACCAACCCAAGACCTGACTGGGACTTGCCTGGGACCTGCCCAAGACCTGACCAGGACCCGCTCGGGACTTGACCAAGACCCGCCCGGGACTTGCCCGGGACCCCGGCAAGACCCACCTAGGACCCGCCCAAGACCTAACTAGGACTTGACCGGGACCCACCCGAGACCCCGGCGGGATCCGCCT
>NC_081547.1:14438198-14443326 GCF_901000735.1 Corylus avellana | reverse complement strand
AGTTGCTCGGTCGGGTCCTGGGCAGGTCTCGGTCAAGTCCCGTTGGGGTCCTAGTTAAGTTCCGGGCAGGTCCCAGCGGGATCCCGAGAAAGTCCCAGGCTGGTCCCGGGCGAGTCCCGGGCGGGTTTCAGTCAAGTCTCGGCGGGGTCCTAGGTAAGTCCCGGGAGGGTCCTTGGCAAGTCCTGGGCGAGTCTCGGTCAAGTCCTAGTGGGGTCCCGGGCAGGTCCCGGCGGGGTCCCAGGCAACTCCCGATTAAGTCCCGGTCAAGTCCTGGTCAAATCCTGGGTAGGTCCCAGTGGGGTCCCGGGCAAGTTCTAGGCGGGTCTCGGGCAGGTCCCGAAGGGGACCTTATTGAAAAAAAAAAATTTATTTTCCATATGCACTGTAAACGTCGAAAAATGCTTTCGACAGAAAACATTTTCAGGGAAAATGGCTTTCCAAAAAATATTTTCCGACGGAAACCATTTTACGTCGAAGTAAACAAAGCCTTAAAGAGAATATATTCCACATAAACATATCATCTTTTTCATGCCCAAGCAATGTGGGACATCACAATCACCCCCTCTTAGGATCCAGCATCCTCACTGGCAACCCTCATGGGCTTGTGCACGCTCCCCCCATCTTAGGAGGGGCTATGGCTCTAATACCATATGTAACACCCCTACTCCAAGTGGTATAATATTGTCCGCTTTGGGCCAAGCCTGCATGGTTTTATTATTGGGTTTACCTCCAAAAGGCCTCATACCATTTAGAGAGAGTATATTCCATATAAATACATCATCTTTTCCATGCCCAAGCAATGTGGGTCGTCACAATAAAAGCTCTATTTCTTAAACTCAATCCCAAACAGGCTCTATATAGATTAACTATTAAATTACTAGTTGTCCCAAAATCTTAAACTTATAGGAAAAGGTAAATATAATCAATTAACCATTATTTTAACACTCCTCACATGTGGGCTCAAACCCCCTTTTAATAGGCATGGCCCAACACGTGGAATATTTAATCTAAATGGGAGGTAAATTGACAGAGTCAAGGTTCGATCTCATAACCTTTGGCTCTGATACCATGTGGCATCCCGCATCGCCTGGGGTATGGAGATGGGGATGTGCTTATATGTATACTTACACCCTTCGTGACAACAACACATTCTCATAGCCCAGTGGTGGCTAGGGAGGAACAAATCCTTGAGGGATGCCAGGAGGTTGTGGGCTCGACTCCTGGTAGGCACCAAAGAAGACAATATTGTTGTAGGAAGGGCTCTGCTATGCTGCTGCTGTGTGTCTTTGATCCCTAACAACACGCTCTAAAGCCTTGATGGTCATGATCCCATGAGAACTACAGTTAAGCGTGTTGCTGCGAGAGTAGTACCAAGATAGGTGACCTCCTTGGAAGTCTGGTGTGGAGGAGTCAAAAAGCGGACAATATTGTGTGTCATTGGGCTGAGGTGTTACAAATGATATCAGAGCCATTGCCCAGCCTGAGAAGGGTGGAGTGTGCACAAGCCCATGAAAGTCGCTAGCGGCCACTCGCTGGGATGCCAAGAATAAGCTAATCCCATGAGGGTTGCCAACGGGGACGCTGGGTCCTAAGAGGGGGTGATTGTGGCGTCCCACATCGCCTGGAGTATAGAGATGGCGATGTGCTTATATGTATACTTACACCCTTCATGACAACAATGCATTCTCCTAGCCTAGTGGTGGCTAGGGAGGAACAAAGCCTTGAGGGATGCTAGAAGGTCGTGGGATCAACTCCTGGTAGGCGCCAAAAAGGACAAAATTGTTGTGGGAAGGGCTCTGCTATGCTGCTGCTGTGTTTCTCTGATCTCTAACAATGCGTTTTAAAGTCGTGATGGTCATGATCCCATCAGAACTCCGCAGTTAAGCGTGCTTCTACGAGTGTAGTACCAGGATGGGTGACCTCTTGAAAAGTCTGGTGTGGAGGAGCCAAAAAGTGGACAATATTGTGTGTCATTGGGATGAGGTGTTATTGTGGCATCCTACATCGCCTGGGAATGGAGATGGGGATATACTTAAATGTATATTGATACCCTTAATGACAACAACACATTTTAAAGCCGTAATGGTCATGATCACATCAGAACTCCGTAGTTAAGCATGCTTCTACGAGAGTAGTACCAGGATGGGTGACCTCCTCGGAAGTCTGGTGTGGGGGAGCCAAAATCGGACACTATTTTGTGTCATTGGGGTGAGGTGTTATACCCCTAGTGTACATTCGGTCAGAGAGTGGGTATCTTGGGTTTTGTTTGAAAGAGCTTAAGGGTTTGGGCTACTCATAAGGGGTTTAAGTTTTTTGGGTTAAAAACTATGTTTTATGAAAATGTATTGTTGCCATGTAGTAAAGTATTCGCCTTTTAAAACTTATTGTTTTATCAGGTATTACACTAGGACCCAGTCGGGACAGGTGTGGGACCCTGTAAAGACTCAACTGGGACACTGTCGAGACCTAGTTAGGAAACCACCAAGACTTGGTCAGGACCTGATGGGACCCTGCTTGGACCTGGTCGAGACTTGCAAGACCCAAACCCAGCCGGGTCACCACCAGGAGTTGGTCGGGACATTTTCGTAATTAAAGTTTAATATGATTGAATGAAAATATTGTTGTGCAAATTTATTTAACTCGCAAGTGCATGAATCAATTGTAGTTAATGGATTGCAAGTGCGAGGTCGAACCCACAAGGAATTGTATTCTTGAAAGCAATTTTAAATCTAAATTAATTAAACCCTAATTTAGTTCCAAATTTTTGAGAGATTTTTTTGTTTGAATGAAAAAGCAAAAGCATGAACAATTTAAAGTGATTAAAATCTTATGACGAAGCACTAAGGTTTCGGAATCTGCACTCACAAATTCATAACAACATAATTTCATGATCTATAATATTCCCCAAAGTTCTCACATATAAATTTTAAGTTTGTTTTACTATTTCTTCAAAGAATTAATCAAAAGATCTCATGTATCCATTCATAACACAAATCACAAAAGAAATCCAATATTCAATCAAATCATTAATTGTATCCGTAAATCACATGAAAATATCCAATCTTTATCAAAACATCAATTGTATCAAGAGAATAAATCACAGGGGAAATCCAATTTTTAACAAAGAAAACCAAGCAATCAATTGTATTGAATAATCTTAAATCATCAAGTGTATCCTTGAATCACAAAAGATATCCAAGAGTTATTCAATCCAATTGATTAGAAGTAAAACAATAGAACAATTAAACCATTAAATTGGGAAATATTACATACATGAAACAAAGTTGCTAATCATAAGTGAAGCTTCATCTTCAACCTTTGTTGAAGGTTTAGCCTCTCATGTTATTGAAAGACAAAACAAAATTGATTGAATTCATAATGTAAAATCGAGTACTTATAAATAAGAATCACAAAATAGAGATCCAAAAGCTAGGAAAACCTTAAACTCTCTTCTTTCTCCTCTGCAATCTTGAAATTCGTAGTCTCCCCAACTAATCTGATAATTCCCTATTTATAGACCTAAAACTTAGGGTTTTACAAGTTGAAATCGGATAAAATTCATCCAGGTTTGTACAATTTAATTACGGGACGATTTTGGAATAGTAAACGTACGAATTAGGAAAATCCTATTTCACAATGAATTGTAGTATTTTAAGTTATCTTTCCAACGCCGCTTGAATCATCTCAATCGAATATGTGAAAAAAAAGTTATGATCAAAATACTGAGACGTGCAGAATCTGAATTTGAATCCAATTCGAAATTTTATCCAATCTTATCCTTAATCCGATTTAATCATTTCTTGGATTTGGTTAAACTTAACTACATCATCTAGGTTTTCTCAAAGTATGTTTTCTTCCAAAAAGTAATTTTTCTTCAACACCTACAAAATACTAAAAACACAAAACTAACATAGAACATCAGATAATAACACAGCTAAAGGATTAACATAAGTAAATTAAGGGGTCCAAATATGCAATATTTGGCATACATCAAACACCCCCAAACTTAACTTTTGTTAGTCCCTTAGCAAAACAAAACGAAAAAATAGAATAAAAACAAGACAAAACAAAACATAAATCCTTTTCATGGGAGAAATGATTGCATTTAGCATATACAACAAGCCTTTTAAACCCCTAGGCATCCCTAATGGACGAGTGAAGTCTCGTGAGGGCTTAACAGGAATGATACCCACAAACATTGTAGCACTATATTGTTAACAAGAAAGAAGTTTCACATAAACCATGGTTTTTATTCATGAGCAAACTTAAAAAGACAAACACCATCATAATAGTCGAAAGGAAATCCAAAATCAAATCACTCATAAATGGACAATTGAGACCTCATATGTTTTGAAATGTGTAAAGTGTAATTAGCATACAATCATGAAGCTTTCAGCTTAAACTCAAGACAAGTTCCATAAAATTTGTAAGAATCCCTAACAGATGAAACAACCAAGGCAAGATATGCAAATTTTTTTTTTTTTTTTAACAGACTTTGTTGTGTCTAACTCCCTTAAGCTTTCTAATTGACCCATGTAACAAGTGTTAGGCCAATGACTCCCAAGCCAGGTGGCTTTAGGGCACTAGATGTAAAACATCTCTAAGGGCTTAGTAACTTAAGTCAAAAAGGCTACGAAGCCAAACTAGCCATATCTTAAATCAATATTGAATTTCACACCTTTTGACACGAACACTCAATGCTTAATGAGGCAAGAGGTCCGGTTACTCAGCGAAAAACTCAACATGATCTTTCTTTTCTTTTTCCTTCTCTTTTTATTTATTTATTTACTTTTTTATTTTTTTATATCTTGCAAGCCAATGGTTATTCATCAATAGGTCATCCAACAAATCTCAAAGAGAACAAGCTTAAGCTCAAACATCATACCTCACAGAAAACATGCTAATGTGCTCATAAAAATTTATCTCAAAACAAGTGAAATCTCTTTTACCCAAAAATAAGTCAAAGGACTCAAACTTCTAATGACATAATGATGATGTTCAACCCTTTAAGCAAGCTAATGAAATGCAAATCACAGTTATAGTTTAACTCAAACTTGACAACAGCATAGCACAATTTTTTATTTTTTTTTCACAAATTTTTTAACACAAAATAACAAATAAAAATAAA
>NC_081547.1:14426649-14438178 GCF_901000735.1 Corylus avellana | reverse complement strand
CTCCCGATTAAGTCCCGGTCAAGTCCTGGTCAAATCCTGGGTAGGTCCCAGTGGGGTCCCGGGCAAGTTCTAGGCGGGTCTCGGGCAGGTCCCGAAGGGGACCTTATTGAAAAAAAAAATTATTTTCCATATGCACTGTAAACGTCGAAAAATGTTTTCGACAGAAAACATTTTCAGGGAAAATGGCTTTCCAAAAAATATTTTCCGACGGAAACCATTTTACGTCGAAGTAAACAAAGCCTTAAAGAGAGTATATTCCACATAAACATATCATCTTTTTCATGCCCAAGCAATGTGGGACATCACAATCACCCCCTCTTAGGATCCAGCATCCTCACTGGCAACCCTCATGGGCTTGTGCACGCTCCCCCCATCTTAGGGGGGGCTATGGCTCTAATACCATATGTAACACCCCTACTCCAAGTGGTATAATATTGTCCGCTTTGGGCCAAGCCTGCATGGTTTTATTATTGGGTTTACCTCCAAAAGGTCTCATACCATTTAGAGAGAGTATATTCCATATAAATACATCATCTTTTCCATGCCCAAGCAATGTGGGTCGTCACAATAAAAGCTCTATTTCTTAAACTCAATCCCAAACAGGCTCTATATAGATTAACTATTAAATTACTAGTTGTCCCAAAATCTTAAACTTATAGGAAAAGGTAAATATAATCAATTAACCATTATTTTAACACTCCTTACATGTGGGCTCAAACCCTCTTTTAATAGGTATGGCTCAACACGTGGAATATTTAATCTAAATGGGAGGTAAATTGACAGAGTCAAGGTTCGATCTCATAACCTTTGGCTTTGATACCATGTGGCATCCCGCATCGCCTGGGGTATGGAGATGGGGATGTGCTTATATGTATACTTACACCCTTCGTGACAACAACACATTCTCATAGCCCAGTGGTGGCTAGGGAGGAACAAATCCTTGAGGGATGCCAGGAGGTTGTGGGCTCGACTCCTGGTAGGCACCAAAGAAGACAATATTGTTGTAGGAAGGGCTCTGCTATGCTGCTGCTGTGTGTCTTTGATCCCTAACAACGCGCTCTAAAGCCTTGATGGTCATGATCCCATGAGAACTACAGTTAAGCGTGCTGCTGCAAGAGTAGTACCAAGATGGGTGACCTCCTTGGAAGTCTGGTGTGGAGGAGTCAAAAAGCGGACAATATTGTGTGTCATTGGGCTGAGGTGTTACAAATGATATCAGAGCCATTGCCCAGCCTGAGAAGGGTGGAGTGTGCACAAGCCCATGAAAGTCGCTAGCGGCCACTCGCTGGGATGCCAAGAATAAGCTAATCCCATGAGGGTTGCCAACGGGGACGCTGGGTCCTAAGAGGGGGTGATTGTGGCGTCCCACATCGCCTGGAGTATAGAGATGGCGATGTGCTTATATGTATACTTACACCCTTCATGACAACAATGCATTCTCCTAGCCTAGTGGTGGCTAGGGAGGAACAAAGCCTTGAGGGATGCTAGAAGGTCGTGGGATCAACTCCTGGTAGGCGCCAAAAAGGACAAAATTGTTGTGGGAAGGGCTCTGCTATGCTGCTGCTGTGTTTCTCTGATCTCTAACAATGCGTTTTAAAGTCGTGATGGTCATGATCCCATCAGAACTCTGCAGTTAAGTGTGCTTCTACGAGTGTAGTACCAGGATGGGTGACCTCTTGAAAAGTCTGGTGTGGAGGAGCCAAAAAATGGACAATATTGTGTGTCATTGGGATGAGGTGCTATTGTGGCATCCTACATCGCCTGGGAATGGAGATGGGGATATACTTAAATGTATATTGATACCCTTAATGACAATAACACATTTTAAAGCCGTAATGGTCATGATCACATCAGAACTCCACAGTTAAGCATGCTTCTACGAGAGTAGTACCAGGATGGGTGACCTCCTCGGAAGTCTGGTGTGGGGGAGCCAAAATCGGACACTATTTTGTGTCATTGGGGTGAGGTGTTATACCCCTAGTGTACATTCGGTCAGAGAGTGGGTATCTTGGGTTTTGTTTGAAAGAGCTTAAGGGTTTGGGCTACTCATAAGGGGTTTAAGTTTTTTGGGTTAAAACTATGTTTTATGAAAATGTTTTGTTGCCATGTAGTAAAGTATTCGCCTTTTAAAACTTATTGTTTTATCAGGTATTACACTAGGACCCAGTCGGGACAGGTGTGGGACCCTGTAAAAACTCAACTGGGACACTGTCGAGACCTAGTTAGGAAACCACCAAGACTTGGTCAGGACCTGATGGGACCCTGCTTGGACTTGGTCGGGACTTGCAAGACCCAAACCCAGCCGGGTCACCACCAGGAGTTGGTCGGGACATTTTCGTAATTAAAGTTTAATATGATTAAATGAAAATATTGTTGTGCAAATTTATTTAACTCGCAAGTGCATGAATCAATTGTAGTTAATGGATTGCAAGTGCGAGATCGAACCCACAAGGAATTGTATTCTTGAAAGCAATTTTAAATCTAAATTAATTAAACCCTAATTTAGTTCCAAATTTTTGAGAGATTTTTTTGTTTGAATGAAAAAGCAAAAGCATGAACAATTTAAAGTGATTAAAATCTTATGACGAAGCACTAAGGTTTCGGAATCTGCACTCACAAATTCATAACAACATAATTTCATGATCTATAATATTCCCCAAAGTTCTCACATATAAATTTTAAGTTTGTTTTACTATTTCTTCAAAGAATTAATCAAAAGATCCCATGTATCCATTCATAACACAAATCACAAAAGAAATCCAATATTCAATCAAATCATTAATTGTATCTGTAAATCACATGAAAATATCCAATCTTTATCAAAACATCAATTGTATCCAGAGAATAAATCACAGGGGAAATCCAATTTTTAACAAAGAAAACCAAGCAATCAATTGTATTGAATAATCTTAAATCATCAAGTGTATCCTTGAATCACAAAAGATATCCAAGAGTTATTCAATCCAATTGATTAGAAGTAAAACAATAGAACAATTAAACCATTAAATTGGAAAATATTACATACATGAAACAAAGTTGCTAATCATAAGTGAGGCTTCATCTTCAACCTTTGTTGAAGGTTTAGCCTCTCATGTTATTGAAAGACAAAACAAAATTGATTGAATTCATAATGTAAAATCGAGTACTTACAAATAAGAATCACAAAATAGAGATCCAAAAGCTAGAAAAACCTTAAACTCTCTTCTTTCTCCTCTGCAATCTTGAAATTCGTAGTCTCCCCAACTAATCTGATAATTCCCTATTTATAGACCTAAAACTTATGGTTTTACAAGTTGAAATCGGATAAAATTCATCCAGGTTTGTACAATTTAATTACGAGACGATTTTGGAATAGTAAACGTCCGAATTAGGAAAATCCTATTTCACAATGAATTGTAGTATTTTAAGTTATCTTTCCAATGCCGCTTGAATCATCTCAATCGAATATGTGAACAAAAAGTTATGATCAAAATACTGAGACGTGCAGAATCTGAATTTGAATCCAATTCGAAATTTTATCCAATCTTATCCTTAATCCGATTTAATCATTTCTTGGATTTGGTTAAACTGAACTACATCATCTAGGTTTTCTCAAAGTATGTTTTCTTCCAAAAAGTAATTTTTCTTCAACACCTACAAAATACTAAAAACACAAAACTAACACAGAACATCAGATAATAACACAGCTAAAGGATTAACATAAGTAAATTAAGGGGTCCAAATATGCAATATTTGGCACACATCAAATATATATAAACTAAAATCTTAGATTTTTCGTACGCGTTAAAAACTGGAAAATATTTTCTAGGAAATCTTTTTTTACAAAAATGTTTTCCACTAAAAACATTTTTCGATGGAAAACATTTTATGTCGAAATAAGTGGAGCCCTAGTATTCTTCGAGTAGTTTTATTTTGTAGGAAACCTTACTCATTCATTGTAGGATTTGGAATGGGCGGAGGTGTTGAATGACCATTCGTTTAGTGAGAGTTATCGCGACCAGTCTTTTGGCCAGTCTCCCTAAAAGCTTCTCGGGTAACCTTTCAGTGCTTTGTTCACTAATTTTGTTTGTCCATCCATTTGAGACTAATAGGCTAAGCCAAGGACTAATTGGGTTCCATGCATGCAAAACATATCCTTCCAAACGTGGCTGGTGAACACTTGATCTTGGTCACTCACTATGTTACTTGGCATACCATGTAATCTAAAAACATTGTCCAAGAACAACTGTGCCACTATCCCTGCAGTATAAGGGTGAGTAGGTGCTATCAAATTTGAGAATTTAAGCTTAGAAAACTATGCTACTCGACATCCCATGCTAGCAAACTTAGAAAACTAGGCAGCCCCATTAACCTCATCTAGTAATTCATCAATAACGAGGATGGTGTACCTATCTTTTGTGGTCTCCTTGTTGAGTGTTCGATAATTCATACACATCCGCCATCTCACATCTACCTTTCTAACCAACAAAACATGAGATGAGTAAGGGCTTTGGCTTGGCCTTATGATTCTTGCTTCTAGCATTCCTTCAATCAGCCTTTTTATTTCTTCCTTTTGGTTGTGTAATACCCAAAACAAAAACCTATTTACTAAACACACATGGCTTTTAAAAATCAAGGAGGGAGTAATAAAATCAAAAGAATGAAATTTGTAATATTCACTATTAAAAAAAAAAAAGTGTAATAAAATGGGTAAAACAAGCAATTGAAAACCCTTGAATTAACAAAGACCCTTTTATAATAGTTTATGTAATTAATGGCTTAAATATTGGATATTTGAAGGAGTGATTGATCACTATGTGAAAGGTTTTCAATTAGTGCCATGTCACAAGAAGTGATCAATTAGTGTCAGAACATCATGCAAAATCAATGTGTCCAAAATATCGACAAACATTGGCATTGACTTATAACAAGCCCTAGAACCCTATGAAGCTCATTTGCTTGACATTCAACAACCTAGAGAGAGAGAGAGAGAGAGAGAGAGAAATGAACCACTTTTAGGGTTTCTTGAGGACAAGGAGGAGGAAACCAACACCATCTCGAGGTATAATCCGAAATCCTAACCTCCATTTTTGGTTTGTTAAGTTACATTTTGTTCATATGTTGTTTAAGGTTGTTTAATGTGTAGATGAAGTTAGGTTATGGGTTATTTTTAAAGGAAGGTTGTGGCTTTATGTGTTGTTTGTAATTTTGTGGCTTCATAGTCTAAGATTAGGTCTAGAAAAGTGCTACAATGCACAACTTATTTTGCGGGGTAATGTTGTTTAAGAGCAAAGTGAGTGAAAAAGGTGACATCTTTAAAGGATTTGTTAGGACCTTAGAACACTCTATGAACATGTGGTTTTAGGTAAAGTTGAAAGCTTGGACATGAAATGACCCAAAATGGGTTCTAAACAATGAGAGATCGATCAATTCCTGTCAGTGATTGATCAATGCTCGAGGAGTGATTGATTAGCCTTTGACAATGATTAATTAGTGAAGCCCATAAATAAAGGTTTAGGTTTGTAAGTGTGATTAGGGTTTGTATTTTAGAAGAGTGGTTAATAATAGAGTATGAATTTGTAGAAATAAGGAGCTTGACTCTTCGGAAAGTCCGAACTTAGGTTTTAGTGTACGATGTAACTAATTTCCCATGAGGATGACAAAACAATTTATCGTTGAGCATGACTATTTTCATTTATAAATTGTGCATTTTGACGTACATGATTTCTCTTGAGGATATGTTGTGAGCTCTAATAAGGTTACAAAACGTTCCAGACCAAGTTCATTATGATGTCTTTTTGACGGCTTCATGACAAAAACACACAGATACGTCAAAAAGCTATATTTTTCACACCAAACCACTGTGACATGAAAACCACAATAAGACTAGTTTCGACACCTAGAATATGGTCAATTTCTATAAATTAACAAGTTTAATCCTACAAAAAAAAAAAGAGGAATAATTCAAGTGAATATTTCCCCATCTTTTCCACATCTCATCCTATAAATTCAATATATCAACTATTAAATTTGTGAACTCATATGGACCACACACAAACTCAATTGTGAATTCATCCATTCATTATGGAGATGGTTAAAAAATGGATAAAAATAGAGTGAATTCTATCATTTCTAAAAAATAAAAATAAAAAATCTTAACAGCCCAATAACATAATTAGTTAAAATATGATTCATATGATAATTCTATATTATTCAACAAAATAATACATATGCGAATGCAAAGCATAGGTTTAGTATAAAAACATAGGCTAAAGTCAAAATGTTTCATTTTCTTCTTTTTTTTTTCTTACAAGCAAAAGCATTATTCTAAACGTTATGAATAATATGTGGGGGGAAATCTATATGGGCTTTTTTGTCTTATTGCTAGTCTTGGGGAAAAATTGACAATATTTTTGTAGTTTTCGGGGCGCGGGGGGAGGGGGAACATTGTTACAATTGAGAGTTTGGGGGAACATTGTCAATTGGGTGGTAGTTTGAGGGAGATATGTGGACTTTGCCCTAATAATTATAGAGGTCAATTTATTAACATTATTGAGCTCAAATTTATTAATTATAGTTGGAATTAAAAACATGGAACAAGTGCAACTTGTATTTTTATTTAATAACTATCTTTCGATCATGATACCACGCAATGTCGTATTAACAACGGGCGGAACTACCCTGTAGCGAAGCCCCCAAGCCATAAGGTGGTCGTTGTAAAGAACTACCCTACAAAAAATTGTTAATGTTCCCCCTAATGACGACATTACCCTTAGTAATATAATAAAAAAAAAATACTAAACCTTCAAGAAAAAACCTAAAACGAACCAAAAAAAAAAAAAAAATCCAAACGGTGGCCAGTTTTTTTTTTTAAATAAAAATTTAGGTCTAAAAAAAATAAATTTTCGTTTTTTAAAACTAAATAATTTTTTTATTTTTTTATGAAAATTTCAGTTAAAAAAATTAAAAAATTAAAAATTTTAGTTACAAAAAAATTGTTCTTTCAAAAAAAACATATATATTATTTTTAAATTAAAACTTTTCGTTTTTTTTTAAAAAAAAAATTCTTATTTTTTTTTTTTAATTTATAAGGGTATTTTTGTCTTATTGAGAAATCTATATTGACATTTTTGTTTTATTGCTAGTCTTGGAGGGAAATTTACAATGTTTTTGTAGCTTTGGGGATGGGGGGGAATATTGTCACAATTGAAAGTTTGGGGGGGATATTGTCAATTGGATGGTAGTTTGAGGGAGATATGTGTATAGGGCTGTTAAGTGAGCAAAGCATCTCGCGAGCAAACTCGAGCTCGGCTCGCATAAGCTCAGCTCGTGCTCGACTCGAATATTAAATGAAACGTTTCGTGAACACGAATCCTGGCTCGAATATTAGATGAAGCTAGCTCGGCTCGATTCAGCTAAGCTCGTGAGTAGCTCGTATAAGGCTCGAATCGGTAGTTATTCACATAATTCCTCATATTAATATTAAAATTGATGATTGTTTTTTTAATAGCATCATTTTATTATAAAATAATGCATATCCTTTCTCTTCGAAACCAAGTGCCTTGTTGTATTGACTCGAGCTCCATACTTCGTTAGCCAGACTAAGCAAATGCTCATATGCAAGCTAACTTCTTGAGCCGTTTAAAAGTACTTGAAGTTTAAATTTATAGTAAAAAAAAAAATTAATAAATTAAATATAAGAGCCAACTCGTGAACTAACTCGGCTCGATTTATTATGAGCTCGAGCTCGAGCTCGATTTTTTGGCTCGTCCTTAAGCTCGGCTCGAGCTCGAGTAAAATTTAAACAAGCCGAGCCCAAACAAGAAAAGCTCGCTCAAGCTCGGCTCGTTTACACCCGTATATGTGGACTTTACCCTAATAATTATAGAGCTCAAATTTATTAATATTATTGAGCTCAAATTTATTAATTATAGTTTGAATTAAAAACATGGCACAAGTGCAACTTGTATTTTTATTTAATAACTATCTTTTGATCATGATACCACGCAATGTCATATTAACAGCGGGCGGAACTACCCTATAGCCAAGCCCCCAAGCCATAAGGTAGTCCTTGCCCAACACCAAAGTTGTCTTTATTCATTGTCATTTCTTGTTAAGTAGAAAGATATGAGACTTCTTCCTATGTTAAATTGCACTACTGGATGCTAAGCTTATAGCACCAATATTGTAATTAATGGCGTTTTAATAAGACTTAGAAAATGTTGGAAAATGGCATTTTAACCTTATAGCACCAATATTAGAAAAAGTGTGGCTGGGAGGAAGAAAAAGAGGGAAGAAGAAAGAAAAAGAGAAAACGAGGGACTGACGCGTATGCGTGTTTCCAATGCCCATTTAGTAACGTGTCAACTTTGACACGTTACTAAAGTTTTCGAATTTTTTTTAAATTTTTTTTTTAAGTTTTCGATTTAGTAACGACATGTTACCATTTTAGTACCGTGTCAACTTGACACGTTACTAAAGTTTTTGATTTTTGATTTTGATTTGATTTGATTTTATTTTTAATTTTTCGATTTAGTAACGTGTCAACTTTGACACATTACTAAAGTTTTCGAATTTATTTTATTTTATTTTATGTTTTCGATTTAATAACGTGTCAAATTTGACATGTTACTAAATAGTAACATGTCACAGTAGACACGTTACAAATTGTGTAGTTTTTTGTAGTGTTACTAAATAGTAACATGTCACAGTAGACACGTTACAAATCGTGTAGTTTTTTGTAGTAGATCAGGTATAATCAGTTAGACCATTGGTTTTTTCATATAATAAATAAACTAGGTAGTAATATACTACTATGCATATATTTAATTATGTCAGTAAAAATAGTTAATCAAAACTTGAAAATTGTCATCCATCACACCAACACCAAGTCCTCTATTCTTATAAAATATTGATGGGTTGATTTTTATTTATTTATTTGTTTATTTTTAATACTCCACCATCACCATGTGTACTTTTCTCAATAATATTTTGATATTTATTCCGGTTTCAGAGTAAAATAACGATTCAATTTTCGAAGAACAAGAAAACACAAAGAGGATCCCTCTGGTTTCTTCTCTTTTGTCTTCTTCTTGCATATCTAAAGATTTGTTTGGGTTTGTGATTTTAAAAATAACCATTTCAATACGCAATTTTTAAAAATATTATTTTTAGGAAAAACTTCACTGAACTTCTGAATTGTCGTCAGTTTTGCAATATCTCTTGTTTTTTTTTTTTTTTTTTTTTGACATTGACATGTCCTCACAATTTGCAATATCCCTCTTAAAGTTCAATTTAATTAGTGTGTCCATATTTTAATTGTTTACAATTAACTTTTTCGAAAATACCCCATTTGTTTTAGAGAAAAAAAAAATTGCAAAGATTAATGTGTTTGTCTGAATTTAAAGGTATTTGCAAAAATACACATGCCTCAATCTTTGCAAAATAAATAAATAAATATTTTTTCTAAAAAAACAGGAGGGTATTTTGTAAATTTTGTTGGGATTTAACAAAAATTCCTAACAGATGAGGATATTGAAAAAAATAAAAAGTTCAGTACACTAAATTGAAAGACTTTAAACTTTAGGAGGGGACATTACAAAAGGGGTGATAATTCACAAAGTAAGTGAAGTTTCCCCTCATCTTTAAAATTGCAATGATCATTTGGTAAAATTTGTTGAAAAGTGTTTTTTTTTTTTTCCCCAAATAAGTATTTAGTATGAAAGTGAGGTTTTTTGTGCAAATTACCAACAAGGACATTATTTATAAGAGTTTGCAGCGTGAAATTATAACGTCTATTTTTAAAAATGCAATTCCAAACCCTTTTTATTTTTCTTACAATTTCTTTAAAAAACCCAAATTATCCCAACAAAATCGCAATACTGCCAATACATGCTCTCACAAAATTAAGAAAAGGAATGTTTGAAATCATGTGGTGCACAACCAATAGATTAACATGGGCCACGTTCAAAGCCATCCCACATTTATTTTCTAGTTGGTAAGGTGAGGATGTGGATTTGCATTACTGATGATGCAACCTCAATTATTTTTTCAATCTCAAACAAGATTTGGCAGTTGCTGCCACGACGTAACTTCTTCTTATTCTTCTTCAATAAACTTTTACATGAAAGATTTTGTCCATGATTTCCTACACATGCATGCCTTTCCTATACACTTCTGTCTCTCTCACTCCTTTTCCCTCTCTCACTGGAATTACTTCTTTCCTTTTCTTGTCACAATGGGCAAAAGTTTTGACTATTTTATGTTCAAACCAACCATTGGTCCATATGGTCTTTATATGTAAATATATATAAATAAATAAAATATATTTGTACAAATGTCTTTTTCAATCACCTAATCTTGCTTCCTTGTTTTACTTTTCTTGTTTCTCTCCTATTTTTCTGAAAATATCATGTAAACTCATTCAAGGCCCAAATTGGTTATCTCTCAGCTCATGTGTTTGTATTGGGGGGTTTTGTTCACATGGGAACAAAAAAGGTTTTTGGGGTACTCATCCTTTTAATTAATATGGTGGTAGTGATTTTCAACCAACCATTAAAGGGGTTGTCTTTATCCTTTATCGACCACCGTCCATGAAAACCTATTGCTCGGCGATATATGGAGGGGATGGCTACGGAATGTAGTAGACTTTCAAGATTTAAGAGAATGTCATATTCCATTTTGATAGGTATTTGAGTTGAAAATTGAAATATATCTTTTGTTAACACCGAATGAATACTAATTTTATATATTGCTTTAATCTTTAATTAGTCTTAATTAACATATTTTCATTCATATTTTAGCACTTTTCGATAAAAATTTATGGTTCCATCCTTCTATCGAGATAATTGAATATATGGAGTTAAGCCTTGAGTTAGGTAATTGATTTAAAAAAGAAAAAATAAATAAAAAAGAGTTTTTTTTTTTTTTTTTTGACATGTCCGCGTAAGAGGGGGGAGAGGATTCGAGCTAGTGACCTCTGCTTTATGAGACGTAATCCCTAACCGATTAAGCTACCCTTCATGATTAAAAAAAAAAAAAAAAAAAAGGAGTTAAATGTCCCATTATTTATGTGTAGAAAGAATATATACAAGGAGGATTAGTCCTATGATGTTTACAAATGTCTGCCAAGGTAATTGAAGTCAACAGTGGGGTGGGTGGCTACTATGGGAACACGTTTGGGATTACTTCTACTTTATCCGCTGGACCGCTAGGCATTTATTAGTGTTTCTTTGGGACTCGATAAGGCTATAGTTGAACTGATGTGAAAAAACTTTTGCAATTTCTCGGTGTTGGGTCTTTTTATCATTGATTTTAAGTGAGTAAGCATTACTATGATCACGCCAAGACACAAAAGTCACTCAGATCACTTGCCTATCCTTTTTTGCATTTTTTTTATTTTAAAAGAAAAACTCCTTAAAACCTTTCCGAACTTCTATATGTTTTGAAAATTCTTTCAATTATCTTTATTTTTTTTTTTTGTTAAATTTTGTCAAAATTTCTAAAATACTCTTTTTTATTATAAAAAATAAAACAAAAAATTGTAAAGAT
>NC_081547.1:14362874-14426629 GCF_901000735.1 Corylus avellana | reverse complement strand
AAAAAAAAAAAAAAAAAAAAAAAAAAAAAGAGTTTTTTTTTTTTTTTTTGACATGTCCGCATAAGAGTAAGAGGGCGGAGAGGATTTGAACTAGTGACCTCCGCTTTATGAGGCGTAATCCCTAACCGATTAAACTACCCTTGAGGATAAAAAAAAAAAAGAAAAAAAAAAGGAGTTAAATGTCCCATTATTTATGTGTAGAAAGAATATATACAAGGAGGATTAGTCCCATGATGTTTACAAATGTCTGGCCAAGGCAATTGAAGTCAACAGTGGGGTGGGTGGCTACTATGGGAACACGTTTGGGATTATTTCTGCTTTATCCGCTAGGCATTTATCAGTGTTTATGTGGGACTTGATTAGGCTTTTGCTGAACTGATGTAAAAAAACTTTTGCAATTTCTCGGTGTAGGATCTTTCTATCATTGATTTTCAGCGAGTAAGCATTACCATGATCACGCTAAGACACAAAAGTCACTTTGATCACTTGCCTACCCTTTTTTGCATTTTTTTTTAAAAGAAAAACTCTTGAAAACCTTTCTGAACTTCTATATGTTTTGAAATTATCTCCCGAAATTTACAAACTCTTAATTAAATGTATCGAACTTTTAATTTCTTTCAATTACCTTTATGATTTTCTGTTAAATTTTGTCAAAATTTCTAAAATACTCTTTTTTATTATAAAAAATAAAACAAAAAATTAGAAAGATTCATACGTTTACTTTTTCATATATTAAAAAAAAAAAAAAAACACTTCTTTGCAATATATATATAAATTTTAACAATATTTAACGAATTGAAACGAAAATAGCATAATTGAAAGAATTTGAAAGGTCAATACTCTTAGTTCAAAATTTTTAAACTTCAGAGAATAATGTTAAAATAGTAGAAATTCATAGAATTTTGTAAAGTTAAAGTTAAAGGTAAAGTTAAAAAAATAATAAAAAAAGCAAGCAAGTGGCTAAAAATGACCACCACTACCTCAATTATTTTTGAGAATTGATTTACAGCACGCGGCGTGCGTGGCACGCCGGTGCAAAATTTTTTTTTTTTTTTTTTTAAGATAAACAGCACGGGCGTGCCATGCACGCCGCATGCTGTTTGTCTTTACTCATTATTTTTATTTGAACACAATCTTGGAAAGTCCAAAGCGTATTGCATAATCTGCTTGCATTCTGGTCAATGTCCCCATGAGTGTTGAGTAGTGCAAAGAGAGTGATAAAGTGAATTGTGAGACATACTTTTTCCATGTTTTCACGTTCATGGGGGTAGAAAAATGAGATCCAGCATTGACCCAATTTTGCTAAAAAACAGATTTTTTGTGATTTCTTTAGTAGATACCACGATTCACGAAACGTGCGTGCGATGACGGCTGATGCCAGGTTGCCAAATCCTCTATTGCTAGTGGTGAATGACAAGGCTAGGAATATTTTTGTAGTGCTGAAAGCAATCACGAGAATTATTTAAAAACAAAAAACAACAAAAACAAAACGAAGAATTCCAAGGCTGATAACGGCAGATAAACCAATTACAAGTAAACATCAATTTCAACAGCGAAAGGAATATTCTTTTTAAATTTTTTTTTTTTTCTTTTTTTTTTTTTTTCTTTTTTTTTGAGAAAAGTGGATATTTTATTCCAAAAATCGTTATAAAACAATACAATCAAAGAGGAGGTATAAATTCATCTCTTTATAATATTGTACATACACGAGGATATTTCATTCCTCCATATTATGCCTACGACATGTTTAATGACCTCTGTTGTTAACCCATGTGCTGCAAAATTACAATCTCTAGAGTTGAAGTTGAAATTAGGAATAGAGATTTCTGGCTGCCAAATTGAGGCAGCCAAGCGTCAGACTTTTTTTTTTTTTTTTTTTTAAAAAAAAAAAAAAAATTGAAGAAGAGAGATATTAAAGGAGAATTCAAATTTGAGATATTTACACTAAATTTGAGGTATTAGCACCAAATTTAAAACATTAGTACCAAATTTAGGATAATCGAATCCCTTTTAGGTGATACCATTTCTAAAGAGTTAACCTTTTCACCCCTAGGTTTTAATTTTGAATCAAAAAATAAGTTTTGAGGCATTAAAAACTAATTATTAACTCATAAAAATTTAACTAACAAAAATAAAATAACAATTTTTATTTTTATTTTTTTATTTTTAATATATGTCCAACTGTTTGGCAGCCACATAGCAGTCTGAAATTAGAGTTGCTAAAGCCGCGAAGCCCGTCAGGACGTCTTCCACAAAGTGCCTTGTAACTAGGGCAACATTACATGAAAACAATAAAAAGGGTAGTAATTAATTTGATTTCTAGATCACTAAAAGCGAGTAGTTTATATATGTATCCCACAAATATATATATATTATAGAGTTTCTATATTTGTATATAATCCCGAAAAGATATGGCCAACTGTAGTGTGAAAGATACAGGTTGCCTGATCGATCAATAACTACACAGGAGTTGCTTTAGCTCAACTTGTTTCTCTTGATGTCGGCTTCAATGCATGTAGTTCACAATTTTATTCTTTGACCAAAAAAGAAACTATCATTTTTTACACGAAAAAAAAAAAAAACTTAAAACTCTTGAATCACGCCCCAATTTATTCTTTATCTGAAGATTAAAAAAAATATATATCATTTTTAAAATTCATCATTTTTTACACATGTGTCCTTTAAACATGTGAGATGTACATATTTTTTTAATAGTAAGGACAAAGTTGAAATAAAATTTATTAAAAACTTACGTGCATCGCACATGTTATTAAGAAATGGACACATGTCACTTTTATAGACTAGATTAAAAGAAATTCTTTCAATTTAGTTTGAAGGAAAACTTTGTCTTATAAATAATATGTAGGTTTTACGGACTCGTTTTCTTCTACATATTTTTTGGTCTTTTTATTAATTTTTTTTTTGGGTTTTCTTCTACTTAATCGGTAAACGAACAATAACTCTTGGAGAAAAGTAAATTTTATTAAAAAAAATTAATGACATTAATTTAGAGCACCATACAACAAGATGACTCTAAAAAAAAAAAAAAAAAAAAAAAAAAAGGGAATGAAGCTAGTTAGAAAAGGGTCAATCACTTGGCCAGAAAAAAAGTACCCTTTAAATTATTAAAAAAACATGCAAAAAAAATATATGATATTAAAAAAAAAAAAATGAAGAATGTTTTGGTGTTCTCGTGGTCTTAGATGTATATTATTATTATTTTTTTTAAAAAAAACATAGGCTTTTATTTCTCTCATCTAATTTTTAGAAAATAATATCCACCTAGGACGAGGAGAACACTATGAGAATACCTAATATTTTCCTAAAAAAACATATACTTTTAAAATGCTAAGGACACATATTACTTTTAAAAGCTTATTTGTAATAAATTAATAAATTTTCTAAAACCAAACTTGTAAAAAATTTGTATCCATTTAAATAGTGAGGTGAAGTTATAGGCTAGCAAGTTGGGTATGTGAGGTGAAGTTTCAGCCTTTTAGTGGCGGAGTAGAATCACATGGGCACGCTTCATTAATTAATTAATATATTATTTCTCTTGTTTTAAATGCTTAATCAGCCCTCTCTTGGGAAATTCTTAGGATGAGTTTTTTATTGTTTTTTTAGTGGGATGATAAGTATCCAACTTATTTATTTGATCAACTTACGTCCAATTTTTGCATTATTTTTTTATTTTAAAAAAACTAAATAGCAAATAAAAAAATGTGTGAATAAATAATTTCTATTTTTGGTCATTCTTTTATTTGGTATTTTTTTTTAAAATACAAAATGATATTTTTCTTCATAAAAATGTTTTTTTTTTTTAAAAAAAAAAAGACCATTTTTATGAAAAAAAAAAATCATTTTCATTTTTTTAAAAATACCAAATAAAAGAAGGATAAAAAATAGATATTATTTCTTCAGACAATTTTTTCATTTGATATTTAGGTTTTTTTTTTAAATAAAAAAATAAATCAAAAGTTGGACTTAAGTTAGTCAAATAAGTTGGGACTCTATCATTTTCCCTTTTTTTATGTCTTATCTTAATTTGTTAGGTTTAAGGAAAGCGGAATGATAAAGGCACAACTTAAAGACACAACTTTTGTCCAATTTTTTTCTTACGTGGTTATATATATATTTTTTAAAATAAAATAAAAAATAAAAATAAAAATTATTTCTTCAGAAACTTTTTTTATTTTTTATTTTGTTATTTTTTAAATTAAAAAATAAGGCAAAAGTTGGCCCCAAGTTGGGCAAAATAGTTGGGCCTTTAGCATTTTCCTTTTTTTATTTGGTATTTTTTTTTTAAATGGTCTTTTTCTTCAGAATAATGACCATTTTTTTTTTGAAGAAAAATATAATTTTTTTTTTAAAAAAAAAATACCAAATAAAAAAGGATGACATAGGATGTTATTGCTTCAGAAATTTTTTTTAGTTTTTATTTTAAATGATCACATAAGATAAAAGTTGGGCTAAAGTTGTACCTTTATCATTTCTCTTACGGAAATGGGTGCCTTGTTTGTATAATATTAGACTAACCAAGATTCTCATTTTATCATTTAGTGTAAGATCTAATTTTTGTCTCTCTCTCTTTTTTTTTTTTTTTTTTTAATAATAATAATAATAATAGGCCAACTGTAACATGCATGAAACAGCTTACGTACTGAGGATGCTAACGTGTAACTGATTTGCGCAAATTGCATGATATGATAGTTGTGTTTTGTTTTGTCTCTTGTGAATGTTAAGAAATCCTAAAATGATATATTTTTTTTCTAATTAATCCTAAAAAGAATTTAAATCAAATAAGAGCACCATATATATGTATAGAACAAGATGAAGCTTGGCCACAAAAAAAAAAAAAAAAAAAAAGAAAAAAGGTCAATAGCACAAAAAAATTTTAAAAAATAAATAAATTGACTCGTAATGTAAAGATAAGTCAACAGCAGAAAACCACCAAAGTGAAAGTCTTGTTTTTCCTCTTCCTCTAAAAAATAAGTTTGATTTTTTCTTTGTTAATTAGGTGTAAAAGAGTGAAAGTTAGAGCCAAAATTGAAGTCTACGTCGGTGTGGGGAGTATGGACATTGACTTTTGAGTTTATATAAAGCTTTCGGGGGACCCTCTTGTTCTTGTTAATTATTGTATAATATATGACCTACCCTTGCTAACTCCCCTTCCTATTAAGATTTCAGGCCATGCATTTCATATTTTGAAGATATTGATTTGGATCTTTGAGGTCTTCATTTTCTGGTGTCGACATTGCAGCATTCATACAAGTAATGTATAACTACAAGAAAGAACGGAGTCAGAAAGTCTTATAGGTTCTAATTTTATAAAGGATAACAGTACATAGTCATTTAGGACTTTTTGGGAAAGTTTGAAAAGATACGCGCAACTCACACGAATTCAAAGAATAATAACTTATAATAAATGGAAAAATTTCACATATATACTTGGTTCAAGCTATTAGAACAAAATTCTTGGAGAACAAGAGAGTCAAAAGACTACACAAAAGTCATAAGAGTTAGAGTAACAATGAGAAATTTGTTTTAGATGAGATATAAATCACTTGAAGTGGAAGAGTTTGTAAGGTGTATGGAGAATTGTTAATGTCTAAGGTCTTAATAAGTGTACTTGTTAATAAGTCTTAATAAGATCGAAAGTCTTACTAAATTACCATTTATCTTAAAAGTTTTTTTTTTTTTTTTTGACATGTTCGTACAAGGGGAGGGAAAGGGAGAAGAAGGATTCGAACTAGTGCATAACCTCCGCTTCATGAGGCGTGATCCCTAACTGATGGAGGTACCCCTTAAGGACTTACCCTAATTAAAAAGTTAAGTTTATAGAAAAAATAAATTTAATCATTTAATCTAATATCTTAATACTCTTCCTCGCACGTGGGTTTAAACTTTTTTTTTTTTTTTTTTAATAAGTGAGACCCAAATTAACTATTAGAACCAAATTCTTGAAGGATAAAAAAAGGTCAAAAGACTAAACAAAAGCCAAGAGTTATAGTAATAATGAGGAGTTAGGCCGGTGAGATCGATGTAAATGACTTGTAGTAGAAGAGTTTGTAACATATAGTGGATGATTGATAAGGTCTAGAGTCCTAAGTATACTTCAAAACCTTTTGGTGTCCTCCGTAAAAATTTAACAGAAAATTAGAAGGGATAGATGGAATTAAATGGGACTAAAATATGAGAACAAAAATCGATCCATACTTCAAACTTATGATTGTAAAACCGGCTTATAATACATTGAGGGAGTAAATAAAATTTTCACTGTTTCAAATTCTTTCAGAACTTTGGTAATGAGTGAAAAAAATTGAACCAGACATTTATCCAAAGAAAGATTGTGTGAACAATATTGACGGTCGTTAATTTGAGTTCTTCACAATGACGACGTACGGCATGGCGTCTTCATTCAATTTGGCGTTTTCACGGCGTTTTCTTCACAACTATTTGTAAAGTGTGAAAATAAACGGTGTACGTCATTTGCATGACCCAGAGGAAGTGCCTGAAAATTTTAGCAAATTAAGGCATGATTTCTTAATTTAATAGAGAATACATATGCATGGAGAAGTTGAGGCAGAAAGGAGAGTTTTTATGGCAATTGAGGTTATAATTTTAATTTGTTTATTAATTTATTTATTTTCTTTGAAAGAAAAAAAGAAAAGAAAAAAAGGAAAAGGCTGAGCTAAATTGAGAATGCTTGCTCTGAGTCTAAAAGTTAACCAAAAGGGGGTCAATGAGTGGAGATGACAGTATGAACACATTCCCCATGTCAAATTAATTCATCTGCATGCAAGTGATGGAATTATTAAAAAAACGAGTGAGTTATATATATCAATCAACTTTATGAATCTAGGGCGAGTAAAGGTAATAGGATCCTCTCCATTTCGAGCCGGTCCCTTAAACAATTTTGCCCCTCCCATTTCATTTGAAATGAAAAAGATCATTTTCTCAAGTAAAGATCTAGCTCAAACCAAAAAGAGATGCATAAGACCTAATTTTGTTATATCATAATATTACATGTGAGTTCTTTAGTCACAGCATATATATCTTACATTTTTTTTTATATATATTTTTGTGAGCCATTTTTTTTTTTTTTAAATGTGGGTTGTCTTCTCCACAGGTGATCCTCATTTTAATGTGGTTTGAAATAGTTATTTCATTCTTAGCGTTCATTTGGTTTGTCAATTTCAAAACGTATTGTTTGAAAAAATAACGACAATTAATAAAAATGTGATTTTTTTTAAACGCAGTTAAAAAATTAGCATTTTTTTTTAATTTAAATATGAATTTTCCTATGTTCTCAAACCATCTTAAAACTCTTATCTGTAATTTTGTCTAAAAACGTAATATAATGAAATTGGTAAATTCCATATTTTGGTTTGACATAAAATGTTCGAGATTGAGAGAGAGAGAGAGAGAGAGAGAGAGAGAGAGATGGAGATAAGTATGAAAGGAAAATGTCACACCCATAATCATATATGCCTTCATCTCTATTTAAAAGGTTGGCAAGAGTCTTTTCACATATCACAATTGGAAACTCCTCCTTCCTTTAAGCCCTGCCCCTCCCATTACTCACCATCTGCGTCCGAGGAAATCTCATCATCTCTCACAAACTTCGTTGCACACAGACTCCGCCACCCCCACCGCCACAATATCTCATATCTCATAGCTAGCTAGCTACTCCCTTCTTCTTCTTCCTCTTCTTCTTCTTCTTCTTTTCTCTCTCTCTCTCTCTCTCTCTCTCTCTATATATATATATATATATATATATGTATTATCAGATTGTCAGAGAAGAGAAGAGAGAAGTTGATTGAAAGAAAGGATAAAGGAAGAATGTGGAGACTGAAGATAGCAGAGGGTGGCGATGACCCTTACATCTACTCTACAAATAACTTCGTTGGGAGGCAGACATGGGAGTTTGACCCTCACGCTGGTTCTCCTGAAGAGCGTGCTGAGGTTGAAGAAGCTCGTCTCAATTTCTACAACAACCGCTATCAGGTTAAACCTAGCGGTGATCTCCTTTGGCGAATGCAGGTACCCTCCTTCCCCATCTTTCTCCATCATTTCCGACCAACCATATATATTTACTTGTCTTTTAACATTAAGATGACATGACACTAAAAATTAGGCTTTGGTTCAACAATCATAAGGGCTTGTTTGGATATGTATTTGAAGGTTTAAAAATGCATTTAACACTCAAAGTTTGTTTGAAAAAAAAAATACATATTTGTAAAAAAAATTGAAAATCAATTTTAAGGGTCCAGAAAGGGTCAAAACACACTTTTGAGCAGTTTTTGACTTAAAAGCTCTATTTCTCAAACACAATCCAAACATTCTCTAAGTGTAATATTATTTAGTAAACTGTTATATAACTTTGTTATAACTGACAATATTTGAATTAACAAGAACTTCTAAAAAAAAAAATCAATGACAAATTTTCACTGTCACATCATCTTAATTGTATGACAGTCGTATATATATAGCAGTCTATTAAATAACATTTTTTTAAAAAAAATTAATGACTAATTTTTACTATAATATTGCTCTAATTATATAATAATAATATAATAATCGGTTAAATAGCATTTTTCATTGTTTCCTCGGCACTAAAAACAACTTTCCGGCCATGGCATTCAAAATCTGTACTGCATGTCATGGTTGACTTCAAAACTATTGTTATTTTTTCATCGTTTTCATTTCTGCCCTTAATTTTTGAAGGTTTTGAAGCCTTTGTGCTTGGTCTTAAATCCAAAATCTAATTTTTCTTACTTATTATTTATTTATTTTTTTGGGGTCTCTGTCCCTCTAGAAACTCTGTTTTGCTACTCTTAATTAGTGGAGGAAGAAAGAATTTCTTCACGAGTATAATAATATTTAAGAATTTCTGTAGTTTTTAAAGGAAAGATGACAACCATGACATGACATGATATGCACTAAAAGACACACCACAGGTTTCATATTTCAGTGCTTTGTAATTTACCACATGTATGTCGGGGAAATAATACATGCAGTTATGTAGTTTTTATCCGAGGTTAAATGTTAGGTTTATTCTTTTAATTATATATTTTTTATTTAAATAAATTTAAATTTATTATTTGATTTGTAGGTCTACATGTGAGTCTTCCATATTTAATGATAAATTTAAAAGAAATATGTATGAAGATGGTTGAGAAATAATTAAGAGAATAAACTCTAACATTTCTAGATAATTAAAACCCTCCCCTGGCCTGCACACTGCAGTGCAGGTATAGGGAATTATACCCCAATATTCTATATATTAATATTTATATATGTCAGGAGATTGTTACACCACCTAAATCCACTGTTGTCTCATACCGGAGATTTTTATATTTATAGGGAATGATACCACAGATTCAAAAACCCATTTTATATAATATTTTATATGTCACCACATTCTTACACCACTAAATCCATTGTTGTCTTTGACCTTTTATATATATATATATATGGTGCATATATAATTTGCGACAGACAAAACAACATCCGTCAAATCAAATAATGATACACGTGTAGAACGAGGAAAGGTGGTCACATAATATTGGGTCGGTTTGCAAAATAACTCAAAAAAAAAAAAAAAATCAATTATTTTTCTTAAAATTAATCTTAACAATTTTATTTTTTATATCACATCAATTACTTTTTATTACTTTTTATTATTTTTTTTTCACGTCAATCAAATATGTTACAGTTCCAATTTACTTCATTTTTCAAGTCATTTGGCAAATACACCCCCTGGCGCCTATACATCTTTTAAGAAAAGAAAATTGCTAATATTATTATGATTATGTTTATTTTTTTATTAAATAGAGCCTCCACATTTTATTTTTTACCCCTAAAATGAGTTCTTTTAAATTTTGTTTCCCTTCTAGAATACTAGTTCTGTGAATTCTGTCCATGGGTTGAAATATATATATAAAAGAAAAAAAGAAAGAAAGAAGAGAGGCACGAGGAACAGAAGTAATGGGGTTGCAGGTCAAAATTCAAAAACCAATATGAATAGGTTCTCAGATGGAATTTATGTTAATGGTGGGGACAATCTTTAAAAAGGAAAAGAAAAAAGGTAATTGGGCGACTTGACCAAAAACCGTGGAAGGTGGAAAGTGACAATATGCCCCCCCACGAGTTCCTCGTGCCTTCTTTCTTTTTTTTCTTTTTTTTTTTCTTATATGTATATCATAAATTGTTTACTATAATGTATATATGCTAATTTCTTTGTTAAAATGATTGCAGTTTCTCAAGGAGAAAAACTTCAAACAAACAATTCCCCCGGTAAAGGTCGAAGATGGAGAGGAAATCACATATGAAAAGGCCACAGATTCATTGAAAAGGGCCGTCCATTTCTTTTCGGCCTTGCAAGCCAGCGATGGCCATTGGCCTGCTGAAAATGCTGGCCCATTGTTTTTTCTTCCCCCCTTGGTGAGACTCATAATTATTATCCTTCTTCTTTTTTATTGTCACATAATTAAAACAGACTATTTTGAGATATTTACGTAAAAAGCATGCATCATGGAACTTTTTGTGATACCACCCCAGATCATCAACAATATAACATGTTTTGGTTTTCATCTTAATGCAACTGCTAATTGTATTAATTCTTTTTAACCCTAAAAAAATTGCAGGTAATGTGTTTGTACATTACAGGACATCTTAATACTGTGTTCCCTGCTGAGTATCAAAAAGAAATTCTTCGATACATATACTATCATCAGGTGCATATTCTTGGAATTAGGATTTTTTTTTTCTCTTAAATTTTTTATTTTATTTTTTATTTTTTTACGTGTTTAACACGTAAGCATGGTTTGAATATTTGAGATATTGTACATAGAATGAAGATGGTGGGTGGGGATTACACATAGAGGGGCACAGCACCATGTTTTGCACGGCTCTAAGCTACATTTGTATGCGTATACTCGGAGAAGGAGCCGATGGTGGTGAGGACAATGCTTGTGCAAGAGCGCGAAAGTGGATTCTTGATCATGGTGGCGTCACACACATGCCTTCTTGGGGAAAGACCTGGCTTTCGGTATCACCTTGTTTCATAAATATTAACATATATCATATATCACATAAATTAAAATCTAGTCATATTGCTTTCACAGCCAATTCACTATGCATGATGACTATATTTATTGATAATTAACTCTAGAATGCAATTTCCCTTTGTTGTAGATACTTGGTGTGTTTGACTGGATTGGAAGCAACCCAATGCCTCCAGAATTTTGGATCCTTCCTTCATTTCTTCCCATGCATCCAGGTATGTACATATATATGCTTGCTACTACTACGTTATTTTTTTCTAAGGTAATCAGGGTATCTGGGATTTCACCACAACTAGATCCTCAGAACATTGTGCAAAGTATCCCCTCAATGCTTGAGCAAAGCTCAAGCTTTCGCTCGTGAGCGTGACCTTAAAAATTTGTTTGCACTCAAGGAGGTCGAACTTTGGACCTCATGCTTCATAAGGCCAAGTGATCGAATACTACTTCATTATTCTTCCGGAAGACGGAAGTATAATGAAGTAGAGACATTTTACTTTATTTGATCTCTTTGATAATTGAACTTGGTACTTATTGCTTATTAATTGCTTGCCTTTCCCCTAAAATGCAGCCAAAATGTGGTGCTACTGTCGCATGGTGTACATGCCCATGTCATACCTCTATGGGAAAAGGTTTGTAGGCCCAATCACACCTCTCATTCTTCAATTGAGGGAGGAACTCTACACGCAACCTTACAACCAAGTTAATTGGAAGCAAGTGCGTCATTTATGTGCAAAAGTGAGTTTATCTTAATCTGTTCCTCATGCTTGATACTTGCTCATTGCTAGATATATATGTTTTTCAATATTAGTCTTCGAACGCATGCATTGATTAAGCAAAACTATATATATATTTTTTTTTTCAGGAGGATATCTACTATCCCCATCCTTTGATACAAGATCTGCTCTGGGATAGTCTATACATATTTACTGAGCCTCTTCTCACTCGTTGGCCTTTTAACAAGTTGGTCAGAGAAAAAGCTCTTCAAGTAACAATGAAGCACATTCATTATGAAGACGAGAACAGTCGATACATCACCATTGGATGCGTAGAAAAGGTAATGTTATCATACAATAATCAAGGGAAGCAATGGAGATCAACATTTATTTGGGCTATATAACACTAATGCTAAATCTATTTGCATTGAACAGGTCCTATGTATGCTTGCTTGTTGGGCTGAAGATCCAAATGGGGATTATTTCAAGAAGCATATTGCTAGGATCCCTGATTACATATGGGTTGCTGAAGATGGAATCAAAATGCAGGTCAGTATGCATATTCTGCAGAACCAATTGTACAATCTTTTGCCCCTCTGTTGAACATTTGAATGAAGAGGTTCCTTAAAATAAATTTTTTTCTAGGGTTGGTTTTGTAAATATAACTATTCAAATTTGAGTATAAACCAAGTATAAACCCGAAGCTCTTGGTTTCTAGCTTCAAGTCTGTAAGTCCTAATAGTCTTTTAGGATAAATGGTGATGATTTAATATGATATCAGAGCAAAGGTCTTGTATTCGAATTTTGTTTCCATCAATTCACCTTTCGTTTCAGTTAAATATTTTATGTGTTGGATCTCACTCATTAAGGAGAGAGTTGGAGTCCATGCATGAGGGGGAGTGTTAGAATATAAATTAAATGATGTAATTTGTATGCAGAGTTTTGGAAGTCAAGAGTGGGATACTGGTTTCGCTGTTCAAGCTTTACTTGCTAGTAATCTCACTGATGAAATTGGGCCTACACTTGCAAGAGGGCACGACTTCATAAAGAAATCTCAGGTTTGATTTTCAATTCTAAAAGCATCTCTTCACCACAATCATCAAATCTACCTTTTTGCTTAAAAATGAATACTATCCCTTGTTCATTTGGACTAATTATTCCATTTTATCTTGAATAATTATAAAGGTCAAGGACAACCCTTCTGGAGACTTTGAAAGCATGTACCGTCACATTTCTAAAGGATCATGGACTTTCTCTGATCAAGATCATGGATGGCAAGTTTCTGATTGCACTGCAGAAGGTTTGAAGGTAATTAACTTTGTTTAAATGCGTCAAGGGGCTAAAGTGTTTGCACCCTCTCCATAATTAATGGGTTCCTCACCAAATTCTCCTCTATTTCAGTGTTGCTTGCTTTTCTCCATGATGCCACCAGAAATTGTTGGAGAGAAAATGGAACCTGAGCGATTTTATGATTCTGTAAATGTCCTACTTTCTCTACAGGTAAGGATTAACTTTCACAAGCTTTGTATTTTTATGTACAAATGTTTGGAAAACCTGCAGGATCGTTTATTTCACAAGCGTTTCACTGTGTTCATATCAATAAGCTCTATTGTATGACTTAATGCAGAGTAAAAATGGTGGTTTAGCTGCCTGGGAACCAGCAGGAGCCCAAGAGTGGTTGGAAGTAAGTACCTTAACATATTGAAGTGACCTTGAAATATGCTTACGACAATACTTCAAAACTCACCCTTAATGAAATTTTGTTTGCATCAGCTGCTTAATCCCACAGAATTCTTTGCTGACATTGTCATTGAGCATGAGTATGTTGAGTGCACTGCATCAGCAATCCAAGCTTTAGTTTTGTTTAAGAAGTTATACCCTGGGTACCGGAAGAAAGAGATAGAAAATTTCATAAAAAATGCTGCTCAGTTCCTTCAAGACATACAAATGCCTGATGGTTCATGGTATGTTCCTCCACTGGTTTTTTATTAGAAATGTTTCAAAAGACGTTCTGTTTTTACTTTTTATATTAATTTTGCATTTCCATAGGTATGGGAATTGGGGAGTTTGCTTCACATACGGTACATGGTTTGCAATTGGAGGATTGACTGCAGCTGGCAAGACTTACAACAATTGTCCAACTATACGTAGAGCTGTTGATTTTCTGCTGAGAGCACAAAGAGATAATGGTGGATGGGGAGAGAGCTATCTCTCATGCCCAAACAAGGTAATCTACTTTTTAACACACATAATTCTTAATTTTTGTTTTTCATCTTTATTTCCCAACATCATTAATTATCTTTTACTCTCAACATGATTGACAACAGTTTAAGAATATTTTTGGATCAATTGGTGAAAGAAAAGTCTTTCTAAGATTTTGCAGATGGGAGATAATAAAATTGTTAACTCTCTGTGCTTGCTTATTTATATAGCAATATGTAGCTCTTGAAGGAAACCGATCAAATTTGGTACACACTGCATGGGCAATGATGGGTCTCATTCATGCTGGACAGGTGAGAGTTCCTGGTTTAAAAATCTAGTATTGTTTGCTTCTCTTCTCTCACATGCTTTTCTGGCATATTCTGATGTGAAAATTGCATCTGTAATAGGCTGAAAGAGACCCCACACCTCTTCACTGTGCAGCAAAGTTGATAATTAATTCTCAGCTGGAAGATGGCGATTTTCCTCAACAGGTACCTCTCTTTCACAAATGCACTACACAGAGATTTGTATGCAGAGATTTCATCACTCTTTCTCATATATACAGGAAATCACTGGGGTCTTCATGAAGAACTGTATGTTACACTATGCAGCATACAGAAATATATACCCATTGTGGGCTCTTGCAGAATACCGCAAGCGTATCCCATTGCCATCCATAAAAATGTAAATCAACTACTCAAATGTATAGCTCAGAGGCACCCATAAGAAAGCCAGCTCTTAATTCTCTTTACCAGTGTTTCAACTTTTTCTTTAGCAGCTGTGTTGATGTAGTATGTAACAAGTTTTTAAACACACAATCATCCAAGATAGATGGGAGTAAGCATTATACAATATTGTTGTATTAGTAAATAATATAGTAAATGGAAAGTGCTTCACTCGGCTATTCCATTGTTTTTCTCTTGAGCTCGGTTAAAACTACTTATTTTTCATACTACAATGCCATTTTTTTTTTTTTTATGTACCTAAAAAAGTAAATCATTTCAATTCAGCCCATAGAGGCCTCAACATTGCACACAAGATGGCTAGAAAATTTTAGCCTTCTGGTCTATAAATAGTTTGCAAAGCATATACTAATTGACGATGAGTCAGTTTGTGAGACTAACTTCTATCTGCTGCTTAACAAACTCTAATTTTCTCACTGTAGATGGTAGGAAAAAAAAAATTAAAAGAAGAAGAAGAAAAAGAAAAGAAATCGACCTTCTACTTATGCTTTGTTTGCTTGTTTGTTTGTTTTTTTTGTTTGTTTTTTTTTTTAAAAAAAAAAAAAAAAAAAAAATTAAGATTATGCAAGTTTTTGACATTTGGAAATGGTCAAAAATTTTTTTTATGTAAAATATAAATTTAATTCTTAAGCAATTGTGAAATTTAAATTTATTTGCTCGGCTTTTGAATATGAGTTATAACCCTTTTAAGTTTTTCGAGTTTTCTACTTCACCCTTTCCATTCAAAATCATCTAAAACATGTTTATGAGGTATTAACATGTTTAATGCCATGTATGTAGTTTTGCCACGTCCGTTAAAAAATAATTTTTTACTTTATTAAAAAATTTAAAACTTGGCCAGAAAAAAAACAAAAAACAAAAAAAAAATTGGAACATCCCCTCCCTTACCCCCAGCACTATCGCCAAAGGAAGTCGTGTAACGCTCCGTGGAAATCAATTAATTAGTAATTGACTCTATGGTTTGCCTCCCAGTATTACTCCTCTCGAAACAAGACTTAGGGATCTCATACTCTCCAAAGAGAGACCACAGCGGAAGACTATTAACTAAGGAACGATAACAATAATTTTAAGCCACAATCACAATAACCAGAGTAAACATAAAGCATCATAACATAACTGGATCTCCAAATGTATCGGTCAGAGACCAGTCACCAAAATAATAATACAGAGTACTAGTGATTGTTCTGAAATAGCATCAATGCCTAAGCTTAACCAAAGATAACATAAATACAATCTCGATCAATTCCTAACGGGTAGTTCCTCCAGCATCCCACATGAATTTGAGCCACACTAGGTCCAGATCCTCAAAAATGACTTGAATCAAGTCATTTGCCACCACTAATTGGCTCCCCAAATCTATCCTCTGCTAAACTAGCTATGACAGAACATATTTTCATAATGGAGGGAAGAAGAATACAAGGATAAGTCCAATGACTTAGTTAGAAAAAATGCACACAAAGCATATGCCATTTGAATGGTGAACTCAATTATAGATAAATCTATGCAGCATTGTGACATGACAGTTATGGATGCAATATAGATATAATATATGCTGTAACTATGAGAATTAAGTGATAGTTCAAACTGTAAAGTCTACCCGAGATATTACCCCTTCTCATCAAGGTTGGGGCTATTTCCAAGGACGTGTAATATAATGTCAGTGCCTCGACCATTGTACTATACCATTCATAACACTAGCAGCCCGACCGAGTCCGACCTCAGGTGGCCACGCTACTAATGATGTACGTCCTATAGTGACCTGCTAATCACATCGATCACGAAAAATAGAACAACTGTAAGATCAAAGCTCAACTAGTTTTATAGAAAAACTGGCAGTTACATTGAGGTATGTCCGGATGAAAGGAATCAACATATCCTCTACAACTCCTCCAGCAAAATTAACAGGAGAATCTATTGATCTGGAAACACTTGAGCATGCCAGAAAATTCAATGAAAATAGGACAAGTGCAAGATCAAAGCTCTACTAGTTTTATAGAAAAACTGACAGTTACATTGAGGTATGTAAGTTGGAAAGGAATCAACATATCATCTACAACTCGTCTAGAAAAAATTAACAGGAGAATCTATCAATCTGGAAACACTTGAGCATGCCAGAAAATTCAACGAAAATAGGACAACTGCAAGATGAAATGTCTATTGGTTTTATAGAAAAACCGGTAGTTATATTGAGGTACATCCGTGGGAAAGGAACCATCATAGCAACTCCTCAAGCAAAATTAACTGGAGAATCAATTGATCTGTTGCAAATGCTTGAGCTTGCCAAAAAGTCACGAAAAATAGGACAACTGCATGTAGAAAGCTCTACTGGTAAATCGACAATTACATTGATAAAGGTGCAGAGGAAAGGAACCAACATATCCTATGCAATTCCTCCAACAAAATTAATTAGAGAATCTATTGATCTGGAAACACTTGAGCATGCCAGAAAAGTCACAGAAAATAGGACAACTGCAAGATGAAAGCTCTACTGGTTTTATAAAAAAAATCGACAGATACATTGAGGTATGTCCAAAGGAAAGGAATCAGCATATCTCTACAATTCCTCCAGCAAAATTAAATTGAGAATCCATTGATATGGAAACGCTTAGGCCTACCAAGAAAGTATGGAAAATAGGACAACTACAAGATGAAAGCTCTACAGGTTTTATAGAAAAAACTGGTAGTTATATTGAGGTATGTCCAGGAAAGGAATCAACATATCCTCTGCAACTTGTCATATATCTCATGGAGTGATCAGTGCTAAATGTTACACATTCTACCTCCTTAATTCACACATGTTAATCTCTTAGTTTTGTTATTATGTGTATTTTTTTTTTTTTTTTTTTTTTTTAGGTTTTTGTAGAAAAGAAAGTATTTTTGGAAAGTTCCAAGACAAAAAGATGATTTTGGGAAAACCTGAAGCTCTAGGATTGTTAAGTGCTAAAATATTCATATTTTTAGCCATTAACTTACATGTTTTAATCCTTTAGTTTTAGTTAATTCATGCTATTTTACTTCCTTTTTGTATTTTCTTTGTTTTATAGGTTTTTGGAAGAAAAGAAAGCGTTTTTTGAAAAGTTCCAAGCTTAAAAGGAAAATTGGAAGACCTAGAAGATATGGTTAAGCTTAACCAATCATGGTTAAGTTTAATCAAATAAAGGAAATGATTAAATTGGAATTTCTCAAATTGGAGTCAAAATCGGATTGGATTCAAAATTGGATTCTGCATACGTCTCGGTATTTTGGCCATAACTTTCAGCTCAAATATCCGATTGAGATGATTCAAGCTGCATTGGAAATATAACTCAAAATGATACAAATCATTTTGAAATATCATTTTCCCAATTCGGAGCGTCGCAATGCCATAATCACCCCGCAAGATGGGAACGCAATTCTAGACGAATCCTATTCTGATTTGAACTTGAGTTTTCTTTGTCCTAATTGGACTAGGACTTAAATCTATGAATTTTCTAGGATTACTAGGGCTTCTAGGACTATTCTAAGCCCTATAAATAGACCTCTAAGCCTCACAATTCAAGACACAATTTTAAGGAGACAACTTTGGGGAGAGGAATTGGAGGCTACTTCTAGGAGCGGTTTTCGGTTCTTTCTTTCCCTTTTCCTTTTCTTTTATTTTAATTATGTATAACTAACTCTTCAGGAGGGCTAGATTGAAGCCCTAATTATGTTTATTTAATATTTCAATATTGGCGCCTTTGTGATAATCATATTGTGTTGATTAACTTGATTAATTCCTATTTTCTTGAATTCCTCATATGTATGTGATTGACCATTATATGCATGTGGTATGTACTAGTTAATTAAATCAATTTGGATAATCGAGTCCTAGGTTTAATAAGAGTAACAAAAGAAATCCACACCGAGTTCTTGGGTTAATCAACATGGGGAACCGAGAGTAGTCACCCATGCCCTAGGCCTCATGTGTTTGTCGATTTCCATAAATTTATGCTTTCTTAAATAACAACTTAGCAGACACCAATACTAAATCCTTTAAGAAAGAAAAGAATTAGAGTAGACACTCATACCTAATTCGTTGCTTAGGAAAATCAATAGCTTAAGGAGTAGACACACATACCTTTAGGTTGACAAACATTAAGTATTCATAATATGATTGGATCATTGGCATATTGTTATATTATCAAAATATGATTAGTGGTGGATATCAAAGCCCTACCTTTAGCTTTTCATCTTTTTATTTCCTTTTCATAATATCAATTTAGTGACAACTTGATATTTTTAATCAGTTCTAAATAAAATCAACAATCCTCGTGGGATCGATCTCGTACTTGTTGCACTATACTATTGTTTGATCTTGTGCACTTGCGAGTTAAAACGTACTAAATATTATCTATTAATTTAGGTAGTATTTGGCACAACAAGGATCGATCGCAGGTCAAGCTAAGCTCGAGCGCACCAGCCACAGGATCGAGCGCAGTAGCCCTTGATCGCACAAGGAGCCAATCTTGAGCGCAGCCATGCACTCAAGCACGCAAAAGGATGGATCGAGAGCACTCGAGAGCCCAACATGCGGCCAAACTCCTTTTTCACTCTAGATTGGGTTTTCAGTCTCCTTTTTGGATTAAGAGATTGACCTAGGGTTTTATTAGGGTTTCTAGGACTTATAGGGTTCTCTTAATCCTATAAATAGGCCTATATACATTGAGAAATATATACAATCATGGAGAGAAGAATTGGAGGCTCAATCTAGAAGCGTTTTCGGTTTTTTCTTTTCCCTTTTTAGTTTTAGTTTTATTTAAACTATATGTAGCTAATATTTAGTTAGGGCTCGATTGAAGCCCTAGTCATGTCTTTTTAGGATTTCAATATTAGCGCCTTTGCTACAATTATATTTGAGTATTTAATTTGGTTAATTCCTATTTAATCGAATTCCTCATATGCATGTGTTGGATTTGTTATTTGTGTCAATTTGGATGACCGAGTCCTGGCAATAATAAAGTGACAAAAGAACCTCCTCACGGGTTCTTGGCTTAATCAACATGGGAAACCGAAAGTAGATACCATACCCTAGGCTTCATGTGTTTGTCGATTTTCATAGAATTATGCTCTCTTGAAGAACAACTTAGTGTCATGCTAAATCGTTTGGGAGAGAAAAGAATTAGAGTAGATACCATGCCTAATTCGTTGCTTAGAAAAATCAACAGCTTAAGGAGTAGATATCATACCCTTAGGTTGGCAAGCATTAAGTATATCAGCATAATTGTTAGCATTGGCATATTGTTTATCTTAATTGAGTCTGATTAGCGATGAATGTCAAAACCTTAACCCTAGTTCTTATTATTATTTTTATCTTTTATTATCTTTTTATTTTATTATTAAATTTAATCTGCGACATCTTGTTAAATTCAGTTAATTAAATAGGAAAATCTTTCTAAACATAAATTCATCAATCCTTGTAGGAATGATCACTTATTTGCCTATTTATACTATCATTTTAATCTTGTGCATTTGTGAATAAAACGTATGAATATTCGCCTATTAATTTAGGTGGATATTTGCACAACAAGTTTTTGGCGCCGTTGCTGGGGATTGATTTAAATTTTGTTTAGAATTTTTTTTTTCCATTAAGTTTATTTTATTTTATTATTTTTAATTTGTTTCTCTAACTGTGTTATTTCGTTTCTGTTTTACTGTGGTGCGCCCAAGCGCCCATTCTAGGAGCTCAAGCGCACTAGTGTGATCGATCACACAAGCTAGTGCGATCGAGCGTACAACCAACAACAACATTCTGTTTTAGTTCTTTTGTGGCAGTACGCGCGAGCACCCAATCCAGGGAGATTGAGCGCACTGTGACGACCCACTTGATAAAAGCATGACTAAAAATTTGTCTTTTTAAAAACCAATAAGTCACAACAAAGCGGATTGTCACTGTGGCATGGCGATACCGTAGTATGCTATGTACCCGTGCATTAACCTGATTGACAATATAATAAGTCTCACAGAGCTACATGCACCATCCATGATTAATCAGAGTTTATATCTTTGCAGTGGAACATAAATTACATTAGACATACATAACACACTGAGCCAACATACACATCTATGTGAATAAAGCTTACATACAACATAACGGCTATACAAAAGTGTCACATGCGACACGAGCCATAAACAAAATACTAACATTTAAGCATATATATGAATGCTCTACCTAAGACGAATAACATCTAGCCTAACAAAATAAACCTCTGATGCATCTAAGCCTCAGACATCGTTGCAATCCCTACACCTGCATCAATATTAACCACGTCGTCTGCACCATGGGAATCACCACCACCCATGATACAGACGTAATTATGAGCCCGTCGTCTCTATGAATTAGAAATGCTTAGCAGTATAGAACTCACTAGTTTTATCCAGATTAAACCATCTAACTTTATTCACACTTACATATTATATAGCTCAATAATAAAACATATTGAAAGTCATCATGCAATGTCTAGCCGTAACGATATACATATGTATTCCATCCCATACTAGTCACATATGCATACTGATACATCTAGCATAAAAAACATCATATGCATCTGTAACAGTATACATATGTGTTCCGTCCCATACTAGTCACATATGCATACTGATATGTCTAGCATAAAAATCAACCATTCATTATCATCATACAATCATATGATATGCATGCTCATGCTCATGCCCACCACCTTGTGCCATTTCCATTGTGAGGCCAACTCTACGGTAATGAGATCGTACTCAATCACCACCAGGAGCCGTCACCCCATTTTCGCTATGCATGAGGCCGGCTCTACGGTAGTGAGGCCAATACTCAATCACCATCGTGAGCCGTCACCCCGTTTCCGTTATGCATGAGGCCAGCTTTGCGGTAGTGAGACCAATACTCAATCACCACCGGGAGCTGTCACCTTGTTTCCGTTATGCATGAGGCCAGCTCTACAGTAGTGAGACCATACTCAATCACCACCGGGAGCCGTCACCCCATTTTTGTTATGCACGAGGCCAGCTCTGCGGTAGTGAGACCAATACTCAATCACCACCAGGAGCCGTCACCTCGTTTCTGTTATGCATGAGGCCAGCTCTGCGGTAGTGAGACCATACTCAATCACCACCAGGAGCCGTCACCCCATTTTCGTTATGCGCTAGGCCAACTCTGCGGAAGTGAGACCAATACTCAATCACCACCAGGAGCCGTTACCCCATTTCTGTTATGCATGAGGCCAGCTCTGTGGTAGTGAGACCAATATTCAATCACCACCGAGAGTCGTCATCCCATTTCTGTAATGCATGAGGCCAGCTCTGCGATAATGAGACCAATACTCAATCACCATTAGGAGCCGTCACCCCATTCTCATCATGCATGAGGCCAGCTCTACGGTAGTGAGACTATACTCGATCACCACCGGAGTTGAACCCTGTTTCCATTTCAATGCTCATGTTAACAAAACCTTGAACTCATATACTATCATAACTCATATCATAAAAATCGTAGAATCGTGTTATAAACCAAGCGAGCCATCAAAATGCCCATAACAACAAAATCATCACATGAAACATTCATCCAAAACCTCTCATGAAACGTCATTACATAGACATAGTATCACAAAACACCTTACATCAATCATTCATCCAAGACATCTTTTATACTTTTAAAAATAGTATCTTTTTATCACTAAAACTTATATTACATTAATATATATCATCATTAAATGATATTGTTATCATATTATTATCACACAAATATTATTATTATTATTATTATTAATCAATTTAGTTTATATTTCAATTATGATAAAGTCATTATTATTATCTACTATTCTAAATCATTCCATGAGTAATTTATTTCATTAACTAATCCATATTACTATGAGGTTACTAATAATAAACTTAATTATTTTCTTGGGCATTACACACACAAGTGCGATCGAGCGCACATCCGGACAGCAGCTCTCCAAGGCTACATCTTGGGGCCGTTCATAAGTTTTTATTTTTATTTTGTTTTTATTTTCCTTTTTTTATTTGATTTTCTTTTTGTTTTTGTTTCCATGTTAGAAATTGTCTGTTAACAAGACAATTTTCTAACTATTCTTATGAGCATATGAACACATCATTCTCTAGACCGGGGAATGACCTCTACTTTAATTCCTATAACCCGGCATGGAGCCACCAGTATAATCTCTCGTGGCAAGCTCAAGCTCCTAAAAATCATGCTCCACAATTTCATGAACTGCACCATTACTCATATCCGCAGTTCTATGATCAATCATATTCCCCTCAATCAGCTCCACAACAGTAGTATCAGGCCGAGCCACCTCCTCTGAAGAGTTCTGACCTTGAAAAAAATGTGTCAGCTATTGATGTGGTCGTTTTGTATACCAAATATATCAATAATAATAAACCACTCGCAATAGTACGAATCCTGTAGGATAGGGCTATATTGAGAGTGTCGAACCTCAAGGACTGTAGGGATTTTGTTATCAAATTCAAAAGATCAAAATTAACTTAATTAAAAAGATGAATGATTTGGTTTGTAACTAAAGTGCATGAAATTAAAAGAGAATTAAATATAAGAGAGAGTGTAGGGTATTGACTTCACCTGCACAATAATGACTAACTATATTCAATCCAAGAAATTTATTCTATGCATGTTATAAATAAATAAGAAACTACCTTATTAAAGAATAAGTATAATCCATCTTCGGTTAGCACAGATGGTCCACCTAACCACTAAGATGCGGTACAGCTTGTCTTCCCTAGGTATGAATTAACAAATTCTATAACAGGATACATATAAGCAATGAATAAGCATAACCTATCTTCGGTTGGTATGGATTGTCTACCTAAATTACACTAAACTAGGGTGTAGTACAATCCGTCTTTCCTAGGCATGGCCTATCAAATCCTATTGATCATATGTCAATAAAACCCATTCTATAACCATCATTATCATAATCACAGAAAACAAGAATGATTTGAGTTCAATAAAAGTAAAAGATTTTCTAAGACAAGATAAGAATTTCACTAATATTGAATTGAAAATTAAGAACAATTGCATTTAATAATTAAGAACATAATCAAAAGATAGCAATTCTCATAGTTATACAATCAACATGTATAAACTAAAAATATAAAAATTAAATACAATTAAACCATTGTGCTTGGAAAGGGTTACATCAACACCCCACGAAGGGGTTTAGCCGCTCATGACTCCGCTAAGCTCCAATGACTAGTTGGTGAATTTTTGCTCTAGAAGTAGTGTGTCCGTTTACAATGTTTAGAGGCCTATTTATAGGGATTAGGAGAACCCTAAAAACCCTAGGAAATCCAAAGCTTAGTCTCCCAGTCCAATTGGGAGACTAAAAACCTCTTCCAAGCAGTAAAAGGATTCCTGCAGCAATCTGGAAAGCCGCGTGCGCTCGAGCACACTGTAGCTGCGATCGAGCGCATGTGCGCTCGAGCGTACTGTAGCAGCGATTGAGCGCAGTGCTACAGTGATCTGCATTTTAAGCCCAAATTTAATGGAATTCTTGCACTTGCCAAATAAAACCTGAAACACAAAAACAGAACAAAATCAAACAAATAACAACGCTAAGGAATTAACATATGTGAGTTAAGGGGCTTGAATGTGCAACATTTAGCACTTGTTACACCCCCAAACTTACATATTGCTAGTCCCTTAGCAATACAAAACAGAAAATAACTGAAAAACAAAAAGATAAATCCATCTTTTGTGGGATGTACGATTGCATTTAGCGTATGCAACAAGCCTTTTAAACCCCTAGGCATTCCTTAGAGGACGAGTGAAATCTCTTGAGGGTTTTCCAAGAATGATACCCACAAACATTGTCATCATTAAGTCATTCAAAAGAATAAAGCATCACAAAAATAATGGTTTTCATTCATTGGCAGGCTTAAAATTATAAACTCCATCTTCAAAATTTCAAGGAATTCACAAGGCAAATCACTTACCAATGGCAGATTGAGATACAACAAGCTTCAATTAATGCAAAGTGAACTAACACACAATCATGAGGCTTCAAAATAATTCCAATATAAATGAATCAACATCTTAGAATTTATTGGACTTCTTATCAGATGAAACAACCAAGGAATATGTGTGTGTGTGTATATATATATATATATATAGGCTATGTAATGCTTAGCTCCCTTAAGCTTTCTAACTGACCCATGTATCGCGTGTTAAGCCAATGACTCCTAAACCAAATGGCTTTAGGGCACTAGGTGTAAAAACATCCCTAAGGACTTACTAACTCGAGTAAAAAAGGCTACGAAACAATGCTAGCCATTTTATTAATCAAACCAAACTTCTCACTTTTTGACGTAAACACTCACTGTTTAATAAGGTAAGAGGTCCGGTTACTTAGTGAAAAATTCAAACTTGATTATTTATTTATTTTTATTACTATTTTTTTTTAATAGCATGCCAAGGTTATTCATCCAATACGTCACCCAACAAAATTCAAAATATTGAAAACAAACATAATTGGTCTCAAATTTCATACCTCACAAACATGTGCTAGTGTGCTCAAGATAAATATTAAATTGAAACAAGAAGCATCTCATGTTGCCAAAAGTAAGTAACAAGACTCAAAATTCCTAAGTCATATGATCATGTGTTCATAACTTTAAGCCTACCAATGAAATTCAAACCAAAATCAAAGCTCAACCATATGCTTAAGAATGACATAACAACAATAACGGGCCATGTTTTATTTTTCCATACCCCCAAACTTGAATAATACATTGTCCCCAATGTATGTACATAATTAAAGAATAAGATCAAGAGTATAGGAATACCTGAATAAGCAGATGTGGGGTATATCATACCCCCAAACTTGTATGCAAAAACACATGTCCTAAAAAAGAAAGTGATACTCCATCCAAATACCAATCAAGTACAAACATTGTTGTAAAAATATAATCAAAGAATGAAGCAACAATGGATAAAATAAAAATACCTGAACGAGTGCACAAGGCTTGCGTTCAATCCTATGAGGTATTTCTCAATTTAAGTCCGAGTTCCAAAGGATCTTACCACGATCCTTTAGAAGTCCAATCAAGCTCGTCCATCCCTTCTTCTTTATGATCATGTAGAACTCCACAAGGAAGAGGATTCCTCTTAACATCCCAAAACAACTTCTCTCAGCTGAAAAGTCTTGATGCTCCCCATGACGATACTCAGGTTGTTTGTCCTGAACTAGTTTCATGATCAACCTCTTGTCTTTATGGGGGTTCTCAAAAACGGGGGCCGCCAGGGAACTTGCCAAAAAATTGTCCACCCCAATGAAGTCCACTTCAGTAACTTGTAAATGAAATATGTCCCCTATGGGGTTGTCATCAGGTGGTGGAGTATTTGAAGTGAGAGGCATAGGCTCCGGTGGGTTTCTCCATGATGGGGCTTCAGATAGAGGATCAGGAGGTAGGTCTTCAACAGTTTCTCCAATGTCATCCAAGAAAAAACATGTATTCTGATCAGGTGCATTCTGGAAGGCATTGAAGATGTTTAGTCTGATCTTCATATTCCCAAAGGAGATCTTCATTACTCCAGTCCGACAATTGATGCATGCATTGGCTGTGGCTAAGAAAGGTCGTCCGAGGATGACAGGAATTTGCTTCTCTGGATTTGGAACAGGTTTTTGTGTAAAGAACTATGAAGTCAACTGGATAGTTGAACTTGTCCACCTTGATGGTGACATCTTCCACAATCCCTCAGGGTTTCTTGATAGATCGGTCAGCCAATTGCAAGACAGTGCTTGTAGATTTCAGTTCCCCTAAGCCAAGCTCTTGATATACTGAGTAAGGAAGCAAATTCACACCGGCTCCTAGGTCGAGGAGAGCTCTCTCACTCTCACTGTTTCCGATGACGCAATTGTAGGTGCTCTAGGGTCTTTGAACTTTGGAGGAGTGTTATGCTGAATCAGAGAGCTTACTTGCTCGGTGAGAATGACCTTCTTGGGGATATGCTTTCGATTCTTCCTCTTTTGAGTGCACAAGTCCTCGAGAAACTTTGCATAGGCTGGAATTTGTTTGATGGCATCAAGGAGTGGGATGTTGACTTTGACTTGCTTGAAGACCTCCATCATGTCTTGTATCTTCTCTCCTTGCTTCCTGAAGTGGGAAGGTGCCTTGAGATGCTTTGGGAATGGGACCCTAGGCTCATATGGTATCTTAGGAGTGGTGGCAGATGAAGAAGATGCCTCTGTGCTTACTTGTTTACCCTTGTCCTAATGCAAATTTTGTGAGGCCCCAATTTGCTCATCTTTCCTTTGTTCCACATGATTGTCTACCACTCTTCCACTCTGCAATGTAGTGATGGCCTTGACTTGCTTTAGATTAGAGGAACTCCACTCCACAATGTACAGTCCCTTAGGATTGACCACCATCTGACTTGGAAACTTCCCTTCTTCCATTCTGTTGAGGGTTTTAGCCATTTGTGTCATCTAAGCCTCTAACTTGGAAATTGATTGAGTGTGCAAGTTCACTGTCTAACTCATCTCACCCACCCTATCGATTATCTCGCTCATCCTTTGTAGCATCCGATCCTCAAAGTTAGAATCTGACCGAGGAGGTGGTGCAGTCTGGTATTGCTACTGTGGAGGCCGATATGTGGAAGGAGGTTGGTAGGGCTGCCTATTGGATTGAGGTTGATTTCTCCACTCTGGGTTGTAGGTATTGGGATACGGATCATTACCCGGGCGTGAGAAAGTTGCATTAACCTACTCATTACAAATATCAGCATAATTTCCAACAGTAGGGCAGTAATTTATATGATGCATAGGACTAGAACAAAATGAGCATGGTTCAGGTCGTGTGTGCATGTGAGCAGAATTAGGAGGAAGACCAACAACCATCAATTGATCTAACTTCCTAGTGATAGCATCAACTAGTTGGGTGGCTACATCCACCGAATGCCCTACCTCAAAAAGACCATCGGCCTTTGGTGCCTTAGGTATAGGTGCCCTACGTCTAGTGTAACAATGATGAACATAATTACTACTCAAATTTTCAAATAGGGCCCATGCTTCATCCTCACTCTTAAACATAAATGTCCCCCCACAAGATGCATCTACCTTTTGTCTATGAGGCTCGGTCAAGACATTATAGAAGCTTTGCACAAGCTGCCATTTCGGGAAAGCGTGGTGTGGGCATGATCTAAGAAGGTCCCTTAGTCTCTCCCAGGTCTCATGGAATTGCTCACCCTCATATTGGGAGATACTAGTGATAGCTCTCCTAATATCATTGGTCTTTCCTATGGGAAAATACTTCTTAAGAAATTCTTGTTGCAATTTAGCCCAAGAAGTAATGGAGTTGGGTGCTAAGGAATTAAACCAATGTTTGTCTCTTTCCTTGAGGGAGAAAGGAAAGAGACGTATCCTTAAAGCATCCTCAATTGATCCAGTAATTTAATGGTGGAATAGATTGCTAAGAATTCAGTGAGGAAGTCGTAAGGATTTTCATTGCTAAGCCCTAGGAAAGATGGTAGACTTTGTATAGTGCTGGGCTTAATCTCATAGTGGGTTGCTGTAATGTCCGGCAGCTTGAAACATGTGGGGAAGTGTGTGTGGTAGGGAGATAGTGATCTCTCAAAGCCACAGGGTTACCGTCGCCCATGGTTTTAGTAGGGTGCTCTCTTAGCAATTTAGAATTCCTTTCGGCTCTAAGTTTTCTAAGAGTGTGTTCAATGTCGAGATCACAAGCAATTAATGGCAAAGACAAAGAACGGCGACCCAACATAAACTAAAAAGGAAATCACAATAAAATAAAAACTGAAACAGAAAGTAAAAGCTCACAAACGGCCTGAAGGAGCTGGAATTTTGGTGCTGCAATTGCTGGAATCTGGCAGGCTGGCACAGGTGCGCTTGATCGCACTTCAGAGTGCGCTCGATCACATTGCTGATGCTAGGCTCGATTGCAGGTTGGTTTGGCTCAAGCACAGGCGTGCATGGGGGTCTTCGCAGCTTCGGACCTATGTGAGAAAAACTAAAAAAAAACACAAAAACACAAAAACCAAATTAAAATTTTTTTTTTAAAAAAACAAAGTAAAGTAGAAAATAATTAAGCTAAGATTAATACTTAAAATTTAATAACTAAACCGTTAAGCAGTCCCCGGCAACGACGCCAAAAATTGATGTGGCCATTTTGTATACCAATATATGTCAATAATAATAAACCACTCGCAATAGCATGAATCCTGTAGGATAGTGCTATATTGAGGGTGTTGAACCTCAAGGACTGCAAGGATTTTGTTATCAAATTCGAAAGATCAAAATTAACTTAATTAATAAGATGAATAATTTGGTTTGTAACTAAAGTGCATGAAATTAAAAGAGAATTAAATATAAGAAAGAGTGTAGGGTATTGACTTCACCTTTATCCGCACAACAATGGCTAACTATATTCAATCCAAGAAATTCATTCTATGCATGTTATAAATAAATAAGAAACTACCTTATTAAAGAATAAGTATAATCCATCTTCAGTTGACACAAATCGTCCACCTAACCACTAAGATGTGGTACGGCCCATCTTCTCTAGGTATGAATTTTTAAATTCTATAACAGGATACATACAATCAATGGATAAGCATAACCCATCTTCAATTCGCACGGATTGTCTACCTAAATTACACTAAACTAGGGTGTAGTACAATCCGTCTTCCCTAGGCATGGCCTATCAAATCCTATTGATCATATGTCAATAAAACCTATTCTATAACCATCATCATCATAATCATAGAAAACAAGAATGATTTGAGTTCAATAAATGTAAAAGATTTTCTAAGACAAGATAAGAATTTCACTAATATTGAATTGAAAATTAAGAACAATTGCATTTAATAATTAAGAATAGAATCAAAAGGTAGCAATTTTCATAGTTATACAATCAACATGTATAAACTAAAAATATAGAAATTAAATACAATCAAACCTAGGGGTGTCAAGGCGGTTACGGTTAGCGGTTATTGCTAATAACCGCTAATTGTAACCGCCTTAGCGGTTAGTAGATTTCATTAACCGCAACCGCTAACCGCCTAGCGGTTAACAGTTAGCGGTTATCCGCCGGTTAGTGGTTAGTGAAATAGATAACCGCCTGCTAACCGCTTTTTCAAAATTTGGCTTTTCTTTTTAGCTTTTTGGGCCTTTTTGGGATTTCTTTTACCCTCTTTATTTATTTATTTATTTATTTTGGCCCAATTGCTATAAAAAGAGTCCGTATTGAAAAATCAAAAATATTTGACCCAAAATTTACATTTACTTGTACTTAAAAAAAAAATTCCTTAAATATTAAATCATAACAGGTTAACCCTTTTTTTTTTTTTTTAGAAAAAAAAACAAAAAAACACAACATATAAAAAAAAGTTTAGAATTCAGACAACTGTCACAACATACAATGATAATACATTAATACTTAAATTGTGTTTATAAGTAACACATTGGCCATTGTTTAATCCAATGTCAATTACTTAATTTGATATTATACGAATCATATCATCATTGTACATTAATAATATGATTCACTTGAAGTCTTTAATAAAGTATTTAAATTGCCATTGAATCATATGATTAAGTATTGATATTATACATTTATATTATTCATATGCATATGTAAACTTATATATACTTATAACATATATAGACTTATAAGTTTATAACATACATTGGAAATAAGTCTCTAGATATTTAATTGTTGTATTAGTATGAATTTGTATACTTATGAGTTATGTCATATTATATATATATAATTTGTTATTATATAATCAAATGATTTAATGATCAATTGATCATATGATATAATCATATAAATTATAGTGATAATATATTTATACTCAATTGTGATTTAATTATTTTTTTAAAAAAAATTGTGATTTAATGATCAAGTGATTATATGATATAATCATATAAATTATAGTGATAATATATTAATACTCAAATTGTGATTTAATTATTTTTTTAAAAATTGTGATTTAATGATCAAGTGATTATGTTATATGTATAAATATTTTTATAATTATAATTATAAAAATATATTATATAAAAAGGCGGTTAGTGGTTACGGTTAGTAAACCCAATAACCGCTAACCGCTAGGCAGTTATAGCGGTTAGGTGGTTAATCCGGTTAAGCGGTTAGCGGGCGGTTTTTAACCGCCCGCATTGACACCCCTAAATTCAAACCATTGTGCTTGGATAGGGTAACATCAACACCCCATGAAGGGGTTTAACCGCTCATGACTTCGCTAAGCTCCAATGACTATTTGGTGAATTTTTGCTCTAGAAGCCGTGTGTCTGTTTACAATGTTTAGAGGCCTATTTATAAGGATTATGAGAACCCTAAAAACCATAGAAACCCTAGGAAAACCGGAGGTTAGTCTCCCAGTCCAATTGGGAGACTAAAAACCTCTTCCAAGGAGTAAAAGGATTCCTACCGCAATCTGGAAAGCTACATGTGCTCGAGCGCATTGTAGCTGCAATCGAGCGCATGTGCTATAGTGCTCGTTATAGTGATCTGCATTTTAAGCCCAAATTCAATGGAATTATTGCATTTGCCAAATAGAACCTAAAACACAAAACAAAACAAAATCAAACAAGTAACAACGCTAAGGAATTAACATATGTGAGTTAAGGAGCTTGAATGTCCAGCATTCAGCACTTATTAGCTATTTTCAGCAAAATGAAGGCCGATAATCAACTGCTACAATCCATCGATGCTAAGATAGAAGCTAACGACGTGAAGCCATCTCCTATCTATTGGCTTCAACAATACGAAAATGAGCCACCTCCTCCGAAGAGTTCTGACTTTGAAGAAAAGGTGTTAGCTATTCTCAACCAAGTGGAGGCTAGTAATCAATTGCTGCAATCCATCGACGCCAAGATAGAAGCTCATGAAGAGGAGCCATCTCCCATCTATTGGCCTCAACAACACCAAGAGAAGCCACCGCTTCTGCCGGTTGCTGACCTTAAAGATATGATGTTGAATCTTATGACCGAGTTTAATTAGATGGTAAACTATCTATAGGAGATTGAGAACTCTCACTCTAAATCCATTGCCAATATGGAGGCTCACCTCAAACAGATAGCCGATATCCTCAAAGAAGAAGAAGAAGAAGAGCTTCAAAGTCAATTGGTGGCCAATTCTAATGGACACTACATGGAAGATGAGAGTATTTCCTATCATGAGCAAGCTATCATTACCCTGAGGAGTGAAAAAGTGGCAAAAAATAAAGAGGAAGAGGGGAAAGAGGAGCAAATTGAGGTCCCACAAGATCTACATTGGGAAAAAGGCAAGGAAGTGAGCACTGAGGCTTCTTCAACATCAACTCCTATTCCTGAATTACCAAGAAACCCGGAGAGTATTTTGTTTGGGCTATTAGACGGGCAAATTGAGGTCATCAAAGTAGAAAAACTCCCTGAGTATTCTCCTCATGTTATTCCAGTTCATGATTCCTTTCCGGATGAGAAATTGTTTGAGAATACTCAAAGTGATCTACCCCGATCTGCAGACATTCGGAATTACCTTTATATAGGTAAAATTCATCCTCTTTGGTCCAAGAGAAGAAAAGATTGGTGTTTCAAATTTAAAATTAAGGGTTAGAGAGCACAGAGAGCATCAAGGATGAGGATTCCGTTGGCTTGGTGGATCCCATATATTTTGACTAAATGAGCCAGCTTCACAGATTCGAGCGCAGACCCTATGCACTCTAGTCTTCCATCAGGCCAGGGTACATGATCTCCTTCCAGGTATTATCTTTTCCATTGTTGTTCCATTTTTCATTCGTTGATTATATTTTTACAACAATGTGTTGTATTTGACTGGTATTTGGTTGGAGTATCACTTATTTGTTTTTTAAGGACAAATGTTTTTGCATTCAAGTTTGGGGGTATACTATGAGCCACACAAATTCCAACTAGTTTTCTCATCTCTCGGATATGATCTTTTCATTATCTCTACACATTGAGGGCAATGTGTAATTCATGTTTGGGGGTATAGGAGACACACACACACACACTCACACTTTGTCCTATTTTTGATAAATGCTTGTTCATGTTATTCTTGAGATTTTGGTTGATCTAGAAATTATGATTTGAAATTCATTGCTGAGCTTAAAATGTTGAACACATGATCTGATGGCGAGAATTCTAAGTCTTGTTACTTACTTTTGACATTTGGGAATTCACTTGTTTTGATTTTAATTGCCACAAGCACATTAGCACATAGTTTGTGAGGTATGACATGTGAACTTGATTGTGTATGTTTTCAATGTCTTGGGTGAAGCTGGGGAGACTTGTTGAATGGATACTTTGGCATAAAATAAAAAAATAAAAAAATAAAAGTTGATCATTGTGAGATTTTCATTGAGTAATTGGACCTCTTGCCTCATTAAGTATTGAGTGTTCACGTCAAAAGGGGAGAATTTTGACATGGTTAATGTCATGTCTAGTTTGGTTTCGTAGCCTTTTTCACTCAAGTTAGTAAGATCATAGGGGTGTCTTTACACCTAATGCCCTAAAACCATCTAGTTTGGGAAGCATTGGCCTAACACTCGTTACATGGGTCAATTAGAAAGCTTAAGGGAACCAAGCATTGCACAGCCTAGCCAAAAAGAAAGAAAAGAAAATTATGCCTTGGTTATTCATTCTGATGGGAATCCCAGTGACCTTTGAGGTATGTTGTCACAATTACCTACCTAAATTAATAAGCAAATAATTGGATGTTTTACCTGCAAGTGCACGAGGTTAACACAGTAGTATAGGGTGCAAGTACGGGGTCATTCCCACAAGGATTGCTGAATTCTGTCTAAAATAAATTTCGAAAGTAAAATAAAACAAAGATTGGATTTGAGTTGATAATGATAAAAAGGTAGGGCTTTGATATCCACCACTAATTATATTTAGCTAATATATCAATTTGCCAATGTTTTGATCATGTTATGAATATCTGATGTTTGTCAAACTAAGGGCATTGGTGTCTACTCCTTAAGCTATTGATTTTCCTAAGCAACGAATTAGGCATTGGTGTCTACTTTAATTCTTTTCTTTCTTAAAGGATTTAGTATGGGTGTCTACTAAGTTGTTCTTTAAGAAAGCATAAAACTGTGGAAATCGACAAACACATGAGGCTTAGGGCATGGGTGTCTACTCCTGGTTCCCCATGTTGATTAACCCAAGAATCTGGTGTGGATTTCTTTTGTTACTTATGTTAAACCCAGAACTCGGCCATCCAAATTGATTTAACTAACTAGTCCATACCACATGCACATGTTGCTCAGGCACACACATGAGGAATTCATGAAAATAGGAATTAATCAATTTAGATATCACAACAAGATCATCACAAGGGCGCCAATATTGAATATGAACTAAACATAACTAGGGCTTTAATCTAGCCCTACTAAATAAATTAGTTACACATGGAGTTGATGTTAAACATCTTCATAAAATAAAAGAAAAGAAAGGAAAAGAATAAACCCGAAACTTGAACTTGAAGAGCTCCAATTCTTCTCCTTGGAAAGTATGTCTATTCTAGAGGCTTAAGGGTCTATTTATAAGCCTTTAGGAATACTCTAGAAACCCTAAAAATCGTAGGGTTTGAGCCCTAGTTCGCACTAAGTTACAAAACCCTAAAAGTTGCTCTTTCCTTATTAAGGCTGGCGGCTATCTTGGCCATCACGCAAGGGTGCGCTTGATCGCAGCCCGTGTGCGATCAATTGTAGGTTTGCGATCGATCCTTTCGGTGCATGCGCTCAATCCCAGTTGCCTTGCAATGTGCCATCCTTGCCTGTAGTGCGCTTGATTGCAGCTCCCTTGTGATTGATCGCTCTACCAGAGCCTTCCAATTTCCAAAATAGCTCTTTTTAAGTCCAAAACTTCTGAGATTGCTTATTTTTCTTCCAATGACCTATAAAATCAAGGAAAACACATAAAAGAGATAAAATGACATAACTAACTAAAACTAAAGGATAAAAACATGTAAGTTAAGGGCTAAAAATATGAATATTTTAGCATTTAACACACCCCCAAACTTACATATTGCTAGTCCCTTAGTAGTACAAAACTAAAAACAAAAATGAAAAACAAAGAACAAAAAGATAAATCTATCTTTTGTGGGATGTACGATTGCATTTAACATATGCAACAAGCCTTTTAAACCCTTAGGAATTCCCTAGAGGACGAGTGAAGTCTCGTGAGGATTTTCCAGAAAGGTTACCTACAAACATCATGCACAGTTCATGTTATCCAAAAATTAAAGCATCACTTCATGATCATGATTTTCATTCATTAGCAAGCTTAAAAAGATGAACTCCATCTTCACAATGAATTAGAATCTCAAAGTTCAATTACTTACAAAGGACATGCTAAAACATCACAAGTTTGAAAACAGTGTAAGGTGAATTAGCACAAAATTATGGGGCTTCCAAATCTTTCCAATGTGTAATGTCTCTATATCTCAAAATTCACTGAAATCCCTATTAGAATGAACAACCTTGGCATATTTCTTTTTCTCTTTTTTTTTTTTTTTTTTTTTAGTCAGGTTGTGCAATGTTTCGTTCCCTTAAGCTTTCTAATTGACCCATGTAGCGAGTGTTAAGTCAATGACTTCCAAATCAGATGGTTTTAGGGCTCCCAAATCAGATGGTTTTAGGGCATTAGGTATAGAGACATCCCTAAGGACCTACTAACTCAAGTCAAAAAGGCTTCAAAATCAAACTAACCATGACATTGATCATATCCAAATTTTTCACCTTTTGACGTGAACACTCAATGCTTTGAGGCAAGAGGTCCAGTTACTCAGTGAAAAGCTTATCAACGATCATTTATATATATATATCCATCACATATATGCCAAAGTGTCCATCTAATAAGTCATCCAATTTCATCCAAGATACAGAAACACACATATCAGACCTCATGTCATACCTCACAAATTATGTGCTAATGTGCTTGTGTGATAAGATCAAACATGTGATTTTTCAATTGTCCTAAAGAAGTAACAAAACTAACAGATTCACTCATCAGATCATGTGTTCAAAATTTTAAGCTCACTGATGAATTCAAGCCATAATTTTTTTAGATTAACTTAAAATTTTAGAGTAAACATGAACATGCATAAACCTTTTTTTTTTTCAAATAAACAAACAAACAAACAAAACAATTAACATGAAATTGGGACAAAGTTTGTGTGAACAACATGTGTGCCCATACCCCCAAACTTAAATGACACATTGTCCCCAATGTGTCTAAATAAAGGAAAGAGTGTACCCAGGAGATGGACGACATTGTCTTGGAAAGCATGGCTCATAGCACACCCCCAAACTTAAATTGAAGCACACTTGTCCTTGCAAATTAAGAAAACAAAAAAACAAGTAAAAAGTAACAAAACTAAAGACAAATAAAAAGATTATCTTAAACACACTAAACAAAACAAAATAAAAAGATAAACTATGGGGTGCCTCTCATGAGCGCTAAGTTTAACGTCTTCAGCCAGACGGTGGTCCCTGCTTAATGCTGTCCAGAAGATGATGCTCCAGATGGTGGTGCTATATATTGGATAGACTGAAGTGCCAAATCTTGTGATGCCATGTCTTGATCTCTTGGTGCAAAGTTCGTTTCAATGTATTGCTTCACTCTGTGTCCATTCACTTTGAATGACTGATTTGTCAGTGGGTTGTGGACTTCCAAAGCTCCGTGAGGGAATACTTGTGTAACAAGGCAAGGTCCAGAGTCCAGACCATCTTGATTTAAGCTTCCCAGGGAAGAGTTTCAATCTTGAATTATAGATCAATACCTTCTGGCCTACTTGAAACTCCTTCCTGACCAGTTGCTTGTCATGGTATGCTTTTGTTCTATCCTTGTAGAGCTTGTCATTCTCATATGCATCACGCCTCAATTCCTCCAGTTCATTTAGTTGGAGCTTCCTTTTGTCACCAGCTTGCTTCATATCAAAACTAAACTTCTTGATGGCCTAGTACGCTTTGTGTTCCAATTCCACTGGTAGATGACATGCCTTTCCAAAAACCATGCGAAATGGAGACATACCGATAGGTGTCTTGTAAGAGTCTTCCCAATGGAAGAGCCAAATGTTACTTTTATCTAAAATAGCTCTTCAAATGTTTAAAAAACCCCTTACATTGGATTAGCCAAAAAAAATGTAAAATAAATATTTTATTGGAAGAGCTAAAAAAAAAAGCTAAATGTAGCAGCACTTTTCAAATGAGCTATTTTATTTTTCATTGTTTCTCACCTGTTTTCTCTTTTTCCCAAATCTTTTCCTACTTTTTCTCTGCATGTTCTCTTTTTTCGAAAATTTTTCCCATTTTTCCTCTCACATGTTCTCTTTTTTCCCATAACTTTTTTTACTTTTAATAATATTTTAATTGAATGGATAAAAATATAGCTAATCGGATGTAGAGATATTTAAAAATGACTTAGCTAAACTAGATAAAAGTGAGTTTTGAGAAGCCATTTTACATAAAAATATGGCTCATCCATTGGGAATGCTCTAAGCAGTTCTGTAAGCCCATAGTGCATCATTCAAGCATAGTGACCAATTCTTCCTACTGGGATATACTGTCTTTTCAAGTATACCTTTGATCTCTCTGTTGCTGATCTCCACTTGACCACTGGTTTGGGGGTGGTATAAAGTGCCAACCTTATAAGTAATGCCATACTTCTTTATCACAGAGGCAAAGGCATAGTTGTTGAAGTGGCTCCCCCTATCACTAATGATTGCCCTTGGTGTCCCAAATCTAGCAAAGATGTTTTCCTGCAAAAACTTCACAACTACTTTGTGATCATTAGTCCTTGAGGGGACAGCCTTGACCCATTTAGACACATAATCCACACCCACAAAAATATATAAATAACTGAATGAATTAGGAAATGGTCCCATGAAGTCAATACCCCAGACATCGAAGAGTTCTACCTCTTGAATATTTTCCAGCGGCATTTGATTTCTGGATGAGATGTTACCTATCCTTTGGCATCTATCACAAGAGCTACAAAACAAGAAAGCATCTTTAAACACATTAAGCCACCACAAGCAAACTGATGACACTGCTGCAAAATACTCAAGGGCTCTTCTTATAGGATACACCTTCTAATGATTTGATCAGGGCAGAATTTGAACAAATAGGGGTCATCCCAATGGTATTGTCTAGATATAGATATTAACCTCTTGCTTTCTTGACTAGACATACCTGGAGGAAACACCTTGGTAGTTATATAATTCACTATATCTGCATACCATGGGAGTTGGATATCAACTGCAAACAACTGCTCATTTGGAAAATTTTCATTCAATGGGAGCTCATCTCCTTCCCCCTCATGGAGTAATCTGGATAAGTGATCTGCCACCACATTCTCACTACCCTTCTTATCTCTAATCTCAAGGTCAAACTCTTGTAGTAGTAGTACCCATCTGATCAATCTAGGTTTGGCACCTTTCTTAGGAAACAAATATCTCAAAGCAGCATGATCAATGAATACAATAGAACCAATTAGGTATGATCTGAACTTCTCCAAAGCAAATATGACAGCTAATAATTCTTTCTTAGTAGTAGAATAATTTAGTTGGGCATCATTCAATGTTCTAGAAGCATAATAAATGGCATGAGGTTCCTTATTGATTCTTTGACCCAAGACAGCTCCCAAGGCAAAGTCACTAGCATCACACATGAGCTCAAAGGGTAGACTCCAATTAGGTGCCCGCATTATTGGTGCAGATGTGAACAGCTTTTTCAGTGTGTTGAAGGCAGTCATGCATTCTTCAGTCCATTCAAACTTGGTCTCCTTTCCTAGCAATGCACAAAGGGGTCTAGAGATCTTGGAGAAATCCTTGATGATCCTTCTATAGAATCCGGCATGTCCAAGAAAACTCCTCACCCCCTTTACTGTCAGAGGTGGGGGAAGTTTGGAGATGATATCTATCTTAGCTTTATCCACCTCAATTCCCCTGCTTGAAATAGCACGACCCAATACAATGCCTTGTTGAACCATGAAAGATGGCATAGGGGATTCTTCCACATCCAACACAATGAAATCAGCAGGTAAAATAAATGCACCTACCTTTACCAACACATCCTCAAGTATACTTTTTGGTCTTTTGATGCTTCTGTCTGCCAATTGCAAGGTGATAGAGGTTGGTTGAAGCTCCCCAAACCCAGTTTTTCATATACCATGTAAGATAGCAAATTGACCCCTGCTCCCAGATCCAGCAGTGCATGCTAAAAAAGATGATCTCCTATCCTGCAAGGAATGGTAAAACTACCTGGATCTGTTAGCTTTGGTGGTAATTTTCTCAACAAAACTGCACTTACCTCTTCTGTTAAGGCCACTGTCTCATACTCCTGAAACTTCCTTTTGTTAGTGCAACAATCCTTTAAAAATTTAGCATATTAAGGAATCTGTTTAATTGCATCTAACAAAGGAATATTGATTTCTACTTTCCTCAAAGTCTTAAAGATATCCATAAGTTGCTTATCTTTCTTTGGTTTGACTCACCTTTGAGGGAAGGGTGGTGCATTCACCTTCTCCATTTTGTTTACCTTGGAAGTTGATGCTTCCTCTGGAGATGCTTGAGGTGGCTCTTCAGTTCCCATGACCTTGCCATTCCTGAGAACTGTGATTACTTTCAGCTACTGGTGACTCCCTGGATTGGGTATTGTTTGGGTTGGAAACTCTCCCTACTTCCTTTCACTCAGCTCCTTTGCCATCTGCCCCATTTGCACTTCCAGTCTTTGGATGGCTTGATCAGTCTTTATTTTGAATTGTTTTTGATCAGCCGTAAATTGCTGTTGTGAAGTCACTAGGTTGTGCATCATATTCTCCAGTTGGTTCAACTTTGACTCTTGAGTTGGTTGACTTGCTTGTTGGGGACCCTTTTGCTGTCCTTGATTGTTACTCCAAGAGAAATTGGGATGGTTGCGCCATCCTGGATTGTAAGTGTTGAAGTACAGATTGTTCTTGTAGGGGTAATTGTTTTGTTCCACATAATTCACCTCTTCTTGCTCTGCAAATAAAGATAAAGGACACATTTCAGTAGTGTGACCTAAATGGGAACATATAGCACGTACCTGGATTGGTGTGTCCTTTTGAAAATGTGAGATTTTCTGAGCAGTCATGTCTTTGACAATCATATCTAACTTCTTTTCCATAGCAGCCATCTGATTTGGAGATCCTCCATTGAAGTTCACTTCATACATGCCTTCGCTCTTTAATCCTCGCCTTCCTCTAGAGCAGAATTGTTGGGAATGCTCACTTAATGTTTCAAAAAGCTCTATTGCTTCCTCTCTACTCTTTTCCATAAGTGCTCCTCCAAGAGCTGAATCAACCATCCATTTGTTAGTATCATCTAAACCTTCAAAGAAAATTTGTACCTAATCATCTTGAGGGATGTTGTGATGTGGGCACTTTAGAAGCAATGAATTGAAGTGATCTCATGCCTCAAAGAAAAGATCTCCATCTCTTTGTTGGAACATTTAAAGTTCCCTTCTAAGTTGTCTTGTCTTTTGGGCTGGGAAAAACTTCTTTAGAAACTTGGTGGCTAATTCTTCCCAAGTATGGATAGAATCTGCAGGCAAGGATTTATACCACAGTTTAGCATTATCTTTCAAAGAGAAGGGAAAGTGAACGAACCTGAGTCTCTCTAGAGTTAAGCCTTGGATGTGCTGCAACTTGCATAGATCAAAGAACTCATTCAGATGCAAGTTAGGATCCTCAGTAGGTGTGCCCCTAAAGAGAGTCAGTGCATTAAGGATTTGAGGAGAAATATAATAGCTGCCTTCCACCTCCGGTTGATAAGCTATGCATGAGGGTTGATGGAGGTTTGTTGGAATGAATGCCTGCTTCATCGGTCTCTGCACCGGTGGTGGATTTGCCTCTAGTGGTCTTGGCACTATTGGTGGATTCTCTTGCAAATCTTCCATTGTGTTCTCAATTAATTCCTCTTCTTCTTTGTCTCTAGGTCTTTGACGAATTGTCTGCTCAATTTCAGGATTGAGTGGAATGACGGTTGAATATTGGGATTGACGACCTTGCATCAATTGAATTGCTTCTTCAGTCAAAGCAACTTCAGTGCTACTGGTCCGGATGCTCCCTAGAACTGCGCTCGATCACAGGTTGGTGCTCTCGATTGCACTCGGCCAACGTTTGATCACAACAACATAATGCTAGTCCGTAAACCTGAAACAGAAAACAGAAAAAGTTAAGAATGAATAGAAAATATTTTTGATAAAAACTAAATTGAAAATTGAAAATTAAGATAACACACTAAAGGAAAAATAATTTTAAATAAAATTTACCGCAATCCCCGGGCAACGGCGCCAAAAACTTGTTGTGTCACAGTTACCTACCTAAATTAATAGGCAAATAATTGGATGTTTTACCCGCAAGTGCATGAAGTCAACACAGTAGTATAGGGTGCAAGTACGGGGTCATTCCCACAAGGATTGCTGAATTTTGTCTAAAATAAATTCCAAAAGTAAAATAAAACGAAGATTGGATTTGAGTTGATAATGATAAAAAGGTAGGGCTTTGATATCCACCACTAATTATATTTAGCTAATATATCAATAGGCCAATGTTTTGATCATGTTATGAATACCTAATGTTTGTCAACCTAAGGGCATTGATGTGTACTCCTTAAGCTATTAATTTTCCTAAGCAACGAATTAGGCATGAGTGTCTACTCTAATTTTTTTCTTTCTTAAAGGATTTAGCATGGGTGTCTACTAAGTTGTTCTTTAACAAAGCATAAAACTGTGGAAATCGACAAACACATGAGGCCTAGGGCATGGGTGTCTACTCCCAGTTCCCCATGTTGATTAACTCAAGAATCTGGTGTGGATTTCTTTTGTTACTTATGGAGACTGACCTATGGTTTTATTAGGGTTTCTAGGACTTCTAGGGTTCTCCTAATCCTATAAATAAGCCTCTATATATTAAGAAATATATACAATCTTGGAGAGAAGAATTGTAGGCTCAATCTAGAAGCGTTTTCGGTTTCTTCTTTACCCTTTTTAGTTTTAGTTTTATTTAAATTATGTATAGCTAATATTTTAGTTAGGGCTCAATTGAATCCCTAGTGTAGTGCCCTAGATTTTAAAAGTCTTATTTTGGAGATATTTATTTGATGATATTAGGTAATGATATTTATTCTTGAGGAATTTATTAGATCTTACAAATATTATAAGAATGAATATTGATTTGAGGTTATTATATCATGATGTTGATTTTATATGAGAGATTATATCTTGATTATTTTATTGGGAGATTCAAAAGATTTGATAATTGATGATTGATTATTATAATTTGGAGTATGATTATAATAGCCGGTGATTTAATGAGGAGTTCGTTGGTTTAAGATTTTTAATGGAAGTTAGGATTTTATTAGATTTGGTTTATTAAATTGGAGCCTAACCCACTTATTCTTTCCTTATATTTTCTTTTCCTACTTTCCCCACCTTCCTTATTCTCTTTCTTTTAACCTTCATCCACTCACACCTGTACAGCTCTCTACCCACTATCAATATTTTTATTTTTATTTTCCTTTATAACCACATAGAGATTGAGAATAAAATGCATTAGAGAAGGAGATTGAGGGAGAGAAGGTGAGAAAGAGAGTTTGGGCGAGAGAGAGAAAGTCAGTGATTGGGAAATTCATGGTTAATGATCAACTGCAGCAGAATGAGTTTCAACAAGTAATTACCTTTGATGATTCATTCCTGTAACCCACTGTAAGTATTCTTACTTATTGAGTATGATATTGATATCCAATAATACGGAATCTTGTGCTTTTATAACTAGTCTGGCCTTTTGATATATATGATTCAATAATGATTTATATTATCGGAAATCAATTGACTCACTACTTTGCAGTTTTTGTAGTGCTTGCAGGAATGGAAAGTCAAGGTAATTATACAGTTGTGATTAGAGATTCATATTGAGATGTACGGAGATTCCACGTTGGTGAAGTTTTGTCTAGAGTTTAGACAGTGGAGTAGATTTGTATAAATACCATGTTCGGCATAGTTGTGGGTATTTTGTATAAAAAAATTCACTTTTTAACTGTATTGTTTTGTATTGATAATTTCATTCTTATTTGCAAGGATGATACGCATAAATCGAGAAAGATTTGGGTTTTTACGGATTAAATCCCTGAGGTCATTGAGGTAAACCCACTCCCTTGTATTTTCGATTAATTAGTTAATTTCAACAGAGTCTAATTATAAGTTGTTATTAAATTGGTAGTTGTTAGCCAGTGGAACAAGAAGTTATTTTTCAAGGTGATTAATTAGCAAGTTCAAAGACTGCTCATAGCCACAGTCTAGATGTAAGTGAATTTACTATCCCTTCCAAAAATTATCATCTCATTCTCTTTATGAAATTTTGTTTCAAACAACAAATGATCATTTTTTTTTATATTATGGAATTATGCTGCAAGCATGACAAGTTTGAGAAAAAGAAACTTTGAGAAAATAATGATGTTTATAAAAAATTTTGAGAAAATGATGATAAACCCTCCTACATGTTGCCCTAAAATGTACCTAGAGAAGTACAAAGAAAGTACAAGAAATGAGAAAAGAGAGTTATAAAATGAGGGCACACGTCAGGAGGAGTGTATTTTTTGCCCCAAGAGAAACAAGAGAGAAGCTAGGTACCGATGTTAAGGATGGAGGCGCAACCGCTAAAAGAGGCTCTGCAAGGAGGTGGTTCCATCATTTTTTGTTGCTGTCACAAATATCTACCTAAATTAATAGGCAAATAATTTGATGTTTTACCTGCAAGTGCACGAGGTCAACATAGTAGTATAGTGTGCAAATACGGGGTCATTCCCATGAGGATTGCTGAATTTTGTCTAAAATTAATTCCAAAGTAAAACAAGACAAAGATTGATTTTTGATTTGCTGATAATAAAAAGGTAGGGCTTTGATATCCACCACTAATTATATTCAATTAATATATCAATATGCCAATATTTTGATCATGTTATGAATATCTAATGTTTGTCAACCTAAGGGCATGAGTGTATACTCCTTAAGCTATAGATTTCCCTAAGCAACGAGTTAGGCATGTATATATACTCTAACTCTTTTCTTTCTTAAAGGATTTAGCATGGGTGTAGACTAAGTTGTTCGTTAAGAAAGCATATATTCTGTGAAAATTGGCAAACACATGAGGCCTAGGGCATGGGTGTATACTCCCGATTCCCCATGTTGATTAACTTAAGAACCCGGTGTGGATTTCTTTTGTTACTTATGTTAAACCCAGGACTCGGTCATCCAAATTGATTTAACTAACTAGTTCATACCATATGCATAAGTTGATCAGGCATACACATATGAGGAATTCATGAAAGTAGGCATTAATCAAGTTAAATATGACAACATGATCATCACAAAGCGCCAATATTGAATATTAACTAAACATAACTAAAGCTTCAATCTAGCCCTGCTAAATAAATTAGTTACACATAAGTTTGATGTTAAACATCTTCATAAAATAAAATAAAAGGAAAAGAATAAACCCTAAACTCGAACTTGAAGAGCTCCAATTCTTCTCCTTGGAAAGTGTCTCCATTTTAGAGGCTTAAGGGTCTATTTATAGGCCTTTAGGAATACTCTAGAAACCCTAAAAATCGTATGGTTTGAGCCCTAGTTCGCACAAAGCTACAAAACCCTAAAAGTTGTGATTTCTATATTAAGGCTGGCGGCTGACTTGGCCATCACACACGGGTGCGCTCGATCGCAGCCCGTGTGCGATCGATCGCAGGTCTGTGATCGATCCTCCTTGTGCTGGCGCTCGATCGCAGGTGCCTTGCGCATTGTGGTTCTCGCCTGTAGTGCACTTGATCGCAGCTCCCTTGCGATTGTTCGCACTACCAAAGCCTTCCAATTTCCCAAAATAGCTCTTTTGAATCCAAAACTTCTAAGATTGCTTCTTTTTCTTCCAATGACCTACAAAATCAAAGAAAACACATAAAAGAACTAAAATGGCGTAAATTAACCAAAACTAAAGGATTAACACATCCAAGTTAAGGGCTAAAATTATGAATATTTTAACACTTAACATATCCCCAAACTTACATATTGCTACTCCCTTAGCAATACAAAACTAAAAACAAAAATGAAAAACATAGAACAAAAGATAAATCCATCTTTCGTGGGATGTACGATTGCATTTAGCATATGCAACATGCCTTTTAAACCTCTAGGAATTCCCTAGAAGACGAGTGAAGTCTCGTGAGGGTTTTCTAGAAATGTTACCCACAAACATCATGCACAGTTCATGTTATTCCAAAATTTAAAGCATCACTTCAAGATCATGATTTTTATTTACTAGCAAGCTTAAAAAGATGAACTCCATCTTCACAATGAATTGGAATCTCAAAGTTCAATTACTTACAGCGGACATGCTAAAACATCACAAGTTTGAAAACAGTGTAAGGTAAGTTAGCACAAAATTATGAGGCTTCCAAATCTTTCCAATGTGTAATGTCTCTATTTCTCAAAATTCACTGAAATCCCTATTAGAATGAACAACAATGCATATTTCTTTTCTTCTTTTCTTTTTCTTTTTTTTTTTGGTCAGGTTGTGCAAGGTTTCGTTCCCTTAAGCTTTCTAATTGACCCATGTAGCGAGTGTTAAGTCAATGACTCCCAAACCAGATGGTTTTAGGGCATTAAGTGTAGAGACATCCTTAAGTACCTACTAACTCGAGTCAAAAAGTCTACAAAACCAAACTAACCATGACATTAATCAAATCAAAATTTTTCACCTTTTGACGTGAACACTCAATGCTTTAAGGCAAGAGGTCCAGTTACTTAGCGAAAAGCTTATCAATGATCTTTTATTTATATTTTTTTTCTTCATCATATATATGCCAAAGTGTCCATCTAATAAGTTATCCAATTTCATCCAAGATACAGAAACACACATATCAGACCTCATGTCATACCTCACAAATTATATGCTAATGTGCTTGTGTGATCAGATCAAACATGTGATTTTTCAATTGTCCTAAGCAAGTAACCAAACTAAAAAATTCTCTCATCAGATCATGTGTTCAAAATTTTAAGCTCACTGATGAATTCAAGCCACAATTCTTTTAGATTAACTTAAAATTTAGGCCAAACATAAACATGCATAAACTTATATATATAAACAAACAAACAAAACAAATAACATGAAACTGGGGAAAAGTGTGTGTAAAACAACACGTGTGCCCATACATCCAAACTTAAATGACACATTGTCCCCAATGTGTCTAAATTAAGGAAAGAATGTACCCGGGAGATGGACGCCATCATCTTGGAAAGCATGGCTCATAGCACACCCCGAAACTTGAATTGAAGCACACTTGTCCCTTTAAAATAAGAAAATACAAAAACAAGTAAAAAGAACAAAGCACTAAAGAAAAATAAAAAGATTAATTGAAAACACACAAAAATAAAATAACAAGATAAACTATGGGGTGCCTCCCATGAGCGATAAGTTTAACGTCTTCAGCCAGACGGTGGTCCCTGCTCAATGCTTTCTAGAAGATGACGCGCCAGATGGTGGTGGCAAACGGCTAAGAATGGATTGCATCAGTTCTTCTAAGGCAACTAGTCTTTTGTCCATCAAGACTTTATCCTCTCGAGCCTCTCTTCGTTCATCAGCCAACTCTCTCCGAAGGCCCGCCATTTCTTCATTGAGTGAGCGATACTGTGCTGCACGAAAGATGATCGGGGCCTCCTCCTCTGCTACTTCTGACGCAGCTACCGGGTCATCTTTTGCCATTGGCTCGGCCTCACTCTCTTTTGCTCCAGCTGCTGGTGCTGGAGGTACCAGGGGCATGTGGGAGCAGCTATTTTTCCATTAGCGAATGCCAAAGATGGGGGTAGTAGTGTTTGGCTCATCAACTGCGGTGCCCTTTATGCCTTTCTTCCAGAGGATATAGGTAATTAAGTATGGGAAGGGCAACCCCCATGAGTGTGTGGACTCAGCTCCTCCAATGTGCACTCCATTCCAAAATTTGTGAATTTGGTTCCAGATGATATCGGGAATGGAATACCAAGCATCTTTATGGAGGGTGTAAAGTGTTTGGGGAAATTGATCCCGCCTCTGAGTCTTGTGCCCCAAGGGAAAGGCATTACGGTGCAATATGGAGTCCACAAACCAAAGCCGTGGAGGTAGCTTGGACCGGCTACCGGCATTATGATGGGCGTCACCATATTGCCCTTGGCACATGTCCTCAATGATTTCTGCCACATAAAATCTGGGCAGTTGCTCAGCAAGTTGGGCTGCTTCTGGAGAATGCTCATCATTGCATTGGAGTGCAGCGGCAATGTTGGCCCTTGTCACATCAACAGTGCAGCCCTGCACTGTGGAAGAGAGGGCAGCCAGCCTGTTACAATCATGGGACAGGTGGGCATAGAATTCGATCACCAGCTTTTCGGTATACAGTGGAGGTGACCGGCTTGAAAAGCTTCTTGAGTCCCTGACGCTTGAACTCGGCGACTGCCCATTGAATTACCTCAAGGTTTTAAAAATCTTTTCTTATGGCAAAAGTTGTCTCAAACAGCAGCTCCCGCTCCTCAAAAGTTGGCGGGGGAGAAGTGGATTGGGCTTTGGACCCCAGAGAGGATGAAGCTCGAGTTTTGAGCATGATGACCTTGATTGGAGACTTTTGTCGAACACCTGGTGTGCACTGTGCTGACTAAGGTGGCTAAGGCACTGCAACAACTGCCCAAAACCCCTTGCAAAATAGCAAAACCCAACATAGAGAGGCAATGTGGGTGGATGAACACCCACAATTGCAGAAATGATGGAAAAAAAATGGAGGTTGGGGGGGCGGAGTTGGTTGTGTGATATATGAATGGGGAACGGGTTGTATGGTTGTGTGGTGAGAAAGTGGTGGTACGATGGCCGGAGAAGAGAATCGTATGGTGGTGGAGCGGTGGAGGTGGTGAAAACAATGGAGGAGTGATGGGAGTAGGAGTGTGCCGATGTAGGTACTGGGAGGAGGTGTACGGCGTAGGGGAAGTGTGGTGAGAATGGGGGGGGGGGGGAAAGTGACCTAAAATAGGTCACTTGGCCTGCTGCCCGAGTGCGTTCGATCACACGCATGGTGCGCTTGATCGCACTCGCGCAATGGTGTGCGTGTGTGGGTGATATGCGCTCGATCGCACTAACAGAATGTACAAAGCCAAAAATTGATTACTGTGCTCGATCACATACTTGTCGCGATCGATCGTAGTAACAGAATTTTTTTTTTTTTTTGTACAATAGCCTAAGAAAAGAAAAATCAAAAGATGAGAAAGAACACTGAACGTATCGCCGAAATTATGTAAAGTAAAGAAATTGACATGATGGAGAGCAAAGTAAGAGATGGACAAGCGTACCGTCTCCAATGGCCTCAGTAACACTATTCACAGTAGATGCGCTTGAGCTCTTGGCTTGCTCAAACGCTTCTACTTGTAGCTGTAGTGCTACTAGTGTGGAGAGCTGCACTTGAGCTCCACAGAATGTGGCTCAAGTGCCCTTGGTGGTGCAGGGACAGGACTTTCTTTATAGGTTAACAATTTCAGTTCCACATAGGATTCCTTCTTGACATGCTTTCTGTGATGATGGTCCTTGGGTCTTTTCTTGTGGAGCTTGGTATCCTTATTTGCTTCATACCTCAATTCGTCCCGTTCATCCAGTTGCAGCTTTCTCTTGGCACTTGGATATGGTGGAAAGGTTTCAAGGGGTTGCTTTTCTCCACTGATGTCCTCAGGAACATTTGCATAGATTGGCCCAGTGTCCTACCTTGTGAACTGGTGAGTGAGGGGGGTTTTTACTGGGTCCTTCTGTGGATCCTGCAAAACTGGCTCATTAACACTTTGGATCATACAAACATCAAAACATTTGAAATCATCTTGAGGTAATTGCATTGTATCAAATAATTTGAACTCTATTGTCTCACCATTCACCTTCATACTTACAGTTGCTTTTTTCACACCTATTGTAGTATCAGCAGTTCTCATAAAGGGTCTTCCTAAGATGATAGGCAAAGGTGATGGCATAGGGGATTCCTCCACATCCAACACAATGAAATCAGCAGGTAAAATAAATGTACCTACCTTTACCAACACATCCTCAAGTATACCTCTTGGTCTTTTGATGCTTCTGTCTGCCAATTGCAAGGTGACAGAGGTTGGTTGAAGCTCTCCCAAACCCAGCTTTTCATATACCGTGTAAGGCAACAAATTGACCACTGCTCCCAGATCTAGCAATGCATGCTCAAAAAGATGGTCTCCTATCCTGCAAGGAATGGTAAAACTACCCGGATCTGTTAGCTTTGGTGGTAATTTTCTCAACAAAACTGCACTTACCTTCTCTGTTAGGGCCACTGTCTTATGCTCCTGAAATTTCCTTTTGTTAGTGCAACAATCCTTTAAAAATTTAGCATATGAAGGAATCTGTTTAATTGCATTTCCTTTTGCACTTCTAGCCTTTGGATAGCTTGCTCGGTCCTTTGAATGGACTGCTCATGCTTGGCATTGGTTTGTTTTTGATCAGTCATGAAATGCTGTTGTGAAGTCACCGGGTGTGTATCATATTCTCCAGTTGGCTCAACTTTGACTCTTGAGTTGGTTGGCTTCATTGTTACTCCATGAGAAATTTGGATGGTAGTGCCATCCTGGATTGTAGGTGCTAGAGTACACATTGTTCTTGTGGGGATAATTGTTTTGTCCCACATAATTCACCTATTCCTTATCTGCAAATGGATATAAAGGACACATTTCAGTAGTGTGATCTAAATGGGAACATATAGCACATACCTAGATTGGTGTGTCCTTTTGAACAGGTGAGATGTTCTGAGTAGTCATGGCTTTAGCAATCATATCTAACTTCTTTTCCACAGCAGCCATCTGATTTGGAGATCCCTATTGAAGTTCACTTCATACATGCTTTTGCTTTTTACCCCTCGCCTTCCTCTAGAGCAAAATTGTTGGGAATGCTCACTTAGTGTTTCAAAAAGCTCCATTGCTTCCTCACTACTCTTTTCCAAAAGTGCTCCTCCACAAGCTGAATCAACCATCCCTTTGTTAGTGTCATCCAAACCTTCATAGAAAATTTGTACCTGATCATCTTGAGGGATGTTGTGATGTGGACACTTGAGAAGCAGTGAATTGAAGTGATCCCATGCCTCAAATAAAAGATCTCCATCTCTTTCTTGGAACATTTGAAGTTCCCTTTTTAGTTTTTTTATCTTTTGTGCTGGGAAAAACTTCTTCAGAAACTTTGTGGCTAATTCCTCCCAAGTATAGATGGAATCTGCAGGCAAAGAATTATACCACAGTTTAGCATTATCTTTCAAAGAGAAAGGAAAGAGGACTAACTTGAGTCTCTCTGGAGTTAGGCCTTGGATGTGTTATAGCTTGCATAGATCAAAGAATTCCTTAAATGCAAGTTAGGATCCTCAGTAGTTGTACCCCTGAAGTGAGTCAATGCATTGAGGATTTGAGGAGAAATATAATAGTTGCCTTCCACCTCCGGTTGATATGCTATGCATGATGGTTGATTGAGGTTCGTTGGGACAAACGCCTGCTTCATTGGTCTCCGCACCAGTGGTGGATTTGCCTCTAGTGGTCTTGGCACTATTGGTGGGTTCTTTTGCAAATCTTCCATTGTGTTTTCAATTTCTTCCTCTTCTTCTTTGTCTCTAGGTTTTTGTCGAATTGTCCGCTCAATTTCAAGATCAAGTGGAATGACAGTTGAATCTTGAGATCGACGACCTTGCATTAATTGAATTGCGACTTCAGTCAAAGCAGCTTCAGTGCTGCTTGTCCGGATGCTCCCTGGAACTGCACTTGATCGCAAGTTTGTGTGCTCGATCGCAGTAACAAAATCGCAAGTCGGCAAAACCTGAAATAGAAAACAGAAAAGTTAAGAAAAACGGAAAATCTTTTTGATTTTTGATAAAAACAAAATTTACAATGGAAAATTAAAATAACACAATTAAAAGAAAATAATTCTAAACAAAATTTGCAGCAATCCCCGGCAACGGCGCCAAAAACTTGTTGTCACAAATATCTACCTAAATTAATAGGCAAATAATTGGATGTTTTACCCGCAAGTATACGAGGTCAACATAGTTGTATAGTGTGCAAATACAGGGAGGAATGCAAATTTTGTCTAAAATTAATTCCAAAGTAAAACAAGACAAAGATTGATTTTTGATTTGCTAATAATAAAAAGGTAGGGCTTTGATATCGACCACTAATTATATTCAATTAATATATCAATATGCCAATGTTTTGATCATGTTATGAATATCTAATATTTGTCAACCTAAGGGCATGGGTGTATACTCCTTCAGCTATAGATTTTCCTAAGCAACGAGTTAGGCATGGGTGTATACTCTAACTCTTTTCTTTCTTAAAGGATTTAGCATGGGTGTATACTAAGTTGTTCTTTAAGAAAGTATATATCTTGTGGAAATCAACAAACACATGAGGCCTAGGGCATGGGTGTATACTCTCGATTCCCCATGTTGATTAACCCAAGAACCCGGTGTGAATTTTTTTTGTTACTTATGTTAAACCCAGGACTCGGTCATCCAAATTGATTTAACTAACTAGTCCATAACACATGCATATGTTGATCAGGCACACACATATGAGGAATTCATGAAAGCAGGCATTAATCAAGTTAAATATCACAACATGATCATCACAACGGTGCCAATATTGAATATTAACTAAACATAACTAAAGCTTCAATCTAGCCCTACTAAATAAATTAGTTACACATAAGTTTGATGTTAAACATCTTCATAAAATAAATTAAAAGGAAAAGAATAAACCCGAAACTTGAACTTGAAGAGCTCCAATTCTTCTCCTTGGAAAGTGTCTCCATTCTAGAGGCTTAAGGGTCTATTTATAGGCCTTTAGGAATACTCTAGAAACCCTAAAAATTGTAGGGATTGAGCCCTAGTTCGCACAAAGCTACAAAACCCTAAAAGTTGCAATTTCCATATTAAGGCTGGCGGCTGACTTGGCCATCACGCACAGGTGCGCTCGATTGCAACCCGTGTGCGATCAATCGCAGGTTTGCGATCGATCCTCCTTGTGATGGAGCTCGATCATGGGTGCCTTGCGCATTGTGGTCCTTGCTTGTAGTGCGCTCGATCGTAGCACCCCTGCGATTGATCGCTCTACTAGAGCCTTCCAATTTCCCAAAATAGCTCTTTTGAGTCCAAAACTTCTGAGATTGCTTTTTTTTTTCTTCCAATGACCTACAAAATCAAAGAAAACACATAAAATAACTAAAATGGCCTAAATTAACCAAAACTAAAGGATTAACACATCCAAGTTAAGGGCTAAAAAGATGAATATTTTAGCACTTAACATTTGCTATGCTAAGTGCACCTAAAGTTAATGGGCTGGCCAAGGGGACGAGGCTGTGGCCATAGTATCTCATCCCAAGTCGCAAGGGCTACGCAACCCAAGTATACAAGGGTAACAGTGTACATGGGCCATAGTATGAGATATAGACTGTCAACAATTTTATTGATGATAATATATTTTTTGTACTTTCCGATCTTTCTTAGAATTTAAAAATATACTGGGAACATATGTAGTTATGAGTTTCAATTTTCAAAACGGGACAAGGACTAAAACTGCTTATGGTTGTGGATTTCACTTACTGGGTTGTGGATTTCACTTACTTTGCCCCCTTTGAGCTCATCAGTTTTATTTCTTGTTTCAGGTGGTGATCAGGTCGCATTAGGAGGCCAGAATGGGGGCAGGCGTATTTAGGAATTTCATTTGATTTCATATTAGTTAAGTTAATAAGTGTGTTGGCATAGTTTTTCTTTTAGAGATTTACGAATTTATTTTAATAAGAAACACTATTATGGTTTGTGAGACATATTTTTGTTAAAGAGGAATCTTTTAGTTTATTTTTTAAACGACGTTATTTTCTAAACTCTCACGCATTCATTTTATACTAGTCTTATATAATTGACAAACCTTATGGATCTTTGCGAATAAGAAAAAGGATTAACAAACCTAACCCGAAGGTTATAAGGTTCTGCAGACTTTTTTAAAATATATATATATATATATATATATATATATATATATATATAATGGGGGGTAATGGGAAGCCACATTCCGGCCAAGTAGAGTCTGTATTTGTGGTCTTTAATAAATGATTCATGAGCATTTTTCTAATGGTTTATATTTTTTGTTGTGTCATCGCATGTTTTAAAAAAAAAAAAAAAAATCAACTTAAGTGAGAGTAATAAGGAGATTTTGGGTATTGTGATCAAGTTGATGAAGAAGATGGATTTTTTTTTTTTTTAGATGGAAGATAGGTTGTGATTTATAGTACCAGCGCATTTGGATTAGTGGCAATTTTCTTAAGTATCGATCAATAAAAATATATTTTGAGGTGTCTCGAGGATTTAGGAAAGATTATTGATTATGATTTAAAAATCGTATGATGGTTTTATAGATTTAGGTTATGAGATGATTTGTGTAATTTACTTGGTGACAAAATGGTTTTATGGATTTAGATTGTGAGATGATTTGTGTAATTGACTTGGTGACAAATGGTTTTATGGATTTAGATTGTGAGATGATTTGTGTAACTCACATGGTGACAAAATGATTTTGTGGATTTAGGTTGTGAGATGAATTGTGTAAATGACTTGGTGACAAAGTGGTCTTATGGATGTAGGTTGTGAAATGATTTTTGTAGCTAGATTGGTGAGATAAGAGTTTAGATGAGTTTTTGATCATGGTTAAGGTTTGGGTGATGACAATAATGGCACTATGATTGCGGTTGTAATATATAGATTGATGAATGAGGATTACGTTGTGAAATGATTTTTATAACTAAATTGGTGAGATAAGAGTTTAGATGAGTTTTTGATCATGGTTAAGGTTTGGTTGATGACAATAATGGCACTATGATTGAGGTTGTAATATATAGATTGATGAACGAGGATTACATAGTGAAATGAAGTGAATGCCTACGTATTGCAGGGATAGATGAAATGAGGTATACCCTAGAATCTATAAGATATTTTGAGATTTACATTTGTGGTTTAAGGATTTTGATATTTTCGGATGATCGTGATGACTTTAAAGTATAATTCATGAAATCCTTGAAGTGATTCTTAGAAATTGATGTGTTAGGTTTTTCGTAATTGAGGAAAATTATATTGAAGTGACGATTAAAGTTTTGAGGATAAATTGGTGCTCTTAGGTTGTGAATAATACTTAAACTACTAAGGCACTAGTAGATATTGAATCATGAGAATTTTAGTTACATGCCAAGGCCTTAGGTATAATTTTCTTTCACTAGGTAATAATGATTGATTATTATTCTTGAGGTAATTTGAAGCACAGAGTTAGAAGTTGGAAGACATTCAAAATAGTGATAGGATCTAAATCTCCTTACAAGATATATGTTTGATGATATTGAGGTGTTTTAGACGTTGATAATATGTGATTGGGGTACCTTGATGTTCTGTGAGTGTTGGGAATCTACCAGTATGATTAGCCTAATAATCAGAGAGTATATATGAAGCTACCATGAATATGCTATAAATTCAAAGCAAACAGAAATGTTCGGAGAACAAGCTCGTTATAATATTACAGACCAATGTTTATTACTATATATATATATATATATATATATATATATATATAGTTGTTGCATGAAAAGACTTGAAATAATGACGAGCGGATGCTTTCACAGAGCTGCTCCATGAGATCACTTCTACAAAGAGAGAATTTAGCATGAGTAGAATTTCAGATATTGCATATATTTGAGTTATCGAAAAGAATAATTATTTCAAATAAGGTACCTGGCTAGAGCTTGGGCGGAGAGATGTGCGATAGTTTTGGACATTGACCCAGACTATTCGTGTTGTCGATGGAGACGTTCGGTAGTCTCCTCCATTTCTAACACTTTTATTCCAAGGTCTTCCACGTATGACACCACCAGCTTCTTCAGCTTAGTATTTTCCTGCTCCAAATCCACATGTTTCTTTTTGTAGTGTTTGAGCAGCCGCTGTAAGACCCCACTTGGTTTCTTATGGTTTTCATTTCCTCATTTCTAACACTCAGACGCTGTGCCATATTAGAATCAAAAGCGGTACCTTGGATACTGAACGCCAAAGAATCAATAATGGCGTCAATGTTAGACCTACCCACCAACAATGACTAATCGTATGAAGTTACGAGACCTTTAGCCATTGCCACAACAGTCGAGTCATGGAGCATGACAGAATCATGGATAGTAATAGGATGGTTATCAAAGGTAAAGGCTGGCTGTCATATGTCAGGATATATGGCAAGCATGTCGGATTGTGCAGCAAGCACATTGAGGAATACAATTGGTACATCGGGTTGTACAATAGGTACAACGTTGATAAGTGCCAAAATATTCATATTTTAGCCCTTAACTTATATTTGTTAATTCCTTAGTTTTGTTAGTTTGTGATATTTTAGTTCTTTTATGTGTTTTTTGTGTTTTTGTAGGCTTTTGGAAGAAAAGAAAGCATTTCTGGAAGTCTAAGGCTTAGAGGAAAAAATTGTAAAAAAGCTAGAAGATTTGAGTCAAGCAAAAGGTTTTGATAGTGCGATTGAGTGCACTACCAGAGAGGTCTAAGCCAAGACAAGTAAGGTGAGCGCTTGTGAGCAGAAGAAGCAGCCTTGATCACATTTGTGATCGAGCGCCCAACACAAGAGATCGTTCGCACAGGGGCTGGGATCGAGTGCACCCGTGCGTGAAGAGCAAGGCAGCGTTGCCCTATTCCTGAAAGTCCTCTTTTTCAACCTTTCAAAACCCTAGGTGAACTAGAATGCAAAAGCTACGATTTCTAGGGTTTCTAGAGTGTTCCTAAGGCCTATAAATAGACCCTTAAGCCTTTCAAATAGACACACAATTTCCAAGGAGAAGAATTGGAGCTCTTCAAGTTCAAGTTTTCGGGTTTATTCTTTTCCTCTTTATTTTATTTTATAAAGATGTTTAACATCAAACTCATGTGTAACTAAACTACTTAGTAAGGCTAGATTGAAGCCCTAATTATGTTTATTTAATATTTCAATATTGGAGCCTTTGTGACAATCATATCGTGTTGCTTAACTTGATTAATTCCTGCTTAACTTGATTAATTCCTGCTTTACTAAATTCCTCATATGTGTTTACCTAATCAACATATGTATGTGGTATGGATTAGTTAATTAAATCAATTTGGATGATCGAGTCCTGGGTTTAATAGAGTAACAAAAGAATCTCACCCCGAGTTCTTGGGTTAATCAACATGGGGAACCGGGAGTAGACACCTAGCCCTAGGCCTCATGTGTTTATCGATTTCCACAGATTTATGCTTTCTTAAAGAACAACTTAGTAGGCACCCATGCTAAATCCTTTAAGAAAGAAAAGAATTAGAGTAGACACCGATGCCTAATTCATTGTTTAGGGAGATCAATAGCTTAAGGAGTAGACACCCATATCCTTAGGATGGCAAACATTAAGTATTCATAATATGATTAGATCATTGGCATATTATTATATTATCTAAGTGTGATTAGTGGTGGATATCAAAGCCCTGCCTTTTATCATTATTAAATCAAAATCAACATGTTATCTTGTTTTGTTTACTGAAATTAATTTTAATCAAAATTTACCAATCCTCGTAGGAATGATCTTGTACTTGAACTCTATGCTACTGTTTTGACCTTGTGCACTTGTGAGTTTAAATGTACAATTATTTGCCTATTAATTTAGGTAGATATTTGCACAACAAGTTTATGGCACCGTTGCCGGGAATTGCATCAAATTTTGTTTAGAATTATTTTCCCTTAGTTTAGTTATTTTTAATTTTTAATTTTTAATTTTCATTATGTTGTTTAGTTTTTATCAAAAATCTAAAATCTTTTTCGTTTTTTTTTTTCTTGTCTTTTCTTTGTTTTCTGTTTTGTTTCAGCTTTGCGGTATCCTTCATGCTGTTACTGCGATCGAGGGGAGACCGAGAGCGATCGAGTGCAGTTCTAGAGGACATCCAAACAGTAGTACTGAAGCTGCTGTGACTGCAGAGGCAATTTTTCTTTCTTATTCAAGGTCGTTGATCTCAGCCTCAACCATCCTTCCACTCAATCCAGAAATTGAGCGTGTTAAGTGCTAAAATATTTATATTTTAGCCATTAACATACATTTGTTAATCCTTTAGTTCTGATTAATTTATGCCATTTTAGTTCTTTTATGTGCTTTCTTTGTTTTTGTAGGTTGTTGGAAGAAAAGGAAGCAATTTCAAAAGTTTTGAGCATAAAAGAGCTATTTTGGGAAAATTGGAGGCTCTGGTAGTACGATTGATTGCAGGGGAGCTACGATCGAGCGCACTACAGGCGAAGACCACGAGCGCAAGGTGTGCGCACCAGAGGAAGCCTGGATCGCACCTGCAATCGAGCGCCAGCACGAAGGATCGATCACATACCTACGATCGATCGCACACAAGCTGCGATCGAGCGCACCCATGCGTGAGGAGCAAGCCAACCGCCAGCCATGATAAGGAAAGTGTGATTTTTAGGGTTTTGTAACTTTGTGTGAACTAGGGCTCAAACCCTATGATTTTTAGGGTTTCTAGAATATTCCTAAGGCTTATAAATAGACCCTTAAACCTTTAAGATAGACACACAATTTCCAAGGAGAAGAATTAAAGCTCTTCAAGTTTCGGGTTTATTCTTTTCCTTTCTATTTTATTTTTATGAAAATGTTTAACATCAAACTCATGTGTAACTAATTTATTTAGTAGGGCTAGATTGAAGCCCTCGTTATGTTTAGTTAACATTCAATATTGGCACATTTGTGATGATCATGTTGTGATATTTAACTTGATTAATTCCTGTTTTCATGAATTCCTCATATGTATTTGCCTGATTAACATATGCATATGGTATAGACTAGTTAGTTAAATCAATTTGGATGACCGAGTCCTGGGTTTAATAAAAGTAACAAAAGAAATCCACACCGGGTTTTTAGGTTAATCAATATGGAAAACCGGGAGTATATACCCATGCCCTAGGTTCCGTGTGTTTGTCGATTTCCATAGAATCATGCTTTCTTAAAGAACAACTTAGTATACACTCATGCTAAATCCTTTAAGAAAAAAAAGAGTTAGAGTATACACTCATGCCTAACTCGTTGCTTAGGGAAATCTATAGCCTAAGGAGTATACACCCATGCCCTTAGGTTGACAAACATTAAGTATTCATAACATGATCAAAGCATTGGCATATTGATATATTATGTAAGCATGATTAGTGGTGGATATCAAAGCCCTACCTTTTATTATTATCAAATCAAAATCAATCTTTGTTTTGTTTTACTTAAGGAATTTATTTTAAGCAAAATTTAGCAATCCTCATAGGAATGATCCCTTACTTGCATCATATACTACTATGTTGACCTTGTGCACTTGCAGGTAAAACGTACAATTATTTGTTTATTAATTTAGGTAGATATTTGCACAACAGCGGACAATTCGACAAAGGCCTAGAGACAACTCTAACACAGAAGAAGAAAGAAGAAGTTGAGGAAACAATGGAAGATCGACTGGAGAACCCGCCACTAGTGCAAAGACCCATGAAACATGCTTTTATCCCAAAAAACCTCAACCAACCATCATGCATCGCTTATCAACCGGAGGTGGAAGGCAATTATTATATATCCCCACAAATACTCAATGCTTTGACTCACTTCAAGGGCACAGCTACTGAGGATCCAAACTTGCATCTTAGGGAGTTCTTTGATCTCTGCAAGATTCAGCACATCCAGGGCCTAACTCCGGAGAGACTTAAGTTAGTCCTCTTTCCTTTTTCTTTGAAAAATAATGCTAAATTTTGGTATAATTCCTTGCCTGCAGATTCCATTCATACTTGGGAAGAATTAGCCACTAAGTTCCTAAAGAAGTTTTTCCTTGCTCAAAAGACAAGGCAGCTTAAAAGGGAACTTCAAACGTTCCAACAAAGAGATGGAGATCTTTTCCTCGAAGCATGGGACCACTTTAATGCGCTGTTTCTTAAGTGTCCACATCACAACATCCCTCAAGATGATCAGGTACAAATTTTTTATGAAGGGTTAGATGACACTAACAAAGGAATGATTGATTCAGCTTGTGGAGATGCGCTTATGGAAAAGATTAGTGAGGAAGCCATGGAGCTCTCAAAGCTAGATATGATTGTTAAAGCCATGACTGCTCAGAACATCTCACCTAGTCAACAAGCCACACAACTCAAGGTATGTGCCATATGTTCCCATTCTAATCACTCTACTGAGAATTGTCCTTTGTATCCATTTGTACATCAAGAACAAGCGAACTATACGGGACAGAACAATTATCCTCCCAAGAACAATCCATACTAACACCTACAATCTAGGGTGGCGCAACCACCCCAATTTCTCATGGAGTAACAACCGGAATGCTCTAAACCCTCAAGGGCAGCAAAGGAACTCCCAACAAGCAGTCCAACCAGTTCAAGAGTCAAAGAAGAATGACTTAGAGAGTATGATGTGCAAACTGGTGAGTACGCAATAGGAATTTATGATGGAGCAAAGACAAGTCAATGCAAGGACCAATCAAGCTATTCAAAGAGCCGATCAAGCCATTCAAAGACTGGAAGTACAAATGGGGCAAATGGCTAAGGAGCTTAGTGAAAGAAAGCAGGGTGAATTCTCAGCCCAAACAATACCTAATCCATGAGGTCACCAGCAACTGAAGGTTGTCACAACTCTCAGAAATGGCAAGGTCATAGGAACTGAAGAGACAACACAAGCATCTCCAAATGAAGCCTCAATATCCAAGATAAGTAAAATGGAGAAGGTGAATGCACCATCCTTCCCTCAAAGGTTAGTAAAGCCAAAGAAAGAAAAACAACTTCGTGACATTTTTTGAGACTTTGAGAAAAGTAGAGATTAACATTCCTTTATTATATGCAATTAAACAAATTCCCTTATATGCTAAATTTTTAAACGATTGTTGCACTAATAAGAGGAAGTTTCAGGAGCATAAGATAGTAACTTTAACAGAGGAGGTAAGTGTGGTGTTATTAAGAAAACTACCACCAAAGCTAAAAGATCCAGGTAGTTTTACCATTCCTTGCAGGATAGGAGACCATCTTTTTGGAAGGACACTACTGGATCTAGGAGTAGGGGTTAATTTGTTGCCATACACTGTTTATGAAACATTGGGTTTGGGAGAGCTTCAACCAACTTCTCTCACCTTGCAATTGGGAGACAGAAGCATCAAAAGACCAAGAGGTATACTTGGAGATGTCTTGGTAAAGGTAGGTGAATTTATTTTACCTGCTGATTTTATTGTATTGAATATGGAAGAATCTCCTATGCCATTGCCTTTGCCCATCATCTTAGGAAGACCCTTTATGAGAACTCCTGATACAAAAATTTGTGTGAAAAAGGGTACTATAAGTATGAAGGTAAATGGTGAGAAGATAGAATTTAGAATATTTGATGCATTGAAATTACCCCAAGATGATCTGGAATGCTTTAATGTTTGTATGATTCACGGTGTTGTTGAGAAAGTTTTTCAGGTCCATCACATTGATCCATTGGAGGCCACCCTCACCCATAGTTTCACAAGGCAAGACATTGAGCCAAATCTGAAGATGTTACTAATGACATCTTTGAAACCGTGCACCTTCTTGATGCCTCTCCAAAGCATCCAAGTAAGTACACTCCTCCCTTTGAGACTCTTGTGCCTACTAATTCTACTCTTGTCCCTTCTATTGTCTAGACCAAATTTGGAATTGAAGCAATTGCCAAAGCATCTAACATATGCTTATTTGGGAGAAAACCAGACACTACCTGTGATAATTGCCACCAATCTAAGTTTTGGGGAAAAAGAGAAGTTGTTGAGAATTTTTAGAGAGCATAAAACTACTTGAGGATGGACCATTGCTAACATCAAGGGGATAAGTCCAGCCAAATGCATGCATCAAATCTTCCTTGCATTTTATTAGCTTGCATAAAGGGTTGAACATCATCATTATGTCATTTGGAGGCTGAGTCCTTTCCTTTGACTTATTTTTGGATAAAAGAAATTTCACTTGTTTTGAGATAAAATTTTATGAGCACATTATCATGTTTTCTGTGAGACATGATGTTTGAACTTAAGCATGTTCCTTTTGAGATCTGGTGGATGATCTATTGATGAATAATCTTGACTTGTAAGATATATATATATATAAAGGAAAAAGACAAGAAAGATCTGAGCTTTCCGCTAAGTAACGAGACCTCTTGCCTCATTAAGCATTAAGTGTTCGCGTCAAAATGTGTGAAAATCAAGGTTGATTTATGACATGGCTAGTCTAGCTTCGTAGCCTTTTTGACTTAAGTTACCAAACCCTTAGGGATGTTCTACATCTAGTGCCCTAAAGCCATTTGGTTTGGGAGTCATTGGTGTTGTGCAAATATCTACCTAAATTAATAGGTAAATAATTGTACGTTTTACCTGCAAGTGCACAAGGTCAACATAGTAGTATATGGTGCAAGTACATGATCATTCCCACGAGGATTGCTGAATTTTCTTTAAAAATAAATTCCTTAAGTAAAACAAAGATTGATTGAGTTGATAATGATAAAAAGGTAGGGCTTTGATATCCACCACTAATTATATTCAGATAATAGAACAATATGCCAATGCTTTGATCATGTTATGCATATCTAATGTTTGTCAACCTAAGGGCATGGGTGTATACTTCTTAAGTTATAGATTTCCCTAAGCAACGAGTTAGGCATGGGTGTATTCTCTAACTCTTTTCTTTCCTAAAGGATTTGGCATGGTATATACTAAGTTGATCTTTAGAAAAGCATATGTTTTATGGAATTCGACAAACACACAAGGCCTAGGGCATAGGTGTATACTCCCGATTCCCCATGTTGATTAACCCAAGAATCGCGGTGTGGATTCTTTTGTTACTTATGTTAAACCCAGGACTCGGTCATCCAAATTGATCTAACTAACTAGTCCATACCACATGCATATGTTGATCAGACACACACATATGAGGAATTCATGCAAGCAGGTATTAATCAAGTTAAATAGCAGAACAAGATCATCACAAAGGCGCCAATATTGAAATATTAATTAAACATAACTAGGGCTTCAATCTAGCCCCACTAAATAAATTAGCTACACATAGAGTTGATGTTAAATATCTGCATAAAATAAAAGAAAAGAAAGGAAAAGAATAAACCCGAGACTTGAACTTGAAGAGCTCCTATTCTTCTCCTTACAAAGCCTATCTATTCTAAAGGCTTAAGGGTCTATTTATAGGTTTTAGAAGTCCTTGGCAAAATAGTAAACCTAGGGATTTCGTAGGGTTTTGAGACCTATTACAATTGGGAGTTGGAAAACCCTAATATGGAAAGAGGGACACTCTGGCTGCCACTTTATGTGTCTCCTGCGCACGGGTGCGATCGATCGCAGCCCGTGTGCACTCGATCGCAAGTCTGCGATCGATCCTCTTCTAGCATGCGCTCGAGCGCTCCTAGCTTGATTTGTGTTGTGTCCTCTCGGTACTACGCTCAATCGCAGGTGCCCTGTGATCGATCGCAATGTCAGGGAGCTCCAATTTTTCCCATCTTCTCTCTTTGAGCCTAAATCATCTAGATTTACTTCATTTTCTTTCAAAAGCCAGCAAAAGTATGAAAAACACAGAAAGGAATTAAAATGGCCTAATTAACTAAAACCAAAAGATTAAAACATGCAAGTTAAGGGCTGAAAAAATGAATATTTTAGCACTTAGCACACCCCCAAACTTACATATTGCTAGTCCCTTAGCAATACAAGACCGAAAACAAGAATGGAAAAACAGAAAACCAAATGATAAATCCATCTTTCGTGGGATGTACGACTGCATTTAGCGTATGCAACAAGCCTTTTAAATCCCTAGGAATTCCCTAGTGGACGAGTGAAGTCTCGTGATGGTTTTCCAGAAATGTTACCCGCAAATATCATGCACAGTTCATGTTATCCCAAAAATTAAATTATCACTTCAAGATCATGGTTTTCATTCATAAGCAAACTTAAAAAGATGAACTCCATCTTCACAATGAATTGGAATCTCAAAGTGCAATTACTTACAAAGGACATGCTAAATCATCACAAGTTTGAAAATAGTGTAAAGTGAATTAGCACAAAATTATGAGGCTTCCAAATCTTTCCAATGTATAATGTCTCTATATCTCAAAATTCACTGAAATTCCTATTTGAATGACACAATAGCATTTTTTTTTTTTTTCTTTGGTCAGGTTGTGCAATGTTGATTCCCTTAAGCTTTCTAATTGACCCTTGTAGCGAGTGTTAAGTCAATGACTCCCAAACCAGATGGTTTTAGGGCATTAGGTGTAAAGACACCCCTAAGGACCTAATAACTCGAGTCAAAAAGGCTACAAAACCAACTAACCATGACATTGATCAAATCCAAATTTTTCACCTTTTGACGTGAACACTCAATGCTTTGAGGCAAGAGGTCCAGTTACTCAGTGAAAAGCCATCAATGATCATTTTTTTAATCTCTTTTTTTTTTCTTTTTTTTTTTTCATCACTATATATGCCATAGTGTCATTTAATAAGTCATCCAATTTCATCCAAGATGCAGAAACACACATATTAGACTTCATGTCATTCCTCACAAATTATGTGCTAATGTGCTTGAGTGCTCAGATCAAACATGTGATTTTTCAACTATCCTCAACAAGTAACCAACTAACAGATTTACTCATCAGATCATGTGTTCAAAATTGTAAGCTTACTAATGAATTCAAATCACAATTCTTTTTAGATCAACTTTAAAATTTTAGAGCAGCATGAACATGCATAATTTATTTATTTTTTTATTATTAAATAAACAAACACACAAAACAAATAATCATGAAATTGAGACAAAGTGTGTGTGAACATGTGTGCCCATACCCCCAAACTTAAATGACATATTGTCCCCA
>NC_081547.1:14333778-14362774 GCF_901000735.1 Corylus avellana | reverse complement strand
TAAGATAGACACACAATTTCCAAGGAGAAGAATTAAAGCTCTTCAAGTTTCGGGTTTATTCTTTTCCTTTCTATTTTATTTTTATGAAAATGTTTAACATCAAACTCATGTGTAACTAATTTATTTAGTAGGGCTAGATTGAAGCCCTCGTTATGTTTAGTTAACATTCAATATTGGCACATTTGTGATGATCATGTTGTGATATTTAACTTGATTAATTCCTGTTTTCATGAATTCCTCATATGTATTTGCCTGATTAACATATGCATATGGTATAGACTAGTTAGTTAAATCAATTTGGATGACCGAGTCCTGGGTTTAATAAAAGTAACAAAAGAAATCCACACCGGGTTTTTAGGTTAATCAATATGGAAAACCGGGAGTATATACCCATGCCCTAGGTTCCGTGTGTTTGTCGATTTCCATAGAATCATGCTTTCTTAAAGAACAACTTAGTATACACTCATGCTAAATCCTTTAAGAAAAAAAAGAGTTAGAGTATACACTCATGCCTAACTCGTTGCTTAGGGAAATCTATAGCCTAAGGAGTATACACCCATGCCCTTAGGTTGACAAACATTAAGTATTCATAACATGATCAAAGCATTGGCATATTGATATATTATGTAAGCATGATTAGTGGTGGATATCAAAGCCCTACCTTTTATTATTATCAAATCAAAATCAATCTTTGTTTTGTTTTACTTAAGGAATTTATTTTAAGCAAAATTTAGCAATCCTCATAGGAATGATCCCTTACTTGCATCATATACTACTATGTTGACCTTGTGCACTTGCAGGTAAAACGTACAATTATTTGTTTATTAATTTAGGTAGATATTTGCACAACAGTGGACAATTCGACAAAGGCCTAGAGACAACTCTAACACAGAAGAAGAAAGAAGAAGTTGAGGAAACAATGGAAGATCGACTGGAGAACCCGCCACTAGTGCAAAGACCCATGAAACATGCTTTTATCCCAAAAAACCTCAACCAGCCATCATGCATCGCTTATCAACCGGAGGTGGAAGGCAATTATTATATATCCCCACAAATACTCAATGCTTTGACTCACTTCAAGGGCACAGCTACTGAGGATCCAAAATTGCAGCTTAGGGAGTTCTTTGATCTCTGCAAGATTCAGCACATCCAGGGCCTAACTCCGGAGAGACTTAAGTTAGTCCTCTTTCCTTTTTCTTTGAAAAATAATGCTAAATTTTGGTATAATTCCTTGCCTGCAGATTCCATTCATACTTGGGAAGAATTAGCCACTAAGTTCCTAAAGAAGTTTTTCCTTGCTCAAAAGACAAGGCAGCTTAAAAGGGAACTTCAAACGTTCCAACAAAGAGATGGAGATCTTTTCCTCGAAGCATGGGACCACTTTAATGCGCTGTTTCTTAAGTGTCCACATCACAACATCCCTCAAGATGATCAGGTACAAATTTTTTATGAAGGGTTAGATGACACTAACAAAGGAATGATTGATTCAGCTTGTGGAGATGCGCTTATGGAAAAGATTAGTGAGGAAGCCATGGAGCTCTCAAAGCTAGATATGATTGTTAAAGCCATGACTGCTCAGAACATCTCACCTAGTCAACAAGCCACACAACTCAAGGTATGTGCCATATGTTCCCATTCTGATCACTCTACTGAGAATTGTCCTTTGTATCCATTTGTACATCAAGAACAAGCGAACTATACGGGACAGAACAATTATCCTCCCAAGAACAATCCATACTAACACCTACAATCTAGGGTGGCGCAACCACCCCAATTTCTCATGGAGTAACAACCGGAATGCTCTAAACCCTCAAGGGCAGCAAAGGAACTCCCAACAAGCAGTCCAACCAGTTCAAGAGTCAAAGAAGAATGACTTAGAGAGTATGATGTGCAAACTGGTGAGTACGCAATAGGAATTTATGATGGAGCAAAGACAAGTCAATGCAAGGACCAATCAAGCTATTCAAAGAGCCGATCAAGCCATTCAAAGACTGGAAGTACAAATGGGGCAAATGGCTAAGGAGCTTAGTGAAAGAAAGCAGGGTGAATTCTCAGCCCAAACAATACCTAATCCATGAGGTCACCAGCAACTGAAGGTTGTCACAACTCTCAGAAATGGCAAGGTCATAGGAACTGAAGAGACAACACAAGCATCTCCAAATGAAGCCTCAATATCCAAGATAAGTAAAATGGAGAAGGTGAATGCACCATCCTTCCCTCAAAGGTTAGTAAAGCCAAAGAAAGAAAAACAACTTCGTGACATTTTTTGAGACTTTGAGAAAAGTAGAGATTAACATTCCTTTATTATATGCAATTAAACAAATTCCCTTATATGCTAAATTTTTAAACGATTGTTGCACTAATAAGAGGAAGTTTCAGGAGCATAAGATAGTAACTTTAACAGAGGAGGTAAGTGTGGTGTTATTAAGAAAACTACCACCAAAGCTAAAAGATCCAGGTAGTTTTACCATTCCTTGCAGGATAGGAGACCATCTTTTTGGAAGGACACTACTGGATCTAGGAGTAGGGGTTAATTTGTTGCCATACACTGTTTATGAAACATTGGGTTTGGGAGAGCTTCAACCAACTTCTCTCACCTTGCAATTGGGAGACAGAAGCATCAAAAGACCAAGAGGTATACTTGGAGATGTCTTGGTAAAGGTAGGTGAATTTATTTTACCTGCTGATTTTATTGTATTGAATATGGAAGAATCTCCTATGCCATTGCCTTTGCCCATCATCTTAGGAAGACCCTTTATGAGAACTCCTGATACAAAAATTTGTGTGAAAAAGGGTACTATAAGTATGAAGGTAAATGGTGAGAAGATAGAATTTAGAATATTTGATGCATTGAAATTACCCCAAGATGATCTGGAATGCTTTAATGTTTGTATGATTCACGGTGTTGTTGAGAAAGTTTTTCAGGTCCATCACATTGATCCATTGGAGGCCACCCTCACCCATAGTTTCACAAGGCAAGACATTGAGCCAAATCTGAAGATGTTACTAATGACATCTTTGAAACCGTGCACCTTCTTGATGCCTCTCCAAAGCATCCAAGTAAGTACACTCCTCCCTTTGAGACTCTTGTGCCTACTAATTCTACTCTTGTCCCTTCTATTGTCTAGACCAAATTTGGAATTGAAGCAATTGCCAAAGCATCTAACATATGCTTATTTGGGAGAAAACCAGACACTACCTGTGATAATTGCCACCAATCTAAGTTTTGGGGAAAAAGAGAAGTTGTTGAGAATTTTTAGAGAGCATAAAACTACTTGAGGATGGACCATTGCTAACATCAAGGGGATAAGTCCAGCCAAATGCATGCATCAAATCTTCCTTGCATTTTATTAGCTTGCATAAAGGGTTGAACATCATCATTATGTCTTTTGGAGGCTGAGTCCTTTCCTTTGACTTATTTTTGGATAAAAGAAATTTCACTTGTTTTGAGATAAAATTTTATGAGCACATTATCATGTTTTCTGTGAGACATGATGTTTGAACTTAAGCATGTTCCTTTTGAGATCTGGTGGATGATCTATTGATGAATAATCTTGACTTGTAAGATATATATATATATAAAGGAAAAAGACAAGAAAGATCTGAGCTTTCCGCTAAGTAACGAGACCTCTTGCCTCATTAAGCATTAAGTGTTCGCGTCAAAATGTGTGAAAATCAAGGTTGATTTATGACATGGCTAGTCTAGCTTCGTAGCCTTTTTGACTTAAGTTACCAAACCCTTAGGGATGTTCTACATCTAGTGCCCTAAAGCCATTTGGTTTGGGAGTCATTGGTGTTGTGCAAATATCTACCTAAATTAATAGGTAAATAATTGTACGTTTTACCTGCAAGTGCACAAGGTCAACATAGTAGTATATGGTGCAAGTACATGATCATTCCCACGAGGATTGCTGAATTTTCTTTAAAAATAAATTCCTTAAGTAAAACAAAGATTGATTGAGTTGATAATGATAAAAAGGTAGGGCTTTGATATCCACCACTAATTATATTCAGATAATAGAACAATATGCCAATGCTTTGATCATGTTATGCATATCTAATGTTTGTCAACCTAAGGGCATGGGTGTATACTTCTTAAGTTATAGATTTCCCTAAGCAACGAGTTAGGCATGGGTGTATTCTCTAACTCTTTTCTTTCCTAAAGGATTTGGCATGGTATATACTAAGTTGATCTTTAGAAAAGCATATGTTTTATGGAATTCGACAAACACACAAGGCCTAGGGCATAGGTGTATACTCCCGATTCCCCATGTTGATTAACCCAAGAATCGCGGTGTGGATTCTTTTGTTACTTATGTTAAACCCAGGACTCGGTCATCCAAATTGATCTAACTAACTAGTCCATACCACATGCATATGTTGATCAGACACACACATATGAGGAATTCATGCAAGCAGGTATTAATCAAGTTAAATAGCAGAACAAGATCATCACAAAGGCGCCAATATTGAAATATTAATTAAACATAACTAGGGCTTCAATCTAGCCCCACTAAATAAATTAGCTACACATAGAGTTGATGTTAAATATCTGCATAAAATAAAAGAAAAGAAAGGAAAAGAATAAACCCGAGACTTGAACTTGAAGAGCTCCTATTCTTCTCCTTACAAAGCCTATCTATTCTAGAGGCTTAAGGGTCTATTTATAGGTTTTAGAAGTCCTTGGCAAAATAGTAAACCTAGGGATTTCGTAGGGTTTTGAGACCTATTACAATTGGGAGTTGGAAAACCCTAATATGGAAAGAGGGACACTCTGGCTGCCACTTTATGTGTCTCCTGCGCACGGGTGCGATCGATCGCAGCCCGTGTGCACTCGATCGCAAGTCTGCGATCGATCCTCTTCTAGCATGCGCTCGAGCGCTCCTAGCTTGATTTGTGTTGTGTCCTCTCGGTACTACGCTCAATCGCAGGTGCCCTGTGATCGATCGCAATGTCAGGGAGCTCCAATTTTTCCCATCTTCTCTCTTTGAGCCTAAATCATCTAGATTTACTTCATTTTCTTTCAAAAGCCAGCAAAAGTATGAAAAACACAGAAAGGAATTAAAATGGCCTAATTAACTAAAACCAAAAGATTAAAACATGCAAGTTAAGGGCTGAAAAAATGAATATTTTAGCACTTAGCACACCCCCAAACTTACATATTGCTAGTCCCTTAGCAATACAAGACCGAAAACAAGAATGGAAAAACAGAAAACCAAATGATAAATCCATCTTTCGTGGGATGTACGACTGCATTTAGCGTATGCAACAAGCCTTTTAAATCCCTAGGAATTCCCTAGTGGACGAGTGAAGTCTCGTGATGGTTTTCCAGAAATGTTACCCGCAAATATCATGCACAGTTCATGTTATCCCAAAAATTAAATTATCACTTCAAGATCATGGTTTTCATTCATAAGCAAACTTAAAAAGATGAACTCCATCTTCACAATGAATTGGAATCTCAAAGTGCAATTACTTACAAAGTACATGCTAAATCATCACAAGTTTGAAAATTGTGTATAGTGAACTAGTACAAAATTATGAGGCTTCCAAATCTTTCCAGTATGCAATGTCTCCTTATCTCAGAATTCACTGAAATTCCTATTAGAATGACACACTGGCATATTTCTTTTTTCTTTATTTTTTTATTTTTTATTTTTTTGGTCAGGTTGTACAATGTTGGTTCCCTTAAGCTTTCTATTTGACCCTTGTAGCGAGTGTTAAGTCAATGACTCCCAAACCAGATGGTTTTATGGCATTAGGTGTAACGACACCCCTAAGGACCTATTAACTCGAGTAAAAAAGGCTACAAAACCAACTAACCGTGACATTGATCAAATCCAAATTTTTTACCTTTTGACGTGAACACTCAATGCTTTGAGACAAGACGTCCAGTTACTCAGTGAAAAGCCATCAATGATTTTTTTTTTTTTTATCATTATATATGCCATAGTGTCATCTAATAAGTCATCCAATTTCATCCAAGATGCAAAAACACACATATCAGACCTCATGTCATTCCTCACAAATTATGTGCTAATGTGCTTGAGTGCTCAGATCAAACATGTGATTTTTCAACTGTCCTAAACAAGTAATCAACTAACAGATTCACTCATCAGATCATGTGTTCAAAATTTTAAGCTCATTGATGAATTTAAATCACAATTCTTTTTAGATCAACTTAAAATTTTAGAGTAACAAGAACATGCATAATTTTTTTTTTTTTCAAAAAATAAAAAAATAAAAACAAACAAACACACAATTAACATGAAATTGGGACAAAGTGTGTGTAAACAATCATGTGTGCCCATACCCCCAAACTTAAATGACATATTGTCCCCAATGTGTCTAAGTAAATAAAAGAATGTACCCGGGAGATGGTCGATATGATCTTGGAAAGCATGACTCATAGCACACCCCCAAACTTGAAGTGAAACACACTTGTCCTTGCAAAATAGAAAACACACAAACAAGTAAAAAGGAACAAAATCTAAAACTAAATAAAAATTGAACTGAAAACACATTAAACAAAACAAAATAAAAAGATAACTATGGGATGCTGCCTAAGTGTGCTTGATCGCACACATGGTGCGTTCGATCGCACTAACAGAATGCGTTGATCCCCCACTGAGGTTTACTTCATACATGCCCTTACTTTTGATTCCTCTCCTTCCTCTTGAACAATTGCTGTGAATGCTCACTTAATGTCTCAAAAAGTTCCACAGCTTCCTCATTACTCTTCTCCATAAGTGTTCCTCCACAAGCTGAATCAACCATCCCTTTGTTAGTATCATCTAATCCTTCATAGAAAATTTGTACTTGCTCATCTTGAGGGATGTTGTGATTTGGGCACTTTAGGAGCAAGGAATTGAAGTGATCCCAGGCCTCAAAGAACAAATCTCTGTCTCGCTGTTGGAACATTTGAAGTTCCCTTTTAAGTTGTTTTGTCTTCTGGGTTGGGAAAAACCTCTTCAGAAACTTGGTGGTTAATTCTTCCCAAGTATGGATGGAATCTGCAGGCAAGGAATTGTACAACAGTTTAGCATTATCTTTCAAGGAAAAAGGAAAGAGGACTAACATGAGTCTCTCTGGAGTTAGGCCATGGACATGCTGCAACTTGCATAAATCAAAGAATTCCTTAAGATGCAAGTTGGGATCCTCAGTAGCTGTGCCACTGAAGTGAGTCAATGCATTAAGGATTTAAGGAGAGATATAATAGCTGCCATCCACCTTCGGTTGATATGCTATGCATGAGGGTTGAGGGAGGTTTGCTGGAACATATGCCTGCTTCATTGGTCTCCTCACCCGTGGTGGATTTGCCTCTAATGGTCTTGGCCCAATTGGATTCTCTTGCAAGTCTTCCTTATCAATTTCTTCTTCTTCTTCTTTGTCTCTTGGTCGTTGTCGAATTGTCCGCTCAATTTCAGGATCGAGTGGAATAACGGTTGAGGCTTGAGATCGACGACCTTGCATCAACTGAAATACTTCTTCAGTTAGGCAGCTTCAGTATTGCTGGTTCGGATGCTCCCTGGAACTGTGCTCGATCGCAGGTTGGTGTGTTCGATCGTAGTGCTCTTGATCGCACTTGGCTGACGATTGATCGCAATCACAGAATGCCAATCCGCAACTTGAAACAGAAAACAGAAAAGTTAGGGGAAACGAAAAATTCTTTTTGATTTTTACTAACAACTAAATTTAAAATTGGAAATTAAAATAACAAAGCTAAAGGAAAATAATTTTAAACAAAATTCGCCGCAATCCCCAGCAACGGCGCCAAAAACATGTTGTGCAAATATCTACCTAAATTAATAGGTAAATAATTGTACGTTTTACCTGCAAGTGCACAAGGTCAACATAGTAGTATATGGTGCAAGTACAGGATCATTCCCACGAAGATTGCTGAATTTTCTTTAAAAATAAATCCCTTAAGTAAAACAATGATTGATTGAGTTGATAATGATAAAAAGGTAGGGCTTTGGTATCCACCACTAATTATATTCAGCTAATAGAACAATATGCCAATGCTTTGATCATGTTATGCATATCTAATGTTTGTCAACCTAAGGGCATGGGTGTATACTTCTTAAGTTATAGATTTCCCAAAGCAACGAGTTAGGCATAGGTGTATACTCTAACTCATTTCTTTCCTAAAGAATTTAGCATGATATATACTAAGTTGTTCTTTAGAAAAGCATATGTTCTATGAAAATCGACAAACACACGAGGCCTAGGGCACGGGTGTATACTCCCGATTCCCCATGTTGATTAACCCAAGAATCGCGGTGTGGATTCTTTTGTTACTTATATGAAACCCAGGACCCGGTCATCCAAATTGATCTAACTAACTAGTCCATATCACATGCATATGTTGATCAGGCACACACATATGAGGAATTCATGCAAGCAGGTATTAATCAAGTTAAATAGCACAACAAGATCATCACAAAGGCGCCAATATTGAAATATTAATTAAATATAACTAGGGCTTCAATCTGGCCCTACTAAATAAATTAGCTACACATAGAGTTGATGTTAAACAACTTCATAAAATAAAAGAAAAGAAAGGAAAAGAATAAACCCGAGACTTGAACTTGAAGAGCTCATATTCTTCTCCTTACAAAGTCTGTCTATTCTAGAGGCTTAAGGGTCTATTTATAGGTTTTAGAAATCCTTGGCAAAGTAGTAAACCTAGGGATTTCGTAGGGTTTTGAGACCTATTACAATTGGGAGTTGGAAAACCCTAATATGGAAAGAGGGACACTCTGGCCGCCGCTTGATGTGTCTCCTGCGCACGGGTGCGATCGATCGCAGCCCGTGTGCGCTCAATCGCAGGTCTGCGATCTATCCTCTTCTGGCATGCGCTCGATCGCTCCTAGCCTGATTTGTGCTATGTCCTCTCGAGTACTGCGCTCGATCGCAGGTGCCCTGTGATTGATCGCAATGTTAGGGAGCTCCAATTTTCCCCATCTTCTCTCTTTGAGCCCAAATCATCTAGATTTACTTCATTTTTTTCCAAAAGCCTGCAAAAGTTTGAAAAACACAAAAATGAATTAAAATGGCCTAATTAACTAAAACCAAATAATTAAAACATGCAAGTTATGGGCTGAAAATATGAATATTTTAGCACTTATCAATTGGCCTAACACTTGTTACATTGGTCAATTAAAAAGTTTAAGGGAGTTCGACATTGAAGAGCTTGTTTTAAAAAAATAAAAAATAAAAAATAAAAAGAAAGAAAAATGCATATCTTGCCTTTGTTATTTCATAGGGATTCTTACAAATGTTATGGAACTTATCTTGAGTTTAAGTTGAAAGCTTCATGTTTGTATGCTAAATTTCACTTTGCACTTTTCAAAATATATGATGTCTAATTTGTCCATTTGTGAGTAATTGATTATGGATTTCATTTTGATTGTGATGATGGTGTTTGTTTTTTTAAGCTTGCTCATAAATAAGAACCATGGTTTGTGTGAAAATTCGTTCTTAATGACAACATAGTGCTTTAATGTTTGTGGGTATCATTCCTGTTAAACCCTCACGAGACTTCACTCGTCCTCTAGGGATGCCTAGGGCTTTAAAAGGCATGTTGCATATGCTAAATGCAACCGTCTCTCCTGCGAAAGAGGATTTATGTTTATTACTTTCATTTTATTTTCTGTTTTGTTTTGCTAAGGGACTAGCAAAAGTTAAGTTTGAGGGTGTTTGATATGTGCAAAATATTGTATATTTGGACCCTTTAATTTACTTTTGTTATTCATTCAGCTGTGTTATTATATAATATTTTAGGTTAGTTTTGTGTCTTAAGTGTTTTGTAGGTTGCTATTGGAAAACTGAGGGATTTATGTGAAAATTGCACACTTTGGAGAAGCGGTCAACGGACTTGTGATTGAGCGCAGGATACGATGATTGAACGCACTGCGCTCGAGCCCAGCGCCCCACGATCAAGCGCAGATGCGCCAAGTCCAAAGCTCATCGCATGCGCATGTATGCGCCGCATAGAGGAATTGATGCTTGAGTGTGCTTGAGCGCACTAAGGGTGCAATTGAGTGCACCTATCCGATTTGGCAACGAGTTTTATCCTAATTCAACTTGTAAAACCTTAGGTTTAGGTCTATAAATAAATAATGATCAGATTAATTTAGATTTAAAATTACTTAAAAAAATACAATTCTCTGTGGGATCGACCTCACACTTGCAATCCATTAACTACAATCGATTCGTGGACTTGCAAGTTAATATGAATTGACACAACAAAGTGCATAAAATAAATTGGAAGAGAAAATTTTTATAGCGGTTCCCCTGATCATACGGATGTCCAACCAATTCCGTTCACCCTTTCTTCTTCAAAACTTCATAGCGCTCTTTATTAAGTAGTGAACCGGTCCTTAAATATATGTATTAATAATACCTTACTTAAAAAACCATAATATATATATAGTATTAAAATTCAGCTTGTCGAGACAGATAATTGAATGAAGCTTGGAATGAATGAAATTAAGAAAAAAAAAAAAACCATATATCGGATGTTTTTAAAAAAACAAAAGAAAAAGAAAAAAATCGTTTATGTGATAATCGTTGTGGTTCAATTCTTACAAAAGTGGTGGATTTGGTGCTTGGAAAAGTATACTATTTTTTTTATCTAATATATTCTTATTTTCTTATTTATTGAAAATATAATAAGTATTACACAAATATCATCACAATTAATTTCTTCTAATTTTCTATTAATGATTTAATAATCAAAATTCAGATTTTTCTCTTGCTATTTTTTTTTTCCTATGTACTTCTTTCATTATAAATTACACATATGTGAACAAATATTTTAATATGTTTAAATTTTTATGGGTTAAAATAAAATTAAGTATCTTATGATAGTTATTATTACTATTTTTTTTTTGTCATTTATACATTTATGCAATGTTTTGTGTAACTTTGTGTCATTAATTTTAGCAATGTACTGGTGTACAACTTTTTTTTTTTAAAAAATTTAAAAATGTGAAACATATTTTTATAAATATTTTTTAACATATAATAAAAAGTACAATGAAAATGCATTTAAATTTTAAAATTAAATTATAATGAAGAATTTCGCGTGGGTTATGAGCTAATTTGTTTAAAGCATAAAACACTTTTCATCTATAATTCCTTATTCCAAACGTTGGAAACCTTTGTTGTAGAAACCAAACTGTGGAGAGCCACCCAACCAACTAAAAATATTAAAAAATGTTCTTAAGAGGTAGCTCAATCAGTTGTGAACTACGTTTTATGAAATGTTTTATAAAGCGGAAGTCATTAGTTCAAATCTTCTCTCCCATTTTTTTTTGTATAGATATGTTAAAAAAAAAAAAAAAAAGGAAGAAAAAACAATATTTTTAATGGGAACCAAGCAAGAAGTAAAATATTTGAAAAAAAGACTTTTTTTAGGGTGGCTGGCCGGCTGAAATAATTTATTCAAAAAATATATAATAATAAAAAAATTAATCCATTACTTGTCCATCTGGACCATCACAGATAATAACATCCAATCATGTTGACTTATTTTTATTTTTTTTCGAGCCATGCAGGATTGTACTTTGTTGACAGCCTCTTATATTTCGTGAAAGCCGAAACAATAGAAAAGAAGCTGTCAAGCTCATCTTCCTCTTTGTCTCCGACGTGCTACTATTTCTTAACCAAGAAACGATATAAAAATAACCATTTAAGCTCATCGTATTCGTGAAAGAATTGAACAACTGTGCAATGTGGAAATTGAAGATTGGCGCAGAGACAGACAGAGAAGATGGTGGTGGTGGCGGCAGTGAAAGATGGCTGAGGAGTTTGAACAACCATTTGGGACGCCAAGTGTGGGAGTTCCATCCAGACCTTGGCACCCAAGAGGAGCTTCAGCAGATCGACGATTCTCGCCGGGATTTCTGGGAACGCCGCTTCGAGAAGCGGCACAGCTCCGACCTCCTCATGCGGATTCAGGTCGCCCCCACAATCCCAAACTTTGGAATTCTTTGTTGTTCTTGTTTGGTTCTATGATTTGGGGTCTGTGATCATCAAGAAAAGAAAGCAATCGATGAGGAGTAAATTGGGTTTTTTTAATTTTAATTTTTAATTTAATTTAATTTAATTTAATTTAATTTTTATTTATTTATTTATTTTCATTTTCTCGTTTTGGTTTGAATTTTTTTTAAGAAGGCTTATGTTACGGGTCTAATTGGAGGAATTTTAGCATTAGAATAATTTAGATTAGGATTAGGATTTAAATATTAGAAATAGTAAGTTACCATTATTGATAACATTAGAAGTGAGTTAGAACATTCCTTATTGCAAGAGGAAATCAGAAGGAGACAAAAGTCTAGAATCCTTTGGCTTAAGGAGGGTGATAAATGCACTAAGTTTTTCCATCGGGCTGCTAACTCGAATCAGGGATCTAATTCCATTGAGTCATTGTCCATTAATGGTTCCCTATCGTCCAACCAATCCGATATCAAAAATCATATTGTCCAATTGTATGAGTCTTTGTTCTCAGAGCAATGCAATTGGAGACCGAGATTGGATAACCTTGCCTTCGATTCTTTGGATGTGGACGAGGCTTCTTGTCTTGAGCTCCCGTTTGAAGAAAGTGAGGTTTTCGAGGTGGCAAAATGTTTGCATAGAGATAAGGCTCCAGGCCCGGATGGGTTCTCTATGGCTTTCTTTCAAGACTGTAGGGATGTGCTTAAGGCCGATATTATGGGAGTCTTCTCCAACTTTCATGCTCATGGCAAGTTTGAGAAAAGCCTTAATGCCACATTTATAGCCCTTATTTCGAAGAAGCCTGGGGCTTCGGATCTCAAGGACTTTCGCTGTATTAGTCTTGTGAGTGGGGTTTATAAGATCGTTGCTAAAGTACTCGGCAACATGATGAGAAGGTTTGTTGTGAAGATCATATCCATGTCTAAGAACGCCTTTGTTAAAGGTAGGCAAATCCTGGATTCGGTTCTTATAGCTAACGAATGTTTAGATAGCCGTATCAAATCTGGTGAACCAGGGGTACTTTGTAAGTTGGATATGGAGAAAGCCTATGACCACATCAACTGGAAGTTTTTGCTTTATTTGCTTAAAAGATGTGGCTTCAGGGAGAAGTGGTGCTCTTGGATAGAACATTGTATCTCGTTAGTGCGCTTTTCCGTTTTGATTAACGGCTCTTCTTCTGGATTCTTTGGTAGCTCTCGTGGGGTCAGACATGGAGATCCTCTGTCCTCCTTTTTGCTTGTCATTGTTATGGACGCATTTAGTAGAATGATTTCTGCTACAATTCATCATGGTTTGCTCTCAGGCTTCTCCGTGGGGCCTAGACTATCCGAGACGATTAACGTTTCTCACTTGCTTTTTGCGGATGATACGTTGGTTTTCTGTGCTCCTTGCGAGCGTTGCTCGTTTGTTTTGAAGTCGTCTCGGGTTTAAAGGTGAATATGGCCAAGTCGGCTTTGGCACTGTGGGCAATGTGGATAATGTGGTTGACCTGGCTGGAATTCTAGGATGTGAGACGTCCTCTCTTCCTTTGAAGTATCTTGGCCTTCCCCTTGGGGCTCATTTTAAGGCCAAGGCGATATGGGATGGCGTTGTGAAAAAGGTTGAGCGTCGTTTGGCTAGTTGGAAAAGAATGTTTTTGTCTAAGGGTGGTAGGGTTACCCTCATCAAAAGCACTCTTTCCAACTTACCCACGTATTTCTTGTCTCTTTTCCCCATACCTGCAGCAGTGGCAAATCACATAGAGAAGCTTAAACGCATTTCCTATGGGGTGGATTAGGCGAAGAATTTAGATACCATCTGGTTAGTTGGTCCAAATTTTGCTCTCCTATCTTTGAAGGCGGCCTAGGGATATTGAATTTGCGATCGTCCAACCAAGCCCTTTTAGGGAAATGGTTGTGGCGTTGCGCGAATGAAAGCGAGGCTTGGTGGAAAGCCGTTGTGGACGCCAAATATGGTTGCACTTGGTGGTGCTCTATTGACCCCCAGGGTTGAAGGGGTGGGGCTCTGGAAGTATATTAGAAGGGGGTGGAGATTCTTTTCGATTCATACTAGATTTGATCCGGGGGACAATTCGAAGATCAGACGATGAGTGGTGCGGCGAGACTAGTCTCAAGGCAGCTTTTCCTACACTTTATAGCATTGCTTCTGTGAAGGATGCACCTGTGGCTACTAATATGGATTATTCGAGTGGCACCCTTTAGTGGAACATCAGTTTTGTCCATTTGATTCATGATTGGGAAGTGGATACGTTGGCCTCCTTCTATTCTTTCCTTTATTCTCTTAGAGTAAGAAGAGGAGGGGAGGACAAGCTCTGGTGGACCCCGTCTCGCAAGGGGATCTTTGATGTTTGATCTTTCCGCAAGATCATCGCATACAAAGAAAATCCCTCTTTCCCTTGGAAGAGTATTTGGCGGACTAAGGTTCCCTCCAAAGTGGCCTTTTTTGTTTGGTCAGTGTCTCTAGGGAAGATTCTAACACTGGATAATCTTAGGAAAAGACAACTTATCGTGGTTAATTGGTGTTGCCTTTGTAAATTGGATGGGGAATCCGTTGATCATCTCTTACTCCATTGCGAGGTTGCTAGCGCCTTATGGAATGCCATCTTGAGTCGCTTTGGACTTTCCTTGTACCGACCTAGTGAAAAGTGTTAGCCACATATGTGCTATTACCTTAAAAGGACTACTTAATTTCGAGCTTCCCTAAAATTCATTATAAAACCTAATTTTACTTAATAGCTAGGCAATGTGGGACTTAGCACCCATAACTATCTTTATAAACCACCCACTCTATGTGTGCTTCTTCTCATTTTCCCAATATGGGATCGGGGTGTTACAAACTCTCCCTCTTAAATTCTTGATGTCCTCATCAGGGCCACGTCATGTAGTGCTCCAGTACCACATGACCTGACTTTATTAGGTGGCTCTGATACCACTTGTAACGACCTAGGAAAAAGCGTTAGCCACATTTGCGCTATTACCCCAAAAGGACTAGTCAATTTAGAGTTTTCGTAGAATTCATTATAAAGCTCAATTTCACCTAATAACTAGGCAATGTGGGACTTAGCACCCATGACTATCTTTATTAACCACCTACTCTATGTGGGTTTCTTCTTATCTTCCCAATATGGAACCGGGGTGTTACATTCCTGGGTTATGCCTAACAGTGTGGTGGACTTAATGGCTTGTTGGTGGTCTGGGGGTAATTCAAAGAGTGCAATCGTCTGAAAGATGGTGCCTCTTTGCCTTATGTGGTGTATATGGAGGGAAATAAACAATAGGAACTTTGATAATCTTGAGAGGACTTTGGAGGAGCTCAAGGCCTATTTCTGTTTTTTTTTTTCCTCTTTACTTGGACAACTGCTTATTTACCTCCTTTAGTTATTAGCTTTTCAGATTTCCTTGCTCGTCATAGGTATTCTCTTGTATACTTCTTGTGTACTAGGGTTGCGCTCCTTTGCGCTTTTGATATATACAACATTACTTGTAAAAAAAAAAAAAACATTAAAAGTGGTTTATTCGAGTTAGTCTTTTCTTTCTACTATGCATTGTAAGCTATGACACAACTAGGATTTCTCATGTGGAGAGGCTAAGGTATGAATGAGAGGTCAAATTTATTCAAAGCCTAAAAATACATATATATTTAAGTTGATAAAAGGAAAAAAAAAGAAAATTTGAAAACCAAGGGGTGCCATGGTTCCCCTCAGCCTATACATGGGTCTGTACCCGATTGTAAGTGTCAAATTAAAGGCACTATAATAAAATGATCAATGAGTTAAGTATTATCAAACGTTTAGGTTTGTTATTGGGAGGTTTAGGGTTCCTTTTTTTTGTTTGATAAGTAATGATGATATAAAAAGCGCAAAGGGTCGCAACCCACATACACGGGAAGTATACATAGAGAGCGCCTAAGAGGGAGAGAAATGAAAAAGAAAATCAGAGAAACTAATCACTAAAGGAGCTAGCCAAGTGGCTGTCTAAGAGTAAAGAGTAAAAAAGAAAAAATGAGTCAATTACTTTATGGTCCTAATGGAATTTTCAAAACATCTATCATTTCTTTCATTCCAAATATAAGACACAGAGGGATCATCTTCCACACAACCGCGCTTCGAGACCGACCACCCGACCACCAACTATCAAACAAGTCCCTCACCCGGCAAGGCATGACCCAATACATCCCAAACCGCTTAAAAATCGTGTGCCAAAGAGCGCTGGCGATCTCACAGTGGAGAAGAAGATGATCGACTGACTCTCCATTCTTCTTGCACATACAACACCATTCCACTACCACTATGTTACTCTTACGCAGAGTATCATGAGTCAAAATTTTGCCTAGAGCTGCAGTCCATCCGTAAAATGCCACTCGCTGAGGTGCCTTAGTACGCCAGATGCTCTTCCATGGAAACTCCTCTTGATTAGACTTGGACAAGGCCTTGTAGAGCGACTTAACCTCAAACTTGCCCTTCTTGGACGCTGACCAGCAAATACGATCTGCACTGTCTATGGAAACCTTGCAAGAATACAACCGATCAAAAAAAGGAGAAACCAAATCCATCTCCCAATCTTGGACCGGCCGCACAAAAATGACATTCCACTCGACAACCCCATTCCTCAAAGTAAGATTATCCTTTACCCATGCTTCTTTGTGTCTGGTGATACTAAATAAGGACGGGAAGGCTTGCTTCAAGGGATTGTCCCCACACCAAATATCATGCCAGAAATGTATTTTCGAGCCCTCCCCCACCTCAAACCGAATACCTTTGGCAAAAAAATTCCACCCTTTGCGAATATGCTTCCATAGACCCACACCATAAGAAACCCGAAACCTCCTTCGTGCACCACCCACCTTCTTGGTTTTCATACTTAGCTTTGATAATCTTACACCAAAGAGCTCCGCTCTCATTCGCATATCTCCAAAGCCATTTCCCCAAAAGAGCTTGATTAAACTGGAACAACTTCCGAATTCCAAGACCACCATAGCGAAGAGGGCGGCAGACTTGGTTCCAACTTACAAGATGCAAATTATGCTCATCTCCCATTCCTCCCCACAAGAAATCTCTTTGGACTTTCTCAATCCTTTTAGCTACACTTAAAGGAATCGGAAACATGGACAAAAAGTAAGTCGGGAGATTAGCTAAAGTGCTCTTAATGAGAGTTAGACGACCTCCTTTGGAAAGATACATTCTCTTCCAACCTGCCATCTGACGCTCCATCTTCTCGATCACCTCATTCTACATAACCGTATCCTTGAACGGCGCCCCAAGAGGGAGACCCAAATACTTCATAGGCAACTCAGCAACACTACACCCAAGGATATTGGCTAAAACCCCAATGTTCTCCACCTCACCTATGGCCACAATCTTTGACTTTCCCAGATTCACTTTCAATCCCTACACAGCTTCAAAGCATAAGAGAATGAGGCGTACATACCGGATTTGCTCGATAGAATTTTCACAAAAAATCAAAGTATCATCCGCAAATAAAGAGTGAGAGACCATCAACTCCGACAAGACCCTATTCCCCACCGAGAATCCCGTCAAAAGGCCTTGGTCTACCGTCGCATTCACCATCTTACTCAAAGCCTCCATAACATGCACAAACAATAACGGAGAGAGAGGATCCCCTTGCCGAATTCCTCTCGAACTGTTGGAGAAACCTTCCGGAGAACTATTCACAAGAATGGAGAATCTTACCGACTTAATACACCACTCTATCCAAGCCCTCCACCTCCCGCCAAAACCACACCTATGCAGCAAATACAAAACAAAGTCCCAATTTACATGGTCATAGGCCTTTTCCAGATCCAGTTTACAAAGAACACCTGGCACCCTTGATTTCATGCGACTATCCACACATTCATTTGCAATGAGAACAGAATCTAGGATTTGTCGACCCCCAATAAAAGCGTTTTGAGAATAGGAGATGACCTTACCCAAAACAGTTTTCATCCTATTGGCAAGAACCTTAGACATAAGTTTATACACCCCTCCCACCATGCTAATAGGCCGAAAGTCCTTCATCTCCACCGCATCCGCCTTTTTTGGAATCAAGGAAATAAAAGTTGCATTCAAGCTCTTCACTAGTTGACGCCTACGATGGAACTCAGGAAAAACCGCCATGACATCTTGTTTAATAACACCCCAGCAAGCTTGAAAGAAAGCCATGGAAAAGCCATCTGGACCGGGAGCCTTATCACCATCCATGCCTTTTACCACCTCCCAATCCTCCTTTTCCTCAAAATCTCTTTCTAACCACCTATTATCCTCCTCATCGATGGACAAAAAAGGCTGGTTATCCATTCTAGGGCGCCAAGTGCTTTGTTCCGAGTATAGGCTTTGGTAATATTGCATTATGTGCTCTTTTACCTCAGCTGGATCATCGGATAACACGCCATTGATACGTAGCACTTCCACACGGTTGTGCCTTCGATGAGAATTAGCCATCTTGTGGAAGAAGCAAGTATTCCGATTCCCCTCCTTGAGCCACAAAGCTCTCGATTTTTGGCGCCAATGAATTTCTTTACACAACAAGGTATTCTCCAATTCTTTCAACATGTCCACCTTCCGAATCTTCTCCTCCTGATCTAAGCCTCTCAATTCAGCCAACTCATCCAAATCTTGGATACCTCCCAACAACTCCTTCTTCTTCCTCCCAATATCCCCGAACACCTCCTCATTCCACTTTTTCAAATCCACTTTAAGGGATTTCAACTTATTAGCAAGCAGAAAACTAGGTAAACCCTCAAACGAATACGACCCCCACCAAGAAGCAACCTTGTCAACAAAACCCTCTGTTTTAAGCCACATATTTTCAAATTTAAAACACTTCTTACCTCCACACAGATTCCCACAATCCAGTAATAGAGGAAAGTGATCGGAGAGCAAGCGTTGAAGTCTTCTTTGTGACACTGCTGGGTAGTGATCTTCCCAATCTGAGGAAAGCAAGAACCGGTCAATCCTCGACCAACTCTCATTCTCTTGATTATTTGACCAAGTAAATTGATCCCCCATCATCGGAATATCAACCAAATTGTTCTCTGAAATAAAGTCCGAAAAATTCTTCATGCCCGAAGAATAATAAGAAGCACTAGAGCGCTCACTAGGAAACCAAACAATATTAAAATCCCCGCCAAGACACCAAGGGACCTCCCACACCCTCATCAAGCCGGCCAGCTCTTCCCAAAGAGCCCTTCTCTCCACTTCCTCATTTGGCCCATACACCCCCCCAAACGCCCAAACCCAGTTATCCTCCACATTTTGAAAAGAGCAAGCCAATGTGAAATGCCCCACACAATCCTCTTTACACTCCACTATCCTCCTATCCCACATTAGTAACATCCTCCCCGACAAACCATTAGAACCTCTATACTTCCACCCCTCATGTTGACCTCCCCAAAGACTATGAATCACCTCCCGGGAGATATCCTCCATCTTAGTCTCAATCAAACACGCTATATCAACTTTCCATTCTTTCAAAAGACTCCTAATGCGCAACCTTTTTTTGAGGGCGTTCAACCCTCTCACATTCCATACTACGATGTTAAGCTTCATAATCCACCAACATGCCCCTCTCACCTTCCTCAACCTCATCAAGTCCTTTGAGTGCAGGAACATAGGCAGACAAGCCTCCCAAATCAGAATCATATTGCATTCTAGATGCTTCAATGGCTTTGAACAAAACCTCCAAGTCCTCCTTTTTCCCCTCATCAGAAACACCAATTTTAGGACAAAATTTGAGGCAATTATCAACTACCCAGCTGGAAGAAATCTTGTCTGACCCTAAATCCTCCAATCCTACAGCTTCAGAAATTTTGTCCTCACCCATGACTGGATCAGACTTCAAGAGCTCCAACTCTGAAATTCTATCCAATCTTTCCTGGCCTACTTGATTCAACGGGACCAATCTCATTTCCTCCCCCCAATGAGGCTGCTGAGCACGACCCTCCCCGTTCAACCCAGACTTCCGGCGAGAGGAACTCCCCCCCAGAAGCTGATTTGAGGCCGAGCCCGAACCCTCCCCTGCCTCGCTGGTCTCCATAGGCCTCTCCGGCGACCTCTGATGTTCCTCCGGCGACATTAAGGTCTCCGGCACCCTCTGAGAATATTCCGGCGTTGGTCCAAGGATCCCTTTCAACTTCCCACACGCCGAAAACGAAGCCTCAAAACCCACCAGAGTCTCGTCCCGTCTCTGCGACCCAATCTGCCTCCTATAAGTCAATAGTGTTTTTCCTTCCCCGGTGGGCTGAGTCTTCTCCACCGGGCTTACAGGATTCTTTTGGCTTGATATCTCTCCGGCCAAGAAACCATTAGCACCCCCCACAGAAGTGCCGAAAGACATCCTGGGAGTCCCTCCCGACGCTGACCCATTGTCCTCTCCCCCTGTTCGCGCTCTATCGGCCAACGACAAGCTTGCTGATGAAGACATGTGAACTTTCGAACCAATCGTGTCTTTCGCAGGGGCCACCGTTGAAGCCAACCCAGCTGGAAAACAAAAACCTCTTGGTCCATCTTGAGCTGGGCTAGAGCTTAAGCCCACGCCTGAGCCCCCGGTACCTTTGGGCTTAAAAAAACACCTTCTTCTTCACCTTCAGCCTGCTATTGGACTTGGCTAATTTTCCTCCCGGCCCAATTTTCTCCTTCTCTTTCAGTACTGCCTTCCACTGACTAGCAGCTTCCTTATCTCCCGGCCCAAGCCCAGTGAACTCAATTTGTTTAAACACCCTGTCGATCTTACTCATCCCCACGTCACATTCCCTCTTCAGACGTCTCAACGACTCCTTCACCTTGAGGAGCTCAATACCTACCTCAGAGTAGGTCTGCCCAGCATGGTACCCCATCCCCTCCCGTCCCTTCATGCGATCAGAGACTGACAACGACGCAGACTGCTCCGCCGGCCTATTTGTACTGCTCGCCGGGACTGTTGGCAAGACCTCCACGCTACCTCCAATTTTCGTACCATTCACGCCACCCTCTACCGAACCTAGAGCAGACTTCGCCAGTCGGAATGAATTCGTCGAATTCGTAACAGGCTCCATCGGAACCCCCCCCCCCGATCCTCCTTGGGCCATCGCTGGAACATGGGTCTTCTTCAAGTACAAAATCTTCTTATCATGCTTCTGTAACCTCTGTTCCGTAAATCCTCGCCGACCCAGTTTTTGGCAAACATTGCAATCTCCTTGGATTGCCTTCGATGACAGCCTCACTGTCTTGGCATAGCTTCTTTGCTTCTTTACCTCCTTTTCTCCCTTTTCTCGTAGGTCTCTATGCTCACTGATCACTCGGTGATCACGGAGAGAGGAGTTAGCCTAATGCATTTCCTTGATGAAACGATCCCACCCAAACCCACGACGTCCTTCAGGAATGATGATCGAGCCACACCTTCTTCTTCCATCGAATTCCTCCACTGTCAGAAAACATCCATGCCTATTGGAGCACTTCTGTGCAATTATTCTAGGGTATCTTGCTCTGGATTGATCCCAAAATACTTCAGAATTGTCCACTGCCACCAATTCCTCGACTATTCTCACCATCCAAGCTAGCTCATCCTTTTTTAAGAAAATGGACCTTTTGATTCTTTTGCTCCTCTCAAAAATCCTCACCCTTGAAGCCCCTACCTTGATCAACACCTCAAACTCCTTGGACTCCACCGTCCACCTTCTCGGCCCAGCCATAACACAGATAGAATCTAACGCCAAACTACTCACACGCGCCAACGCAGCTCTCACACGCGCTGGCACAGCTCTCACACAGCTCTCACATGTGGAACTATTAATGCAAACAAAGATCATATACATGACACCAGGTTTAGGGTTCCTTGAACTACTCTAAAACAAGGAGGCCTAGGATTACTCGAATTATTCTACAAAAATTTATTATTCTTGTCAAATTTTCATCCCACGTTACGTAGGCGTGTAACAATTGGTAGTAGAGCCGCATTAGGACATGACATATCAAAGATTGGAGCGTTTAGAGAAGCAATTGAAGGAATCCTACGTTACGTAGGCAATTAACAGCTCAAGAAAGGATATACGGTGTTAGTTTTTTTTTTTTAATATTTTATTTGCATGGGTATTATTAATACAATGGACCGCCACCCCTTCAACCCGGTCAGAGGTACATGCTAAACAAAGAAGCAAGGGGTGACTTGCCGATAATACCGTTAGGGCACTTTGATGCTTAAGTCAGTAATATTCTCTTTGTATAGGTAGAGTTGAAAATAATGGTGCGGGTATGTAATGAACGTACCTTAGGGTTTTTGGCTTCCTTTATAGAATTGCTGCCAATAAGGTAAGTGTCCCAACAAGAAAAGTATAGGGAATTGGAGGTTCAATAAGGACGGTGATTGATTCCAAGGGATGCCTTTCCTTCCCAATATCCTTTTGACGGATCCTTCCTTTATATGGTGCAAAGGTCTATATTGGGCAAAATAGTCAACAACTTGTCTATTGCAGTCTGCTTGCCATACATAAGTCCATTGGTCAAAGGTTCGGCCCACGACCCTATTTGATGCTTTAGTTGAGGGGCCATCATCCATAGATCTTGTTGTTACGTGTGAGTGTTGTGTTCCACTTTGAGAAAAAAATAAAGAAAGTAAGTAGTTTATCTACTTAAGCAGACCCAAGCCCATTAGCTTAAGCTTTTACGTAAGAGTAGTTTCCAAATATGTATGTTAATGTACTCTTGGTGGATTCTCTAGGTGATTTTCTCTCTAATAATTGGTATCAGAGCTATGGTTAGCTTCCGCTTACACGACTATCTTGGTCTTTGACGTGTTTGGTTTGGATCTGGTAAAGATTGTCAATGGCCCTTGGAGCAAAGTTGCATTATGTGGCGCGCAATTAGTGCAACTCTTGGATGTATGATACTTATGGACTTGTAAAAGACTCACACACGAGGGGGAGTTAGGTCAATGTGAAAAATATTCACAAGTAAGGGAAAAATTGTTGAGTGTTTTGTCTCACATTCAAAAAAAAAGAAAGAAAGTGAGTAGTTAATATACTTAAGTGGACCCAAACCCATTAGCTTAAGCTTTTGGGATAGAATGATATCCAAATATGTATATTAATATACTCTTGGTGGACTCTCGTGGTGATTCTCTCCCTAATAGGTCTTCCTAGGGCTTGTCCCTTGGTTGAACATTTGTCAATTAATGTGGCCCTTGGCAAGTCACTCAGTCCTTTCTGCTGGTTAGGCGCTTGTGGGATGAAGGTTAAAGGAGTCCGAATGTTTGTGGGATTGGAAGACCGCCGTGGTCCTTTTTTTGGGCTGACAATATTACCTATCACCAGATATGTTTGTAATTAGGCATATATTGAGAATTGAATTAAGATCATTTTCTTCTTAAGCGCTTGGATCATTTTCTATTTGATAACAATTACAATCTTTATTGTGTAATAACATTCTGAAACTTCAACTCTTGAATAATTCTGAGAAGGTTAAGAAGGGAAAGAATGATCTTGGTATTATTGAGTTATCTACAACATTATTGATAACAATTACACTCCTTATTGTGTAATTACATCCTGAAACATCAACTCTTGAATGATTCTGAGAAGCTTAAGAAGGGAAAGAATGATCTCGGTATTAATGAGTTCTCTACTGTTGTATTATTGATAACAATTACAATCATTATTGGTGGCATAATGTATCCTTGAGAATAGCCTTTTCTCTTGGATAGCTGCCCTTGGAAGATCTTGACCATGGATAGTGTTATGTATTTTTCTAATTTTGTATACATTTCGGATGTAATTTGATGGTAAATAGTGTTTGTGGAAATGTATGAATGAAATTGGTGATATGGGTGACTTGATTTGAGATAATCAATCTCCATTGAAAGAAAATGAGTTTACTTTTCTGGATATCCGATTACATTGCCTTTGGGCCTTTTATACAAGAACTACAAAACAAATTCTAACCTTTTGTAACCAACTGAAGTAACCTGTTTATTACAAATGGGCTTCAGCCCAACAACCCAACTACTAATAACCCCTTGATTATCTACACCCTTATTCTAGCTGGACTACATATCTATTATTGTTAGACCCATGACATAAATAGCCTAAGGAAACAACGTGACATGTGTAAGAAGAGTGGGGAGACTGTGGATCATCTTCTTCTCAATTGTAAGATCACCAATGCTTTGTGGAGTGCCATCTTCAGTCATCTTAGGTTATGCTAGAAGAGTAGTTGACCTTTTTGCTTGTTGGAGAAGGTTGGTAGGCAGTCCTCAGAGGGCAGCTCTGTGGAAAATAGTTTTGTCTTGCCTTTTGTGCTGTTTTGAAAGGAAATAAATGATATAAATTTTGAATACCGCGATAGGACAGTAGTAGAAATTTTAAAGACCACTACACAGCTGCCTTATATATTAAATTTGCTAAGTTTTCATGATTTTCTTGACTTATTTTCTCTTTCTAATTAGGTGTTTCTCTTGTATTTCCCTGTGTACTTGGATTGCCTTTTTGTAATATTTCGATTACTTATCCAAAAAAAAAAAAAAAAATCTACTGATGTTGAAACCTATCTAGATTTAAAATTTCGAGTGCTTCCTGAGCTAGGATCTGCATTGAGATCTCCATCCTGTCTTTTGGTTTCATTACTAGATTTGTATAGTAAACATTCTGTTATTTTACCCATGCAAGTGATGCTAAGCTTGTATAGGATTTATATATATTCATATAATGTTCTAGCCGCTGACTTTTCTCATTTTCCGGATTACATTAGGCATATGATTAATTTATAATGATTGTTATAAGATTCCAAATTCCTTTTCCCCTTTCTCTTTTATCAGTTGTTTTGGCTTCAAGGGACCATTAAGGTTTGTCTATAATAGTTTCTTGAAGAATGACCACATTAAGTGTCATTTGTTATCATTCTCTTCCACAAAGACTTTGTATTTAATTAAACATGTACTGATTGATAGCGACATGAACAAGGGAAATTTGTGCACTTGAAATTTGTAATTGTCCTTTTTTTAAACTTGCTCTCTGTAATAATTGATTCTCAATATGTTACTTTAATTTTCTCTCTGATATATAGTTTGCAAAGGAGAACCCATCTTTTGCAAATATACCACAAGTCAAAATTAAAGATACAGAGGAAGTCAGAGAGGAGGCGGTAAGAATGACCTTACAAAGGGCCATCAATTTCTACTCAACAATCCAGGCAGATGATGGTCATTGGCCTGGGGATTATGGGGGTCCCATGTTTCTAATTCCTGGTTTGGTAAGACTGAGAAGAAGAAATCATTTTGGTATGTTTGTGCAACAAAAACTGACTAATCTATAAATTTGATAGCATAGTATTCCATGCTATAAAATTTGCATAGTTTATTCAGAATTTTGCAGCATTATTTAAAATGAACTGGATGACATCTTTTGAGGCTTTAATTTAAAAAAAAAAAATTAAAAGAAAGAAAAAATAACAATAAAGAAGAAGAAGAAGAGTGAGGTGCTTTAAATTACTTTATGATTTGTTCCAGTGAAATTATCATGAACTGCGTGGAGTGCAATCCTTCTTATCTACTGGAACAGGTGATTACTCTTTCAATTACTGGAACTCTAAATGTCGTCTTATCAAAGGAACATCAATGTGAGATTTGCAGATATCTATACAATCATCAGGCAAGAATTTTGATGCAATCTTAACAGTTTTATGTCTGAGGCTCCTTTTCCACTTTGAATTTCAATGTTCGTCTCTGTGTTAAAGAAAAAGGAAAAAGATAAGTGCATAACTACTAATTTATTCTATTTGGCTTCAATATGGTGGGAACTCTTTTTAATGATTATATTCCTTCTACCTGGATTAATTGCTTATATCACTGATGTTTACGAATTACACTCAATAGAGCCTTATTCTATTTTCTTTAGGTCTTGTAGTATTAACAAAAAACTTTGAAATGGTGATCCATCTAATTGCAGAATGAAGATGGGGGTTGGGGTCTACATATCGAGGGCCCAAGCACCATGTTTGGTACTGTACTCAATTATGTTACTTTGAGATTGCTTGGTGAACCTGAGGATGGACTAGGGGCAGTGGAAAAAGCACGGAAGTGGATCTTGGATCATGGTGGTGCAACTGCAATCACTTCATGGGGGAAAATGTGGCTTTCAGTATGAACTCCGTCTCAATTTTGTTATATTGTGCTGAAAAAGATAATGCCTTGAAAATATTAGCTAACTTGTGGTTGATTTTCACTGGTTTCAGGTACTTGGAGTGTACGAATGGTCTGGGAATAATCCACTGCCGCCAGAAGTATGGCTTTGCCCTTACCTTCTCCCATTTCATCCAGGTCTGTGACTTTTTAGTCATTCTTACACCATGAACACAATATATGCTCCGCCTCATGTACGAAAAGTATTTTATATTGCTAACATTATAAAAATAATAAAATATTTTCCACCATTGCAATTTGTTAAATCTACATATTTTCGCTGTTACAGTTCAGGAAGGACTTTGGTCCATGAGTGGCAACTGTAGGGGATGCAATTACAGTGGTATGGTTTTGTCCTGAACTTCTTGCTGATGAATTTCCACATTTTCTTATAGGAAGGATGTGGTGTCATTGCCGAATGGTGTATTTGCCCATGTCCTATTTATATGGTAAGAGGTTTGTTGGTCCTATCACATCCACAATCCAATCTTTGAGAAAGGAGCTTTATACAGGCCCTTATCGTGAAATCGATTGGAATAAGGCTCGCAATGATTGTGCAAAGGTTGGTGAGAAATCTAGCTTTTTTTTTGTCCTCCTTTAGGCATTATAGACTTGACTTTTACCTTCCATACTATAGTATTTTTTATCTTCTTTTCTCGAGCTCTTCTTCCTGCTGCACTTAGAAAAAAGTTTCAGCTTTCTAACATTCTTTTATAAACTCTACGTATTGGGCACATAACCTGCCCTATTGGCATCCCTAGTATTTTTCTACATGGTTCTGCTCTTAATTGTCACTAGTGTTTTTTTTGTTTTGTTTTGTTTTTTTTTTTTTTTATTCCTTTTGATAAGTAAAATTTATTAAAAGAGCACAGTAAAAGGTGCAATCCTAGTATACAAGGTGTATAGAAGATAAAATTAGCATCTAAAAGTCAAAATATCAAACAATTTCGACAAATTCGAAAAGGATAGTGATGTTGTAGCTGTGATCCAATCATAGAGAGAACTCAAGAAGAATAGCTTTAGCTTCACAGCTGGTAATTCCATTCACCAAATCCTTTCTCTCCACAGACATTACATTAAACACAATGGACCTGCCTTTCAAATTTTAGTTCTACAATGTTTACCGAGTGTTCTGTTCATTTCGGCAGTTCAATCACCATCCTTTGCGTAACTGACCAAATCCCAAACAAGCAAAATACATGGGACCACATTTTACTAGCAATATCACAATAAAGAGATTAATGATCTACTGTCTCTCCATTCAATTTACACATCCAAGATGATTGTTCCATGCTTTCTCAAATTATCTGTCGTAAAGATTTTTTTCAAAAGCTGCTGTCCAAGTGAAGAATGCTAATTGTGGTGGACCTTTAACTTTCCATATTCTTTTCCAAGGAAAGGAACTGGTATCCAATTGACAAGCCCACACGGGCACAACCCATTAACAGATACAACAAGACTTATGTTCGATGACACCTACCCAGCTGGCGCCCAAAACTAGTAGGTCGAATGGAACACCCGGCGACCGGAGAGCCGCTGGAGAACATCCAGAGTAGGATGTCAGTGATGATAAGAATTAAAACTGCCACAGAACATGCCGATAAGACCATTGACCAACCCAAGGATGGAACTTCAACGGCAGTAAAGGCGGCGACAGGAGGAGGGGAGACAGCAGGTGCATCTGGGCAGGCCAGAATCGAAGCAGAACCCATCGGCGCTGACGTAGGAGATATGGTACAGCCTCTGGGTCCGGAATCGCAGACAATAACACACATACATTGTTGGCGACGCTCAGCTGTCGGCCAGAGAAGCGACTGGTCAGGGAAGCGGAGCACTGGTGGTAGGAGAAGGAGAAGGGAGGAGGGAGGAATCATGGGCTAGATAGGGAGGGTCGAATGATGAATATAGGAAGTGTGGATGGAGGACGGGAATTAGTAATCACTAGGGAGGAAGATAAATTTGTCGAGGGTGAGGGTGAAAAGGTCACTGGGGAGGGAGAAAATCGGGATGGGGGTGAGGGTGAAAAGAACAAGGCAGTGGTGGTATTTACTGGAGTTGAAAGGGAAGAACCTGCGATGTTGGAAATTGAACCTCTGGCAACTGTGGGGGAAAAAGGAAAGAACCCATCCATGCCTACAGAGTGGGTGATTGAGAGAGTGAAAGACCTTTGCTATGCTTTGTGACTATCTTGTGATGGTCATGAGGAAGAAATGATGGCTCTCTTCTCTGACATTGAAGCTAAAAGAAATGGGAGAAGGGCGGAGTCAGTGATTGATGTGAGTGAAAAATCGGGCATTAGAGGTAGTCGCGAGCTAAAGCGATTGGAGTGTTCGGTCAATTATGATGGGAAAGGAGGACAGGCATCTCGGTTGTCAAGAAAAGGGAGAGATGGTAAAGGTTTTTTATGAACCCAAAAATAATCACTTGGAATGTGCAAGGGATGAATGAGGTCGAAAAAAGAATGCAAATTAGGGGGTGATTAAGGGAGTGGAAAGCTGATATTATATGTTTGCAAGAGACAAAAATGGAGGTGATTAGTAGGGAGGTGGTTGGTAGTGTGTGGGGGTGTAGGCATGTAGATTGGTTGTATTTGGGGTCGAAAGTCAGGAAGTATATTGTTAAAGTGGGATAGGCGAGCTTCAAAAGTGTTATAGCAAATATAGAGTGGGCGTTTGCGGGGGTGTATGGACCTAATGATGATGTGGAACATAGAGACTTGTGGGCTGAGTTGGCTGGTTTGATGTCCATATGCCATGGTGATGCGAACCTCAATCGACACGCTTTGAGACCCAACAACAAAATTGGAATACGGACCCAAGAAAGCTAAAATTCAGATTTTTGGATAGAAA
>NC_081547.1:14322592-14333678 GCF_901000735.1 Corylus avellana | reverse complement strand
GTTCTCATTTGCATATCTCCAAAGCCATTTCCCCAAAAGAGCTTGGTTAAACTGATGCATCTTCCGAATGCCAAGACCATAACGAATAGGGGTACAAACTTGGTCCCAACTTACTAGATGCAACTTGGGCTCATCCCCCATTCCTCCCCACAAGAAATCTCTCTGGACTTTCTCAATCCTTTTAGCTACACTAACAGGAATCGGAAATAGAGATAAAAAGTAAGTCGGAAGGTTAGCCAAAGTGCTCTTAATGAGGGTTAAGCGACCTCCTTTAAAAAGGTACATTCTCTTCCAACCTGCCATCTGACGCTCCATCTTTTCGATCACTTCATTCCACATAACCGTATCCTTATAAGACGCCCCAAGAGGGAGGCCCAAATATTTCATAGGCAAATCGGCAACACTACACCCAAGAATGTTAGCTAAGCCCCCAATATTCTCCACCTCACCAAGAGCCACAATCTTCGACTTTCCAAGATTCACTCTCAAACCCGAAACAACTTCAAAACATAAGAGAATGAGACGAACATACCGGATTTGCTCGATAGAATCTTCACAAAAAATCAAAGCATCATCCGCAAATAAGGAGTGAGAAATCATCAACTCTGACAAGACCCTATTTCCCACCGAAAAACCAGTCAAAAGGCCTTGGTCAACCGTCGCATTCACCATCTTACTCAAAGCCTCCATAACAAGCACAAACAATAACGGTGAGAGAGGATCCCCTTGCCTGATTCCCCTCGAACTGTTAAAGAACCCTTCCGGAGAACCATTCACAAGAATGGAGAATCTTACTGTCTTAATACACCATTCTATCCAAGCCCTCCACTTCTCGCCAAAACCACATCTATGCAGCAAATATAAAACAAAGTCCCAATTTACATGGTCATAGGCCTTTTCCAAATCCAATTTACAAAGAACACCTGGCACCCCTGATTTCATGCGACTAACCACACATTCATTTGCAATAAGAACGAAATCTAGGATTTGCCGGCCCCCAATAAAAGCATTTTGAGAATAGGAAATGACCTTATCCAAAACAGTTTTCATCCTACTGGCAAGAACCTTAGACACAATTTTATACACCCCTCCCACCAGACTAATAGGCCGAAAGTCCTTCATCTCCACCGCATCCGCCTTCTTTGGAATCAAGGAAATAAAGGTTGCATTCAAATTCTTCACTAATTGACGTCTGCGATGGAACTCTGCAAAAACTGCCATGACATCTTGCTTAATAACACTCCAGCAAGCTTGAAAAAAAGCCATGGAAAAGCCATCTGGACCCGAAGCCTTATCACCATCCATACCTTTTACCACCTCCCAAACCTCCTTTTCCTCAAAGTCTCTTTCTAACCACCTATTGTCCTCCTCCTCGATGGACAAAAAAGGCTGGTTATCCATTCTAGGGCGCCAAGAACTTTGTTCCGAATAAAGACTTTGATAATACAGCACTATGTGATCTTTTATCTCCACTGGATCACCAGATAAGATGCCATTGATACGAAGCACTTCCACCCGGTTGTACCTTCGGTGAGAGTTAGCCATCTTGTGGAAAAAGCGAGTATTTCGATCCCCCTCCTTGAGCCACAAAGCTCTCGATTTCTGACGCCAATGAATTTCTTCACACAACAAAGTATTCTCCAAATCTTTCAACTTGTCCGTCTTCCAGATTTTCTCCTCTTGATCTAATCCTCTTGATTCTGCCAACTCATCCAACTCCTGGATATCTCCCAATAACTCCTTCTTTTTCCTCCCAATATCCCCAAAGACCTCCTCATTCCACTTTTTCAAGTCCACTTTAAGGGATTTTAATTTACTAGCAAGCACAAAGCTAGGTGAACTCTCAAACAAATATGACCCCCACCAAGACGCAACCTTATCAACAAAACCCTCTGCCTTAAGCCACATATTTTCAAATTTAAAACCCTTCTTACCTCCATAAGGAGTTCCACAATCCAGTAATAAAGGGAAATGATCCGAGAGCAGACGTTGAAGTCTTCTTTGAGAAACTGCTGGGTAGTGATCTTCCCAATCCGAAGAAAACAAGAACCGGTCAATCTTTGACCAACTCTCATTTTCTTGATTATTAGACCAAGTAAATTGACCCCCCATCATCGGAATATCCACCAGATTATTCTCAAAAATGAAGTCCGAGAAATCCATCATACCCGAGGAGTAATAAGAATCATTGGATCGCTCACTAGGAAAGCGTACAATGTTGAAATCCCCACCCAAACACCAAGGAACCTCCCACATCCCAATCAAACCAGCCAACTCTTCCCAAAGTGCCCTTCTCTCCATTTTCTCATTCGGTCCATACACTCCCCCAAACGCCCACACCCATTTATCCTCTACATTTTGAAAAGAGCAAGCCAAAGAAAAATGTCCCACACACTCCTCCTTACACTCCACTACCCTCCTATCCCACATCATTAACATCCCCCCGACTAACCATTAGAGCCTTTAACCTTCCACCCCACATGTTGACCTCCCCAAAGACTATGTAGATCCTTTAACCTTCCACCCCACATGTTGACCTCCCCAAAGACTATGTATCACCTCTCTGGAGATAGTCTCCATCTTCGTCCCAATCAAACACACTACATCTACCTTCCATTCTTTCAAAAGACTCCTAATGCGCAACCTTTTTTTGAGGGCATTCAACCCTCTCACATTCCATACTACTATATTAAGCTTCATGATCCACCAAAGTAACCCTCTCACTTTCCTCAATTTCTTCGAGTCCTTTGAGTGCAGGAACACCTGCAGAAACACCTCCCAAATCCAAATCGTACTGCCTTCTAGAAGCTTCGATAGCATTGAATAGAGCTTCCAAGTCCTCCTTTTTCCCCTCATCAGAAACTCCAACTTTTGGGCAAAAATTGAGGCAGTTTTCAACTACCCAGCTGGATGATATCGTGTCTGACCCTAAATCCTCCAAACCTGCTGTTTCAGCAACTCTATCCCCATCCAAGCCTAAATCAGACCCAAAAAACTTCAATTCCGGTGTTGGGTCCCTCCTTTCCTGCCCAAATTGAACCAACGGACCCAAACTCCTACCCTCCCCCCGACAAGTTTGCTGAGCCCACTCCCCCACGGCCAAACCAACCTTCCAGCGAGAGGGACTCCCCCTCAGAAACTGACGTGTGGCCAGAAACGACCCCTCCCCAGCCTCGCCGGTCTCCATAGCCCTCTCCGGCGCCATCTGTTGCCTCTCCGGCGCCATCTGTTGCCTCTCCGGCGCCATCTGTTGCTCCTCCGATGATAGCAACGTCTCCGGCACTCTTTGAGACTTTTTCGGTGTCGGTCTCAGTAGCCCTTTCAATTGCCCAGACATCGACGTCGAGGCTTCTAGCGAACCCATCCATGTTTCGTCCCTTCTCTGCATCCCGGCCTTCCTCCTCCTATAGGTCAGAAGAGTTAGTCCGTTACCAATGGGCTGAAACTCCTCTGCCGGGCATGCGGGATTTTTTAGAACTGACTTCTCATCGGAAGTGCCGACAGACAACCTGGGAATCCTTTCCGCCGCTGACCCAACCCCCCTTCCCCTGTTAGCTCTTTGCCGGCCAGCAACGAGCGTGCCGGTGAAGGTGTGAGAACTCGCGATCCAGTCGCGACTTTCCCAGAGGCCTCCGACATCACCAGCCCAACTTGAGAATGAAGACTATCTTGAGATGGGCTAAAACTACAGCCCACACCAGAGCCCACGACACCTCTTGGCTTAAACATCACCTTCTTCTTCAACTTCAGCCTGCTATTGGTCTTCTTTGTTATTCCTCCCGGCCCAGTTTTCTCCTTCTCTTTCCATACAGCCTTCCCCTGACCTGCGGCTACCTCCTTTCCCGGCCCAAGCCCACTAAGCTTCATCTGATTAATCGCCCTGTCAATCTTATACATTCCCACGTCACATTCTCTCTTCAGACTTCTCAACGTCTCCTTCACGTTGAGGAACTCAATGCCTATCTCAGAGTAGGTCTGCCCAGCATGGTACCCCATCCCTTCCCTTCCCTTCATGCTATCAGAGACTGACAACTGCACAGTCTGCGCTGCCGACTTTGCTGACCCACTCGCCGGACCTCTTCTCATCAACTCCACGCAACCTCCAAATATCGTATCGTTCACACGAGGCTCTGCCGGACCTCGAGCAGATTTCGCCGACCAGGAGGATTTCATCGGAGCCATAACAGATTCCTTTGGAGACCCTCCCGAAACTCCCTGAGCCATCGTTGGACCCTGGAACTTCTTCGGACCTACGCTCTTGTTGATATAGCTTCACCGACCTGGTTCTTGCCAGACTTCACAGTCTTTCTGGGTTGCCTTCGTCGACAATCGCACTACCTCCGTGTAGCTATTCTGTTTCTTCGCCTCCTTTTCTCCCTTTTCTCCCCTAAACTCTCTACGCTCACTGATTCCTCGATTATCATGGAGAGAAGAATTAGCTACTTGCAATTCTTTAATGAGACGATCCCACCCAAAACCACGACGACCTTCAGGGATGATGATCGAGCCGCATCTTCTTCTTTCATCGAATTCCTCCACTATCAGGAAGTAACCATGTCTATTAGAACACTTCTGGGCAATAATTCTAGGGTATCCAGCTCTGGATTGATCCCAGAATACTTCAGAACTATCCACTGCCACCAAATCATCCACTATTCTCACCATCCAGGCTAGTTCATCCTTTTTAAGAAAGATGGACCTTTTGATTCTAATGCTCCTCTCAAAAATTCTCACTCCTGCAGCCCCTTCCTTGATCAAAACCTCAAACTCCTTGGACTCCACCATCCACCTCCTCGGTCCAGCCATGACACAATCTGAAAACTAACACCAAAACACCTAACACGCGCCCTCACGCGCCGACACTCACTCAGCACACTCACTCAAAAGTTTCTGACTGTTGAGGGGGAGTGTTAGAAGAATGTATTAGGGTTTGAGGGTATTTTAGTCTTTGTCATAATTATTTCAGCTTATATAATAATATGTTTGACGTAGGCTACGTAACACAATATACGAGCCTCCTCTTCTTCTCTAACTTTTTCCATGCAAACCTATTGACAGCCTCCAACTCGCTTCTTCAAGGTATAAACATCTCTCCAATTGTCGAGATTGTTCTTTTCGTTGCATAAATTCCTCTTCCGTTAAAGATCTTGTTTCTATGATCCGATCCAGCTCACCAATACCCCCCTCCAACTCCTGCTTTCTAACATCCCCAAAAACCTCCTCATTCCATTTTTTCAAATCTGCTTTTAACTCCTTCAATTTTCGAGCCAATACATAGCTCGAATTACCCTCATACATATAGGAACCCCACCACGTCTTGACCTACTCCTCAAAGCCCTCGGCTTGCAACCACATATTTTCAAATCTAAAGGGCTTACTACCCCTTCTCACCACTCCACAATCCAGCATCAAGGGAAAATGATCAAATAATTCTCGAGGCAGCCTTCTCTATGAGACATCAGGAAACAGCTCCTCCCAATCTGAAGAACGCAAGAATTTATCAATTCTTGACCAAATCCTACGATTGGACCATGTGAAACTCCCTCCCACCATCGGAATATCCATGAGTCCCTACTCAAAAACAAAATCCGACAAATCTACCATTGCTTGAGTTTGTCTGGTTTCGCCTATTCTTTCACCTGGATGCCATACAACATTGAAGCCCCCCCCTACCATTGCTTGAGTTTGTCTGGTTTCGCCTATTCTTAGCACTTTCACGGATGCGGGTACAGCATTGAAGTCCCCAAGCACCATGTGATGAGAATCAACAAGCACCATTAAAGGATCCATTGCATATTCCAGTTGGGGCTATTACTAGAGCAAGATCCAAGAAAATCAAAGAAGCACGTAATGGGCTAATTCAAGAGATTTGGGCTGATTCTAAAATGGGGCATTCCAAGCTTGGCCCAAAGGGAGATGAAGGCGTAATAAATTTGATCTAAGCTATTGATGGAGCAGATTGCACATAATTTCCGTAGCAATGGCATGGATTAATGGTTGATTATGGCTGATTGACATTCCAATTATATACCAATTAATTGGATAATTAACTTGCCAAATTACATGCCAATTAATTGGTTGATTGACTTACCTATTTCAAGACCTTCCTTAGGCGTGATTTAATTGCCAATTTCAGTCTATTTTTGGCATGGAGGAGCTGCTAATTTCAGACTAAATCAACCTTAATTTTAGGCTTTTATTAGTTAGTCATTTTTTACTTTATTCACTTTCCAATGTTGGAACAAATTTAATTTCATTTCCATAGCAAGCAGGTAGTCATATTTTCAGCCATGCTTTATAAATAGCATGCACTCATTGTAATAGACATGATGAATGAAAATTAGAAAAAATGTGACGCTTGCGTCTTCTATTGGTTCTTCAAAGAACTTGTGAACTTATCAAGGATTATTCCTTGTGGCGTTCAAATTTATATACCTTCGATTCGCGTTTCATTTATAAACGTTGGGTCGATGGTTGTTTCTTTATACCTTTGGTTCGCGTTTCATTTATAAACGTTGGGTCGAGGGTTGTTTCGTTATACCTTTGGTTCGCATTTCATTTGTAAACGTTGGGTTGGGGTTTTCTATCCAAAAATCTGAATTTTAGCTTTCTTGGGTCCGTATTCCAATTTTGTTGTTGGGTCTCAAAGCGTGTCGATTGAGGTTCGCATCACCATGGCATATGGACATCAAACCAGCCAACTCAGCCCACAAGTCTCTATGTTCCACATCATCATTAGGTCCATACACCCCCGCAAACGCCCACTCTATATTTGCTATAACACTTTTGAAGCTCGCCTATCCCACTTTAACAATATACTTCCTGACTTTCGACCCCAAATACAACCAATCTACATGCCTACACCCCCACACACTACCAACCACCTCCCTACTAATCACCTCCATTTTTGTCTCTTGCAAACATAATATCAGCTTTCCACTCCCTTAATCACCCCCTAATTTGCATTCTTTTTTCGACCTCATTCATCCCTTGCACATTCCAAGTGATTATTTTTGGGTTCATAAAAAACCTTTACCATCTCTCCCTTTTCTTGACAACCGAGATGCCTGTCCTCCTTTCCCATCATAATTGACCGAACACTCCAATCGCTTTAGCTCGCGACTACCTCTAATGCCCGATTTTTCACTCACATCAATCACTGACTCCGCCCTTCTCCCATTTCTTTTAGCTTCAATGTCAGAGAAGAGAGCCATCATTTCTTCCTCATGACCATCACAAGATAGTCACAAAGCATAGCAAAGGTCTTTCACTCTCTCAATCACCCACTCTGTAGGCATGGATGGGTTCTTTCCTTTTTCCCCCACAGTTGCCAGAGGTTCAATTTCCAACATCGCAGGTTCTTCCCTTTCAACTCCAGTAAATACCACCACTGCCTTGTTCTTTTCACCCTCACCCCCATCCCGATTTTCTCCCTCCCCAGTGACCTTTTCACCCTCACCCTCGACAAATTTATCTTCCTCCCTAGTGATTACTAATTCCCGTCCTCCATCCACACTTCCTATATTCATCATTCGACCCTCCCTATCTAGCCCATGATTCCTCCCTCCTCCCTTCTCCTTCTCCTACCACCAGTGCTCCGCTTCCCTGACCAGTCGCTTCTCTGGCCGACAGCTGAGCGTCGCCAACAATGTATGTGTGTTATTGTCTGCGATTCCGGACCCAGAGGCTGTACCATATCTCCTACGTCAGCGCCGATGGGTTCTGCTTCGATTCTGGCCTGCCCAGATGCACCTGCTGTCTCCCCTCCTCCTGTCGCCGCCTTTACTGCCGTTGAAGTTCCATCCTTGGGTTGGTCAATGGTCTTATCGGCATGTTCTGTGGCAGTTTTAATTCTTATCATCACTGACATCCTACTCTGGATGTTCTCCAGCGGCTCTCCGGTCGCCGGGTGTTCCATTCGACCTACTAGTTTTGGGCGCCAGCTGGGTAGGTGTCATCGAACATAAGTCTTGTTGTATCTGTTAATGGGTTGTGCCCGTGTGGGCTTGTCAATTGGATACCAGTTCCTTTCCTTGGAAAAGAATATGGAAAGTTAAAGGTCCACCACAATTAGCATTCTTCACTTGGACAGCAGCTTTTGAAAAAAATCTTTACGACAGATAATTTGAGAAAGCATGGAACAATCATCTTGGATGTGTAAATTGAATGGAGAGACAGTAGATCATTAATCTCTTTATTGTGATATTGCTAGTAAAATGTGGTCCCATGTATTTTGCTTGTTTGGGATTTGGTCAGTTACGCAAAGGATGGTGATTGAACTGCCGAAATGAACAGAACACTCGGTAAACATTGTAGAACTAAAATTTGAAAGGCAGGTCCATTGTGTTTAATGTAATGTCTGTGGAGAGAAAGGATTTGGTGAATGGAATTACCAGCTGTGAAGCTAAAGCTATTCTTCTTGAGTTCTCTCTATGATTGGATCACAGCTACAACATCACTATCCTTTTCGAATTTGTCGAAATTGTTTGATATTTTGACTTTTAGATGCTAATTTTATCTTCTATACACCTTGTATACTAGGATTGCACCTTTTACTGTGCTCTTTTAATAAATTTTACTTATCAAAAGGAATAAAAAAAAAAAAAAACAAAACAAAACAAAAAAAACACTAGTGACAATTAAGAGCAGAACCATGTAGAAAAATACTAGGGATGCCAATAGGGCAGGTTATGTGCCCAATACGTAGAGTTTATAAAAGAATGTTAGAAAGCTGAAACTTTTTTCTAAGTGCAGCAGGAAGAAGAGCTCGAGAAAAGAAGATAAAAAATACTATAGTATGGAAGGTAAAAGTCAAGTCTATAATGCCTAAAGGAGGACAAAAAAAAAGCTAGATTTCTCACCAACCTTTGCACAATCATTGCGAGCCTTATTCCAATCGATTTCACGATAAGGGCCTGTATAAAGCTCCTTTCTCAAAGATTGGATTGTGGATGTGATAGGACCAACAAACCTCTTACCATATAAATAGGACATGGGCAAATACACCATTCGGCAATGACACCACATCCTTCCTATAAGAAAATGTGGAAATTCATCAGCAAGAAGTTCAGGACAAAACCATACCACTGTAATTGCATCCCCTACAGTTGCCACTCATGGACCAAAGTCCTTCCTGAACTGTAACAGCGAAAATATGTAGATTTAACAAATTGCAATGGTGGAAAATATTTTATTATTTTTATAATGTTAGCAATATAAAATACTTTTCGTACATGAGGCGGAGCATATATTGTGTTCATGGTGTAAGAATGACTAAAAAGTCACAGACCTGGATGAAATGGGAGAAGGTAAGGGCAAAGCCATACTTCTGGCGGCAGTGGATTATTCCCAGACCATTCGTACACTCCAAGTACCTGAAACCAGTGAAAATCAACCACAAGTTAGCTAATATTTTCAAGGCATTATCTTTTTCAGCACAATATAACAAAATTGAGACGGAGTTCATACTGAAAGCCACATTTTCCCCCATGAAGTGATTGCAGTTGCACCACCATGATCCAAGATCCACTTCCGTGCTTTTTCCACTGCCCCTAGTCCATCCTCAGGTTCACCAAGCAATCTCAAAGTAACATAATTGAGTACAGTACCAAACATGGTGCTTGGGCCCTCGATATGTAGACCCCAACCCCCATCTTCATTCTGCAATTAGATGGATCACCATTTCAAAGTTTTTTGTTAATACTACAAGACCTAAAGAAAATAGAATAAGGCTCTATTGAGTGTAATTCGTAAACATCAGTGATATAAGCAATTAATCCAGGTAGAAGGAATATAATCATTAAAAAGAGTTCCCACCATATTGAAGCCAAATAGAATAAATTAGTAGTTATGCACTTATCTTTTTCCTTTTTCTTTAACACAGAGACGAACATTGAAATTCAAAGTGGAAAAGGAGCCTCAGACATAAAACTGTTAAGATTGCATCAAAATTCTTGCCTGATGATTGTATAGATATCTGCAAATCTCACATTGATGTTCCTTTGATAAGACGACATTTAGAGTTCCAGTAATTGAAAGAGTAATCACCTGTTCCAGTAGATAAGAAGGATTGCACTCCACGCAGTTCATGATAATTTCACTGGAACAAATCATAAAGTAATTTAAAGCACCTCACTCTTCTTCTTCTTCTTTATTGTTATTTTTTCTTTCTTTTAATTTTTTTTTTTTAAATTAAAGCCTCAAAAGATGTCATCCAGTTCATTTTAAATAATGCTGCAAAATTCTGAATAAACTATGCAAATTTTATAGCATGGAATACTATGCTATCAAATTTATAGATTAGTCAGTTTTTGTTGCACAAACATACCAAAATGATTTCTTCTTCTCAGTCTTACCAAACCAGGAATTAGAAACATGGGACCCCCATAATCCCCAGGCCAATGACCATCATCTGCCTGGATTGTTGAGTAGAAATTGATGGCCCTTTGTAAGGTCATTCTTACCGCCTCCTCTCTGACTTCCTCTGTATCTTTAATTTTGACTTGTGGTATATTTGCAAAAGATGGGTTCTCCTTTGCAAACTATATATCAGAGAGAAAATTAAAGTAACATATTGAGAATCAATTATTACAGAGAGCAAGTTTAAAAAAAGGACAATTACAAATTTCAAGTGCACAAATTTCCCTTGTTCATGTCGCTATCAATCAGTACATGTTTAATTAAATACAAAGTCTTTGTGGAAGAGAATGATAACAAATGACACTTAATGTGGTCATTCTTCAAGAAACTATTATAGACAAACCTTAATGGTCCCTTGAAGCCAAAACAACTGATAAAAGAGAAAGGGGAAAAGGAATTTGGAATCTTATAACAATCATTATAAATTAATCATATGCCTAATGTAATCCGGAAAATGAGAAAAGTCAGCGGCTAGAACATTATATGAATATATATAAATCCTATACAAGCTTAGCATCACTTGCATGGGTAAAATAACAGAATGTTTACTATACAAATCTAGTAATGAAACCAAAAGACAGGATGGAGATCTCAATGCAGATCCTAGCTCAGGAAGCACTCGAAATTTTAAATCTAGATAGGTTTCAACATCAGTAGATTTTTTTTT
>NC_081547.1:14304738-14322492 GCF_901000735.1 Corylus avellana | reverse complement strand
TTAAGGAGTTTCATACCTATGGAAAGTTTGAGAAGAGACTGAATGCTACGTTTATATCGCTTATTCCAAAGAAAGCAGGGGCAGTGGAGATTAAGGATTTTCTCCCCATCACCTTAGTAGTTGGGGTGTACGAAATTATTTCTCAGGTGCTAGCTAATCGCATGAAAAGAGTGTTGGGGAAATTAATCTCATATTCCCAAAATGCCTTTATCAAGGGACAACAAATGCTCGATTCTATCTTAATGGCCAATGAGAGTCTTAATAGTAGAATTCGTTTTGGGGAATCGGGTATAATCTGCAAACTAGATTTGGAGAAGGCATATGATCGGGTAAATTGGGAGTTTCTTATCTATATGCTAGAGCGGTGTGGTTTTGGTGAAAGATGGCGAGGTTAGATGAAACATTGTGTCTCCATGGTGTGTTTCTCGATACTTCTCAATGGTTCTCCTGCGGGGTTTTTTAGTAGCTCTCGAGGAGTGAGACAGGAGGATCCTCTATCTCCATTCTTATTTGTAGTGGTGATGGAGGCATTTAGTAGAATGATGACCGTGTTGGTGGAGAGATGGCTCATGTCTGGATTTTCGGTGGGCTTGCGAGATCAGGAGGAAATGGTGGTCTCTCACTTGCTGTTTGCAAATGGCACGGTAATTTTTTGTGAACCGAATGTAGAACAAGTCCGAAATCTGAGATGCCTGCTGCTCTGTTTTGAAGTAGTCTCGAGATTGAAGATCAACTTGTCTAAATCTGATATTATTCCAGTTGGAGAGATAGACGATGTGGAAGGGCTAGCTAGAATACTTGGGTGCAGAGTGGCCTCGTTGCCAATTACATATTTGGGGATGCCAATGGGTACACATTATAAGGCATCCCTCATTTGGTCTTCCATAATTGCAAAAATGGAGAATAAGTTGGCGGGTTGGAATAGGATGTACTTATCGAAGGGAGGTAGGTTAACACTAATCAAAAGCACCCTCTCAAACTTACCAACATACTCCCTATCTCTATTCCTTATTCCAGTGGGAGTGGCAAATCATCTCGAAAAACTACAGAGAGACTTCCTGTGGGGTGCAATTTAGGATGAATTGAAGTATCATTTGGTGAACTGGTCATAGGTTTGTACGCCAATGAAGTTTGGGGGGTTAGGAGTGCGAAATTTGATTAAAATTTAAACAAGCTTTGATGCGTAAATGGCTGTGGAGGTATGCGACAGAATGGGAGGCATTATGGAGGAAATTAGTGCAAATTAAATATGATAGTCATATGGGTGATTGGTTCTCCAAGGAGGTAGGGGAACCTATGGAGTGGGAGTGTAGAAATGTATTCGAAGGGGGTGGGAAGTCTTTGCGCAACATGTACGGTATGATATCGGAGATGGTACAAAAGTACTTTTTTGGCATGATGTGTGGTGTGGGGAACGCCCTCTGAAACTTGTGTATCCAGCTTTGTTCAATATTGAATGTAATAAGGATGCGTGGGTGAAGGAGTACATGGAGAGACTGAATGATATTCTTCATTGGAATGTCTAGTGTATTCGGCCTGTGCATGATTGGGAATTAGAGGAGGTCACGCAGTTCTTTGAATTGTTGTACTCCCAAAAAATCAGAAGTAGAGGTGAGGATAAAATTTGTTGGATTCCATCTAAAAGAAATACCTTTGAAGTGAAATCCTATTATCAATCTCTCTCTATACCAACATAGGTGTTTGCTCCGTGGAAGAGTATTTGGAAGGTGAAGGCTCCTTCTAGAGTGGCTTTCTTTGTGTGGACAGCGATGGTAAGGAAAATCCTCACTTTGGATAATTTACGGAAAAAGAATGTTGTGGTAATGGAGTGGTGTTATATGTGTAAACATTGTGGAGAGTCCATTGACCATTTATTCCCACATTGTGAGATTGCAACTGAGGTATGGAATGTATTCTTTCAACTCTTTGGAGTGAGTTGGGTTATGCTGCGGAAGGTGAGTATTATCTTGGAAAGTGGGAGGGGTCAGGCATGCTTTGCATATTTGGAGACTCGTCCCATTATGTGTGATGTGGTGTTTATGGCGGGTACGGAATGTACGCAGCTTTGAGGACAATGAGAGCGGTATGATTGAGTTGAGGAAGTTGATGTTACATACTTTGTTGTATTGGAGCGGGACTTGGACGAGCTCACATGAGTCCACTTTTTCTGATTTCTTAGAACTCTGTAAATCTTTTCCTAATCAATAGGGGTTTCCCTATATACTTCTTGTATACATGGATTGCGCCCCTCTGTGCATTTGATAATATACTTATTACTTATAAAATAATAAAACAAAAAAAAATACTGGTACCCCTGACCTTGGAGCCTTATAATAAGTTTTAACTTGAAAGCCAAGACTTTTAAAGGGAGTCCAAATTAGTTATTTTTCACTAGCTGTAGAGTCTTGTAACCAATACTATCATATTCTTTCATAGTTAAATGTCAAAACCCCGTAGTGCTGATCAGCTTAGAGTCTCATTATTGCTTATCTGCAATTTTGCTTCTTTTATTTTTTATTTTTATCACTTGCCAACACCTTCTAGGTTTCATTTTTATTTTTTTCATTATTTTTGTTAATTTAAATTACATCTTACATTTGTTGGCTATTGATTGTCAGCTAACTTCAAGTGTTGTTCTTTCATGGACTTAATTTGAGTTCATACTTAGCTCTTTCTTTTCATGCTTTCTGTTTCTAATATTGTTAGGAAGATCTATACTACCCCCATCCACTGGTTCAGGATATCCTCTGGGCATCTCTTTACTATGCATATGAACCTATTTTTATGTGTTGGCCTGCAAAAAGATTAAGGGAGAAGGCTCTGCATACTGTGATGCAGCATATCCACTATGAAGATGAAAATACACGGTATATATGTATAGGGCCTGTCAATAAGGTACACAATATGAATTATTGATTTTGCCTTCTTTTTTCTTTTACTTTTGAATGTGAGAACTTTGAGCAATATTTGACACAACAAAAGTTAAATTTAAAGCTATAAGGAAAAATTGTTGAAAGTATTTGAAGCTTAACATGAGTTAAAGAGTTAAATCATATAGCCTCTTAGCTCTACGGCTTGTCTCAGAGGCACTCACTGCAATTATTGTTAGCTCGATGGAGCTTTTTATTGTGTATTTTGTGGATTATGCAGGTGTTAAATATGCTTTGTTGTTGGGCTGAGGATCCAAACTCTGAGGCATTCAAATTGCATCTTCCAAGAATCTTTGATTATTTGTGGATTGCTGAAGATGGCATGAAAATGCAGGTCCAGAAATAGTGTTAGACAGTCTCTGACTAGCTTAATGAGCCTCTCTCTCTCTCTCTCTTTCTCTCTCTCTCTCTCAATCCCCCCCACCCCCTTGTGACCCAATGTCAGTTCGAATTTGTTAAACTTTTTGATTTTTTAGTTATTTAATGACCTCTTGTACAGGTTACATTCATGTTTGACTACCTCAAATATTAATATTTGAATCTAATGCATGTAGGGATATAATGGAAGTCAATTATGGGATACTGCTTTTGCTGTTCAAGCGATTATATCAACTAACATTGCTGAAGAATATGGACAAACTTTAAGAAAAGCACACGAGTACATAAAGGATTCCCAGGTTCTTAGTGGCAGAAATCTTTTTTACTGTATCTTGAAAATTGTTCTTATCGTCTTTAGAAAGGGTATTATTGTAATAATGAGAAAAGAGTATTTTAGCCATTTATTGTATTTTCTATCCTATATATATATATATATATATATATATAGTGAGAGGGCCACAGTATGTTTTGAACCTCTCTGTTTTGTTCAAACTCTAGTTTGACATGGTATAAAAACATATCTTAGATTTAGTGCTTTTCAGCTCATTATTCTTGTATTTTGGGCCTTCTTTTCCAGATTTTTTTTGTCTGTCTTGGTATGCTAACAGTGCTGCCAGCGTAGGCTTCAGAGTATCCTAGATGCTGATGGTTGGAGGGGGATGGCATCATCATCACCATAACAGTTGGGATGTCATTTCTGTGATCCTCACCGGTGAAGCCCTTACCGTCATGTCGTGTGTGCTGAAGAGCAAAACCACATGGTGCTGCTATGGTAGTGAGTGAACCCTGAGAAACCTAGTTATTTAGGGTTGTTTGGCACCATTCGTGGTGCTCGGCTATGTTTGTTGGGTGGCCAATAGTTGGTGGTTGTGCATGTGTTAGCATTGGCTGGTTTCTTGGTTGTCAGTGGTTAAGGGAGGAGTTTCTCAGCTCTAATGAAGTTTAAATTGTTATATTGGAATGTGAGAGGGTTGAATGAGGGGAATACGCATCTAAGGGTAGCGAATTTGCTCAAAGAGTGGAAGGTTGATATTGTTTGTTTTCAATAAACTAGATTGGGCTTCGTTCTCTCTCCGAAGATTTTTTCAATTTTTTTCTAAAATCATCCTAGATCTCGCTGTCTCCGGCGACGATGTAAGAACGATACCCTCCCTCTCTTCCTCCCTTGCTCCTGCCTCTCTCACTCCGTTCGGAGCATTCTTGGATAAACTTAGGTTTTTTTTCGGCAAGCCTCCACGATGGAGTCTCGCTTCTTCGTGGAGGCCAAAATTTTCTCCTTTTTGGTCAAGGAAGGTAAACCGAAGCTGTGTGTGGAGGAAAGGAGAAGAGGTTTTTGAGGGTCTATCTTTTGGGTTTCAGGGGGGTGGATTGGTTGATAGAAATGTTGGAAGAGCTGATGAAGTCATCTAGTTCAGAGGATTTCTTCAAATCCATCCGGGTGGAATCGAAGGCTCTCACTGTCATGAGGGGTGGTAACAGGAATGGTCGGTTTTTGGTGGTCTCAACTCAAGCCGTGGACGACAGGAGGAACGCTATCGTGTTGCTTGAAGGCTGCAAAGGACAGGGATGGGGCAGATTCGCTAGGGAACTAAGCAAAGTGAAGGCTTTTTTTGAAGCCACGATTTGGTCCCCCTCCGGCTCCGGTTTTGTTATTGGGTGCTCCACGCCACACGCGGTGGTGGGCGAGGTTGCTGTCCACCATTTGCGTGTGCTGGATTTGATTCAGATGGACGCATGTAGAGACGTCGAAGCCAGGAGAATGGCGGTGAATTGTTTTGAGTTGGAGAGGCAGCCTCCTAGATCCCTGGCGGCAGCTACTGAGTCTTTGAATTCAAAGAAGAAGAACGGTGATTTCGGAAATCATGGGTTGAAGAGGCTTCTAGGGTAAGTTCATTTTGAGCTGGACCGGGTCCTTGCTTGGTTAGCCTTGAAGCCCATTCACAGGAGGAATAGGGTTGGGATTTTGGGCCTTGCAATTCGGGCTAGGTCCATGTACATTCGAAAGAAGAGGGTAATTGGGTCGGTGAGGGTTAAAGGGTCGAATCTTGTTTCCGGGTCAGTGCGGGTTTCCGAGTCGAATCTTGTTTCCGGATCGGATCCTGTTTCCGGATCTGGTTCCGCTTCCGGTTCTTTTCCTCTATCTCTGGCCCCGATTCCGGCGAGACCTGGTTCGCCGATGGGGTTGGATGGGTTTGCTCCAGTTTTGCGCTTGTCCGTCTATTATGGTTCGCCGGAGATTCTTCCAAGCTGTCCGTTGGATACTCACAGGCCAGAGATTCTTCTGGTGACTCCTTTGGTCACTGAAGCTTCGGTGGTTGATGTGAGTGCAGCCTTCGAATCGCCTTTTGCGGTTCCTTCTGTGGGTAAGGCTGTGTCTACACAGGTGGCTTCTCTGGTGATTCCCAATTCACCTGAGGTTCTTCCTGTGTTGGCTTCGACGCCGCTTTCTTTTGTGGACGTTGGATTGGATAAGGTGTTGGTGGGAGATGGGTTATCTCATCAGGGGTGCATGTCGGGATTTGGTTCTTCTTTGGAGGCTGCATTGTTGCCGGAGACTGTCCAGGTCCGGCATTCTACTCCGGTATGTACTTTGTCCAGGGTTGGGGATCTTTTTGTTTCTTCTGCTGCTTCGGTGGCCTCTGTCCCTCCGGTAGTCTCTGTTTCCGCGAAAGGGTTGCTCCGTAGGGGGTTCTTAGGGGCTAGACTCGCCTCTCCTGCTCTACCTGTGGTGAAGGAGGCTTCTTCTGCAGTTGTAGGCATGCAGGCCTGTTCTTCAGTCATGTCTACTCCTTCCTATGGGGCGGCTTCCTCTGTTTCTAAGTCTCAACTGGGGTATGCCCAGAGAGTGAAGGAGAAGGTAGCTAAACAACTGCATAAGAACAAGGAGTTGCTGGTCGAGGTTGTGGCGGATACTTTGGAGAAGGGGACGGAGGGCTATTCCGAGGTGGTGCTTGATGCGGCGAAGTTCACCCCCTTTGTCGGGTTGACGTGTGGAGGTGACGAGAAAAGTCTTGAGAATCTTTTTTCGAAGGTTGAAGTGGAGCAAGAGCCCATAAAGGTTAAGGGAAAGAGGGAGCTTAAGAATTTGGAGTGCTCCATCAATTTTGAGGCTAGAGGTTGGAGACTTTCTTCGGAGAAATGCCAGCGCCGATGCGGCTGTTTTCGGACTGCAAATGATTTCTCTTTTCCTCTTGAGGTGCAGTAGGGGTTTTGGGTTTTTAGGGCTTATGCTGGGGTATTGTTGGCTTCTGTTTTGGGTTCTCTTTTAGGGTTCTCTGTTTGGCTGTGGCTTCTTGTTGGGTTTTTTGGGTTGGGTCATCTTGGGTTGTGTTTTCGGGCTTGTGTTGGGCTACCTATGTATACTTTCTTGTGTACTGAGAGGCGCTTTCCGCTTTTTTTTTTTATATATATACAACATTACTTATCAAGCAAAAAAAATAAACTAGATTGGAGCATATGTCATATGTTGTGCGTAGCTTTTGGGGTTGCCAACATGTGGTTTGTTGGTGTTAAGATTCTAGAGGGGCTTTTGGCGAGATTCTACTTATGTGGGATAAGAGGGTGGTGGAATAAATCAAAGAGTGTGAGGGAGTTCATTGTTGCTTGTTCTTCCAGAAATGTAAAAGATCAATTTACCTGAGATTTTGCTGGTGCTTATGGTCCTAAATCTAGTGGTGATAGAAGTTTTTTTTGGGATGAGTTGTCTAGTTTCCTTAGTTAGTGGAACTTGCCGTGGTACATTGGGGCAGATTTCAACATCACTATTTTTCTAGTTAGAGATCGGGTGAAGCCCATTTCTTTCCAGCTATGGTGGAGTTCTCAGATTTCATTTTTTATCAGGGTCTTATGGATCTTCCCCAAGTAGGTGGAACTCATACATGGTCAGAACCGAGGTCTTCCCTCTTGATCTAGAATTGACAGATTTCTTGTCTCTCCTGATTAGGAAGCCCAACTTCTTGAAGACAGAATTACATTGAGTCTTTGAACATCCATGGCACTAGTACCTCTGATCAAGAGGCTATTAGTAATCATATCACTCGCTTTTATGAGTCGCTCTTCACAGAGTCTCTCACTTGGAGACCGAGGTTGGATAATCTCCATTTCGATATGTTGGAGGTGGATGAGTCTTCTAGTCTGGAAGTTCCCTTTGAGGAAAGGGAGGTGTGGGAGGTAGTCAAAAAAATCGATAGGCACAAGGCTCTAGGCCCGGATGGTTTCTTTATGGCTTTCTTCCAGGATTGCTGGGATGTGATCAAACCGGACATCATGGCTGTTTTTGCGGAGTTCCATGACCGAGGTAAATTCAAAAAAAGTCTCAATGCTACGTTTATTGCTCTTATTCTGAAGTCACATGGGGCTTCCGATTTGAAGGACTTTCGCCCTATCAACCTTGGTGGGGGGATTTATAAGATTATTGCGAAGGTTTTAGCCAATAGAATGAGGGGAGTCATGAATCGGGTCATTTCCAATCCGCAGAATGCTTTCGTCAAAGGAAGACATATTTTGGATTCGGTGCTTATTGCCAATGAATGCCTGGACAGCCATGTCAGAACTGGGGATCCCGGCCTCTTGTGTAAGTTGGATATGGAGAAGGCTTATGATCATATGAACTGGAAGTTTTTAATGTATTTGCTAAGGAGGTGTGGGTTTGGTGAGAAATGGTGTACATGGATTGAGCATTGTATCTCGTCTGTGCGGTTCTCAGTGTTGATTAATGGCTCTTCCTCCGGCTTCTTTGTCAGTTCGCATGGGGTGAGACAAGGTGATCCTCTTTCGCCTTTCTTGTTCATTATGGTCATGGAGGCGTTCAGCAGGATGATTAATGCTTCTATCAGTAGGGGGTTTATTAACGGCTTCTATGTGGGTGCCAGAAAGCCTGAGCGGGTAACTGTTTCTCACCTTCTTTTTGCTGACGATACTCTGGTTTTTTGTGGGGCTGCTTCTGACCAAGTTAGATACATTAAAGCCCTCCTTATCGGTTTCGAGGCGATCTCAGGGTTAAAAGTAAACCGGGGCAAATCTGTCTTGGTCCCTGTCGGAGGTGCGGTGGAGTCGGGGGAGTTGGCTGGTATTCTGGGTTGTGGCACTAGTTCTTTGCCCTTGAAGTATCTGGGTCTTCTGCTAGGGGCTTCGTTCAAGCTTTTGACTATTTGGGATGATATGTTGGAGAAGATTGCCAAAAGGCTGGCCCCTTGGAAGCGCTCGTACCTGTCTAAGGGGGCGAGGCTTACTCTCATCAAGAGTACCTTATCAAATCTTCCCACCTATTTTTTGTCTCTCTTTCCCATTCCTGTCTCTATGGCGAATCACATTGAGAAGATTCAAAGGGATTTTTTATGGGGAGGCTTTAAAGACGAACCTAAGTTCCACTTGGTCAGTTGGCATGAGGTTTGTTCTCCGATTGCTGTGGGTGGCCTAGGGATTCGGAGCTTGCGTCTTTTTAATCAAGTTCTTTTGGGGAAATGGTTATGGAGATTTGCAAATGAGGAAGAAGCTTGGTGGAGAAGTATTTTGGTGGCAAAGTATGGGGTGGATTGGGGTGGTTGGCGTTCTAAAGTTCCTCGTGGAACGCATGGGGTGGGGTTATGGAAACACATTTGTAAGGGTTGGAGGTCGTTTCAGTGCCACTTTAGATTTGATCCTGGATTGGGGGTGAAAGTTAAATTTTGGGAGGATATTTGGTGTGGAGAGATGTCCCTCAAGGAAGCTTTTCCCGGTCTTTTTAATATTGCTAGCAATAAGGATGCTTCCATTGCAGATATCCAGGAGTGCTTAAATGGTATGGTTCACTGGAATATTACATTTTCCCGAAGAATTCATGATTGGGAGGAGACGGTCTTAGCCTCTCTCTTTTCTCTCTTGTATTCGTTATCGATTTGTGGGGAAGGAGAGGACCGGATGTGGTGGATCCCATCAAGAAAAGGGAAGTTTGAGGTTCGCTCTTTTTATAGGATGCTTGTCTCTAAAGAGTCCATTCACTTTCCTTGGAAATGTATTTGGCGTACGAAGGCCCCTTCGAGAGTGGCGTTTTTTGCTTGGTCGGCCGCCCTGGGGAAACCTCTCACTTTGGATAATGTTCAGAAGAGAGGTATTGTGGTGATTAATCAATGTTGTTTGTGTGAATCGGATGGGGAGTTTGTAGATCATCTTTTTCTTCATTGTGGGGTTGCGCGCAAGTTGTGGGATGTTATCTTCTCTCGCTTCAACGTGTGTTGGGTTATGCCTAGAAGTGTCAAGGACATGTTTGCCAGTTGGTGGTCGGGTGGAAGAGCTAGTAGTGCCGTGGTGTGGAAGATGGCCCCCCTTTGTCTTTTATGGTGCCTTTGGAAGGAGAGGAATGCGAGATGTTTTGAGGACTTGTCGAGGAACCTTGAGGATCTTGTTCATTTCTTTTTGTACACTCTCTTCACTTGTACTGCAGGCTGGCTTGCTCCTTTTGTGATTAATTTTTCTGATTTTCTCTTTATGTTCTCTTCTTCTTTCTCCCCTACTTAGTCGCTCTCTTGTATACTCCCTATGTACTTGGGTTGCGCCCCTCTGCGCTCTTTTAATGCATTATTACTTATCAAAAAAAAAAAACTTCTTGAAGTATCTCAAAGGAGGTTGCCAAGACTTGGATCATTTCCCTATTCTTCTTGATTGTGAAGACTTTCACAAAGGTAGAAGGTTCTTTAAGTTTGGGAAGATATGGTTAAAATATGAGGGTTCTATGGATATGGTGAAACAGTTGTGAATTTCTTATCACTTTCAAGGCTCTCCGAATTTCATTTTGGCTTACAAACTAAAGGCTTCGAAAGCTGATTTAAGAGTTTGGAATGAGGTGGTTCTTGGCAATGTAGAGAGAAAAAAAGCTTATTCTGGAAGAGTTACGAGGTCTTGAGGTTATTGAAGAAGAGAGAACTTTATATGATGATGAGAAAATGAGGAAGACTAAAGCTATTAGTGATTTGGAGAGGACTACTCTTATGGAGGAGGTGAGTTGGAGGTAGAAATCGAGGGCATCTTGGCTTAAGAGAAGGTGACAAGTGCACGAAAATGTTTTGTTTGTGGCCAACTCTAATAGAAGAAATAACTCCATTGAATCTTTGATTGTTGATGGTACAGTTTCTGCCAAACATTATGAGATCGGAGAACACATTGTGCAGTTTTATAATAGCTTATATACTAAACCATTCAGTTGGCAGCCTAAGTTGGATGACCTTTCTTTTGACTCCATTGGTGAAGTTGAGGCCAACTGGTTGGAGAGAGCGTTTGAGGAATCTGAGGTTCATGAGGTGGTGAAAACCAACAATAGTGATAAGGCCCCGAGCCCTCACAATTACTCTTATGGTATTTTTCCAAGCTTGCTGGGGTGTTTTAAAAGAAGATATAATGAATGCTTTTCATGACTTTTATGCTAGAGGCAAGTTTGAAAAAGTCTTAATGCAACATTTATTTCTCTTATTCCAAAACAAATATCAAGGGTTGTTGATCTTAAGGATTTTCGACCTATTAGTCGAGTAGGTGGAGTGTTATTCTCTTATTCCAAAAATTCCAAGTCACAAAATGCATTCTTCAGGGGTTGGCAAATTCTAGATTTTTTTTCTCATTGTTAATGAATGCCTTGATAGCAATATAAGATATGGGAAGCCAAATTTGCTTTGTAAATTGAATATAGAAAAGGCTTTTGATCATATTAATTGGGGTTTACCATTGTACATGCTAAGGAGGTGCGGTTTGGGGGAAAATGGTGTAATTGGATAGCTCATTGTATTTATTTGGCTTTTTTTTTTTTTTCTTTTTTTTTTTTTGTATTGGTGAACCACACACCACAAGATTTTTTAGTATTCTCATAGCCTGAGACAGGGGAACCCTTTGTCTCCTTTGTTGTTTATCATTGTTATGGAGACTTTAAATAAAATGATATCTACTACAATGAATGGGGGTTTTTTTTTCAGGCTTTTCAGCGGGGCTTGGAAATGTTGGTGGGCTCAACATCTCTCATCTTTTGTTTTCTTGTTTTCAAATGACACTTTGATTTTCTGCCGGACAAGCCCATATTAGCTTCGTCATCTACGTTGCTTGTTCTTATGTTTGAAAGCTATTGCTCGTTTGAAGATTAATTTTGCTAGATCATAATTGGTCTCTAATAGCAATGTCAATAATGTAGAAGGTCTGGCTTGTATTTTGGGATGCATGGCTTCTTCTTTGCCTATGAAGTATCTAGGCCTTTTGTTGGGAGCTTTTATTAAGGCTAAATCTATTTTGGGATGGCATACATTATTGAGAAGATAAAGCATTGTTTTGGTTGGAAGAGGTTTTACTTGTCCAAGGGTGATATGATTACTTTGCACAAGAGCACCTTGTCTAATTTGTCTACTTATTTCATGTCTCTTTCCCCCCTCTTTATTGGCTTTGCCAATTGCATAGAAAAGTTATTGTTGAAGTGAGTGTTAAAGTATTGATTCAATAATTAAATTTACCTCTTCTTATCGGCTTAAGTTTTTGGGATAAGTGGTGATTGAATATGGTATCAAAGTTAGAGGTCTTGAGTTCGAGCCCTGACTCTGTCAATATACCTCCCATTTAAATTAAATATTTCACGTGTTGGGCCTCACTTATTAAAAGAGAATTTGAGCTTACACATGAGGGGCAATGTTAAAGTATTGATTAAGTGACTAAATTTACCTTTTCTTATCAACTTAAGTTTTTGGAATAAGTAATGATTTAACAATTACAACGAAATTATTTTTGGGGTGATATTGGGGAAGAGTTCAAATTTCACTTAGTAAGGTTTAAGGTTTGCTCTTCAACTTCTGAGGGGGTTTGGGGTCCAAAATGTACTTCTGTTCAATCGAGCTCTTTTGGGGAAGTGGTTATTGTACTCGCTTATGAGAAAGAGAAGCTCTATGAAGACTGGAAGTAGATTTTAAATATGATAGTCTGTGGGGTGGGTGATGTTCTATTCGGGTTAATGGGGTGTACGGGGTTGGTCTTTGGAAATACAATAGGAGTGGTTAAGGGGAGTTTACTAGATATAGTAGATTTGAGATGAGTTACTATTCCAAGTTTAGATTTTAGCATGACGCGTGATGTGGGGATCAGTCCATTAAGGTGGCTTTCCCGGAGTTTTTCATTATTCCTTGCTTTAGGTATGCTTCCATGGTAGATCATCTATAGCTTTTTTACCAACGCTCTTCAGTGGAATGTTAATTTTGTTAGAATAGCACAAGACTAGGAGGTGGATTTCTTTATTTCGTTTTTCAATTTGTTGTATTCCATTAGACTAAGATGGGGTGGTGAAGATTAGGGTTCTTGGGCCCCTCCAAGAGAGGGTTGTTAGATATGGGATTTTTCTATAATGTCTTACTTCCTCGATGATTTTACACCTTTTCCTTAGATGAGTATTTGGCAGAATAAGGCCCCCATGAGATTGGCCTTCTTTGCTTGGTTGGTTGCTTTAGGAAAGATTCTCACTTTGGATAACTTAAGGAAGCAACATATCGTTGTGGTAGATTGGTGTTGCGTGTAGAAGAAGAGTAGGGAAATTTTTTGATCATCTTTTGCTCCATTGCGAGATAACTAGTGCTTTTGGAATTTTGTCTTTGGTCTTTTTGGGGTAGCGTGGGTCATGCCTCGCCGAGTGGTGGATCTCTTCACTTGTTGGAGAGGGCAGTTTGGCAGTCTTCAAAGTGAAATAGTGTAGAGATGATTCCGTCTTGCTTAATGTGGTGTATTTGGAGAGAAAGAAATGATGGAAGCTTTGAAGATAGTGAGGACGGTAGTGGAATTAAAGGCCTTCTTCTAAACTCTTTACCACTGGATGACTGCTTATTATTGTTTTCATATTTCTAGTTTTTGTGACTTTCTTGAACTTTTTTCTTTTTGTTCGTTAGGTGTTTCTCTTTGTATACCTTATGTGTTGTGCTCTTTTGCGTAGAAGAGTATGAAACAAACAGTGGTAGTGCAATCTAGTGCAGAAACTGAGTATAGAGCAATGGCTCTCATTGCTAGTTCGCTAACATGGTTACAACATTTTCTTCAAGAATTGGTTTTACAGCTCCTACTCCCATCTCATTATCTTGTGACAATCAGGCTGCACTGCATATTGTTTCTAATATTGTATTTCATGAAAGAACTAAATATATTGAGGCTGATTGTCATTTCATTTGAGATAAGATATTGAGTGGAGATATATCTACTTGTAGATTCTGGAGACCAACTTGTTGATTTGTTTATAATGTTCTTGTGTCATAATTGGTTAGAATTTATTTCTTTCAAGTTGGGCTTATATGATATATATACTCCAGCTCAAGGAGAGTGTTATAAATGGTATTATTGTAATAAAGGAAAAACAATATTTCTGTAATTTATTGTATCTTCCCATATAAAATAGTGAGAAGGCCACATTACGCTTTGAGCCTCTCTCTTTCGTGCAAACCCTAGTTTGACATCATCCTTGCCTGACCAATTGTGCTTTCGCTTTGAAGGTCTTAGAAGATTGTCCAGGAGATCTAAATTTCTGGTATCGTCACATTTCAAAGGGTGCTTGGCCATTCTCAACTGCAGATCATGGATGGCCTATTTCTGACTGTACAGCGGAAGGATTGAAGGTCAAGTGTGAACAAACAGTATGCAGGCTGTTATATTACTTCATCTACTAACCAAATTTTCTGATATCTATTTTCTTGTGCAGGCTGTTATATTACTATCAAAATTTCCATCAGAAACAGTCGGGAAATCGGTAGATGTGAAGCGGTTATATGATGCTGTACATGTTATTCTTTCATTACAGGTAACCATCATATATTTTGCATTATTAGTGGGAAGTCAGAATCTGCATAGGAACATAAACAAAGATTTATGGGCATATCAAGCAAAAACAAGTCTGCTTTATGGGTTGAGATAAGACATGGTGGCTAGCACTGTATAATGACATGAGAGTATAATGGTAGGATTCTCATAATTGACGTAATTGACGTCAGGTAGTCAACTCAAGGCTTTATGTGGTTTCATTGCTGTTGCCAGAAACATACATCTGAAATTGTGAAGCAAACACAAGAATGGCATGATGCATTGCAAAGTTTAATATAATTCATAAAAGAAAAGAGTTTCTCTATAGGAACATTTCTGAATGATATGTGCCTCCCCATTTCCCTTTCTTAGCAATTTTTTGATTCTTTGTGCCACCGGATGATCATGTGTCCAATTTGATATCAGGTGTATTATAATGAGTTTCTAATGGTTGCCATTTTTTTTTTTTTTTTTTTTTGCTGAAACTACTGCAGAATGCTGATGGTGGGTTTGCAACTTATGAATTGACCAGATCCTACCATTGGTTGGAGGTAACTACTGTTCAAGGCCTTTTATTTTAATTTAGTTGTTACTTTTAATTACCATTGGTTGGAGGTAACAATGAGCTCAAATTTGATTTCCTCCCTTTGTAGCAAGGTGGAGGGTGAGGTCGTGGCTTCTAGTCCCACTGGTTGCATGTGTAACTTGGCAATAAAGAAAAAAAAAAAAGAACGATTTTCTGTTTTTCTGAAAGTTAAAATAAATGCCAAGTGCCTCCATATGGAGAGTTTCATATGTAAACTGGCTTGGTTGTCCTAATGATGTTTGCAGTAATTAACATGAACATGTTCACATATGCCTTCCTACCACCAAAAAGTTTCCTTTTAAGCAAAAATGATCAATATGCAAAATTTGAAAAAATTATTGCAGAGTTTCGCACAGGACATTGAAAACATATTAGTTCTTGATTTTTTTTCGTTGTTAATTTCATAAATATATATTATATGACTTGGCTGTAGAACCTTTTGTGATTTTGGTCGGACCAACATTGTGATGCTTTCTAGGTCATTATAAGAAAACCATCAGAGAGAGTTTGGAATGACATTTTATAAGCTAATTTCACCTTAACTCTCATCGTATGGTTTGTGGAATGCCCCCAATAATTGAAAGACAAATTTTGGTGAGATGGCTAAAATACACTGTTAATCCTTTCGCAATTTGAATTAGGTTTAAGTTCCTAAAGTTTAGTTTTTCAATCGAGTCCATTTTTTGTTTCTCTTTTGTGTGTGCCAATAACATCCTTATGTACATATATTAATTGAAACTGATGGAATGCGCCATTTTGGAACTTCTTTCTTAGATCTATGTGGCTCATGCCATATCAGCAAATAATAGCATTCTTCAACTTTAATTTTTCTTTCTTTTTTGGTTTAGTCTTATAACAAGTAGCTAACAACAATTGTGTTTCTTACTTTTCTCTCTCTCTCTCTCATGATGGCCCGTGTAGGCGTGTCTTGTCGTTGCTAGTCTTGCTGGTTGGTTGTTTCCTTCGTTTTAAGGCTCCTTTGGTTCTTGGCTGGTTGAATTGCTTCCTCCAGTTTGTTCCTTGTGGAAGCTAAATCTTTCAAATTTGTTTGGGTAGAGGGGTTATTGGTTTTACTGGTCTGTGAAAGAAGCCGAGGGCTTGTTCGATCAATAGTAATTGAGGAAGGCTACTTTTTCATGATTGCTCTTTGTCTGTTCCTGCGATGACCCAGGTGCAAAGTGCCAACCATTGTATTCCCATCACCACGTCCAACCCTTTTAATAGCAGTGAATAAAGAGCACTGACAAATGGAATGCCCTGGATGGCCACCGCCACTTGCTCACACTTCCCCTGGCACTGAAGCTTCCCTCCATTAGCAACCTTGACCGAGAACCCTTTTGTTCTGATTACAGGGAGGTGAAGCAACTGTGCCACTTTATCAATTAGAAAATAGAGAAAAATTTCTCTTATTCGAATGATCAATCCATACAGTTACATAGGCTTAAATAGAAATGACCTAGAAACTAATATGGAAGGGATAATGAAATATTTCATTGAGATCAAATCACATCAAATCATAATAATACTAGACTTAAATCAAGGGGAATCAAATCCATGGTTTCCATCTTCAACACTCCCCCTCAAGCTGGGGGATAGATGTCTCGCATGCCCCGCTTGCATAAGGCTGAATGAAGGACATTATTAGATACTCCTTTTGTTAAGATATCTACAAGTTGTTCGCCAGTCTTCACATATGGTGTGCAGATGATACCTTTTCGGAGTTTTTCTTTAATAAAGTGTTGATCAATTTCAACATGCTTGGTTCGGTCATGTTGGACTGGATTATGAGCAATACTGATTGCCGCTTTATTGTCACAATACAGTCACATAGAGTCCTTGGACTCAAACCCAAGCTCTTTCAACAATATTTTCAACCATAGTGTCTCACATACTCCATGAGCCATATCTCTGAATTTAGCTTCTGCACTAGATCTAACAACCACGAACTATTTCTTACTACGTCATGTGACCAAATTACCACCCATAAATGTGCAATACCCCGATGTGGAGCGTCGATCCATAATTGAGCCAGCCCAATCTCCATCCATATAGGCCTTTACTTTCAAATGATCATGTCTAGAAAACAAGAACCCTTTACCTAGTGAGGATTTTAAGTAGCAAAGGATGCTCTAAACTGCTTCCATATGAGGCTCAAGTGGAGAATGCATAAATTGACTTACCACACTAACAGCATATGCAATGTCTGGACGGGTGTGAGATAAATAAATAAACTGTCCAACCAATCGCTGATATCTGCCCTTATCCAGTAGAGGGATCTCACTATTCTCTCCTAGTTTAACATTTACCTCTACTGGATTATCTACGGCTTTGCACCCGAGCATTCTGGTTTCCTTGAGAAGATCTAGTATATATTTCTATTGGGAGATAAGTATCCCATGCTTTGACCCTGCTACCTCAATACCGACATAAGTACTTCAAATTACCTAGGTCCTTTATTCCAAACTCATTAGCAAGAGACTGTTTTAAGTTTTGTATCTCTCCATCGTCATTTCCTGTTAAGACAATATCATCAACATACGCAATCAAAGCTTCTCTGAGTGGAATGCTTAATGAAAAGTATATCATCAGCCTAACTCTGCCTGTAAACAAATCTCTGCATAGCTCGGGAAAACCGCTCGAACCATGCTATTGGAGATTGTTTTAGGCCATACAAAGCCTTCTTCAATTTGCACATCTTTCCTACTAAGGATGAACAGATACAGTTAGTAGTTATGGCTCTGATACCATGTTGTAAGGTTTACATGAAAAGAAAACAGAAGAAGAGGCTATATGTTTCTCACGTAGCCTTTCTCCCCTCATATTGCATATATATTGTAACATTGAATACAAAGACCAAAATACCCATTTAACATATTAACCCTAAGACGCTCTTCTAACAGATCCAATGCATATGTCATTGACATCCCACTCGACTATGGTATTAGCTCCACATTTAGTATAGATGATCTAGTTGCTTATAGGGGCCAGCCAGTTATTTTAAATGATCCTTTTGAGGACCCTTTACCTGACCCCACCATTAACTCTATACCTGATCCTGTCCCATTACCCCTTTCACCAGAACATAGA
>NC_081547.1:14262238-14299738 GCF_901000735.1 Corylus avellana | reverse complement strand
CACGTTGTTGTCATTAAGGGTGTAGTATACATTTAAGCACTTTCTCATTTCCATACCCAAGTGATGTAGGACGTCACAATCACCCCCACTTAGGACCCAGCGTCCTCGCTAGCGACTCTCATGGGATTAGCCAATTCTTGGCGTCCGTCCCAGCGAGTGCCCACTAGCGACCTTCATGGGCTTGTGCACGCTCCCCTCATCTCAGGCTGGGCAATGGCTTTGATACTATTTTGTAACACTCCACCTCAATAACACACAATATTGTCCGCTTTTGGCTCCTCCAAACCAGACTTCCCAGGAGGTCACCTATCTTGGTACTACTCCAGCAGAAGCACGCTTAATTGCGGAGTTCTGATGGGATCATAACCATCACGGCTTTAAAACGCATTGTCATTATGGGTGTAATATACATTTAAGCACATCCCCATCTCCATATCTAGGCAATGTGGGACGTCACAGTAGCAAAGGCACCAATATTGAAATCATAAATAGTTATGACTAGGGCTTCAATCTAGCTCTAAGTAAAATATAAACTACATAACAAAAGTGGAAGAGAAGAAAAACCCAAACTCTTCTTGATCTAACCTTCAGTTCCTTTCTAGAGCTTGTGTCTCTTTCTCCACACTTTTTCCTAGAAGCTAAGAGGTCTATTTACAGTCCTTAAGAGAGTCCTAAAAGCCCTAGTAATCCTAGGAAATTCGGAGATTTAAGTCCTAAAACCCAACTCCAAATCGAAATAGGATTCGTCCAGAATTGCGTTCCTATATTGCAGGGTGATTTTGGCATAGCGGCAGTCCGATTTAGGAAAATACTACTTCACAATGATTTGTAGCATTTTGAGTTAGCTTTCCAATGCCACTTGAATCACCTTAATCGAATATTTGAGCTGAAAGTTATGGTCAAAATTTTGAGATATATGCAGAATCCAAATTTGAATCCAATCCGATTTTGACTTCAATTTGAGAAATTCCGATTTAATCTTTTCCTTTATTTGATTAAACTTAACCACATCATATAGGTCATCTATTATGATTGATTAAGCTTAACCATATCTTCTAGGTCTTCCCAATTTGCCCTTTAAGCTTGGAACGTTTCCGGAAACGCTTTCTTTTCTTCCATGACCTATAAAACAAAGAAAATACAAAAAGAAAATAAAATTGCACAATCTAACAAAACTAAGGATTTAACAAATATAAATTAAGGGGCTAAAATACATATATTTTAGCACTTATTACACCCCCAAACTTACATATTGCTAGTCCCTTACGAAACTAGAACAAAATGAAAAACAAAAAGATAAATCCTTCTTTCGTGAGATGTACGATTGCATTTAGCATATACAACAAGCCTTTTAAACCTCTAGGCATTCCCTAGGAAGTGTGAAGTCTCGTGAAGGTTTTCCATAAATGTTACCCACAAATATTATGCACAGTTCATGTTATCCAAAAATTAAGGTATCACTCAAAACCATGATTCTCATTCATTAGCAAGCTTAAAAAAATAAACTCCATCTTCACAATGAGTTGAAATTTTAAAATTTAATAATTTACAAAAGACATGCTAAGGCATCACAAGTTTAAAACAGTGTAAAGTGAACTAGCACATAAATATGAAGCTTCCAATTATTTTCAATGTGCAATGTCTCAATATCTCAAAGTTCACTGAAATTCCTATTATAATGAACAACACTGGCATATTTTTCTTTTCTTTTTTCTTTTTTTTCTTTTTTTCTTTTTCTTCGTCAGCTTGTGCAATGTTTGGTTCCTTTAAGCTTCTAATTGACCCATGTAACGAGTGTTAAGTCAATGACTCCAAAACCAGATGGTTTTAGGGCATTAGGTGTAGAAACACCCCTAGGACTTACTAACTCGAGTAAAAAAGGCTATGAAACCAAACTAACCATGACATTAACCAAATCAAAATTCTTCATCTTTTGACGTGGACACTCAATGCTTTGAGGCAAGAGGTCCAGTTACTTAGTAAAAAGCTTATCAATGATCATATATATATATATATATATATATATATTCTCTTTTTATCACATATATAAATGCCAAAGTATCCATCTAATAAATCATCCAATTTCACCCAAGACATAGAAACACACACATCAGACTTCATGTCATACCCCACAAATTATGTGCTAATGTACTTGTGTAAGATTAGATCAAACATGTGAATTTTCAACTGTCCTAAGCAAGTAATCAAACTGAAAAACTCAACTATCAGATCATGTGTTCAAAATTTTAAGCTCACCAATGAAATCAAATCACAATTTTTAAGATATTATGCATTTTTTTTTTCTTTTCACAAACATCAAAAATAAAAATACAATAAAACTGGGACATTTTTTTTTTCTTTTCACAAAAAATAAAAATAAAAATAAAATGAAACTAGGACAAAGTGTGTGTAAAGTGTCTCCCATACCCCCAAACTTAAATTACACATTGTCCCCAATGTGTCTATAACATGGAAAGAATTTATCGGGATATGGATAAAATTGTCTGGAATAGCATGGCTCATAACACACCCCCAAACTTAAACTGAAGCACACTTGTCCCTGCAAAATAAAACACTAAACAAATAAAAAGGAAACAAAAATAAGACTAAAGACAAAAATAAATTGAAAAACAAATAGAAAAATAATAGGATAAACTATGGGGTGCGTCCCATGAGCGCTAAGTTTAACATCTTCAGCCAAACTGTACAGCAGTTTCAGTATTACTAGATGGTGGTGCGCTCAATCGCACTGCCGCATAGTAGCTCAAAGTTGTTAAAAAAAACAGAGAAAAATTAAAACCACAAAAATAAAAAATAATAAAAACTAACAGACTTTAAAAACAGAAACATAAAACAAAAGGCAAAATAAAAGCAAAGAGAAAACAAAAACAAAAAAAATAATAATACAAATGAAAAATAAAAGCAAAATTGAAATTAGCAGCTTCAGTACTGCTGTCTGGCTGTGCGCTCGAACAAACAAACAAACACGTTTTCACACAATGTATAATGGGTGGTTCCAAATCGTGAAACCATGCCAGCAATTAATTAACTCCTGTGTAGTTAGAACTCCTCTATCTGAATTACATTTATCTTTGTCTTGGGACTTTGATCCACAAGCTACTCCTTGTTCAGGCATGCACAAGGACATGAAACCAAAATAATCAAGTAATCAACTGTAAGGAAAGTGCATGGAACTGAGTCTGATCAATTTCTATGGAGAGTATTATCATATTATCTGTAAAGAAATAAAAACACTGATAGATTTCAGATAGACTACTGTTCTAAACGGGAAAGCAAAATTATGACTAGAAGCCCGATGTTGATGAAGGCAGCAGAAGGAAGAACACCAATAAAGAAACTTGCAACTATAATTCACTCTTGATAAGTAAATTGTAGGTACGATTCATGAAATCCAAAAAAAATCTCTTAAAAAAAGGTAGAATTAAAATGTTCCTGGACAAATATGAATGTTGGCTGCAAGATGATCGCCAATGATTGTCTGATGGAATGAAGAACCTTGATTGAAAACTTGAGGTCTAGAAGTAATTACGCTGTACTATTATGCCAAGTAATGGGAAATAATTCAAGAGTGAGCAGAAAACAGATATTCTGAAATATATACTCTAATTTCATCTAACTGTAATCGACTCTAAGCAGATAATGTCCACCCATTGCATTGGTTAGGATGTAGAGACCTCTAGAACTAGAGAGAAATCTAATTAGCAACCCATACTTTAATGCAAGATGTGGTCAATAATTACCACTTCTTTCACTCATTGTTTCTCCATATCCATCCCACCAAAGAATATAATGGAACTGCAAGAATGATCATATGCCTTGGGCTCCATTGTATCAGATCCCTCTCGCTAGGATGTATCTTGATAGAATACAACCACTCAAAGAATGCGAGAACTAACTCTGTCTCCCAATCCTGGACTGGTTGCATAAAAAGGACATTCCACTCAATAACCCCATCATTTCATTGAAAGTTATTAGCCACCCATGCATCTTTGTGTCTAGCCATAGCGAATAAGGTCGGAAAGCCATGCTTCAACGGTCTATCATCACACCAAGGATAATGCCAAAACCTTACGTTAGCTCCAACCCCCACCTCAAACTGAACAAAATTGGAAAACATGTCCCACCCCCTTCTAATATGTTTCCACACAGCCACTCCATATGTCCCCATAGCCTCCTTCGAACCCCACCCACCCCTCAAATTCTCATATTTTCCTGTGATTACTAGTTTCCATAAGGCCTCACTCTCCACAGCATACCGCCTCAACCACTTCCCCAATAAAGCTTTACTATATTGAAGCAACTTCAGAACACCTAGCCCTGCCGTTTGTATCGGCCTGCAAATCTGCTTCCAATTTACTAATTGGAGCTTTACCTCGTCCCCCATGCCACCCCAGAGGAAATCCCTTTGGAGTTTCTTGAGTTTATTAGCCACTCCCACTGGAATAGGAAATAAAGATAAGTAAAATAGCTGAAGATTAGACAATGTACTTTTAAGTAGAGTTAAACATCCCCCCTTTGACAAATACAGTTTCTTCCAACCAGCCAACTGATGCTCCATTTGCTCAATAACTCCATTCCATAAACGTGTCCTTATCCAATGCACCCAGTGGCAAACCCAAATACTTCGCAAGCAAAGTGGCAACTTGACACCCAAGATTATTAGCCAAATCGTCGACATTTTCCATCACTCCGATAGCAACAAGTTCGGATTTATTATATATTTTGTACCCAAAGCCTGCTAGTCAGTAGTTGGGTATAGGGGGTTGGTAAACTTGGAATACATGACTGGACTGACCATGATTTATTATATATTTTGCATATAAGGATTTTCCTTTTTTAGTTTTTAGGGTTTTCATACCCAAGGCCTCTATTCCCTTTTAGACCTCTCAATCTCACAATCATAGTGACAGAAATGGCTGCCAAAAACAATATCAAAGATTGTACCAACAAACCTGGATCTGCCACGCAAGTCCTGTATTTTTTTTTCTTCTCTCAACCATCCTTGCCAATCTCCAACACCCACAGCAACAACAATAACAACAAACCCCCTTCTCCTTCTCCTCCAAGACCCTCACATTGTCCATGCTTGAAGAACTTCTACTCTTTTGACCAGAACCAAAACAGCTCACTCTCAGGGCCTCATTTCCTTTGACAAAATGTTGTCGATCGCACACAAGGGAAGCTTCTCCCAGCCAAAGGAGCTTGGTGACAAGATGGTGGATGAGGTCTGGGAGGAGATCATGGGTGGGATTGTGAATCAAAGGCAGACAGGTATAGGGGAAGCCTGCTAGTAGTACCCAAAGCCCAATTTTTTGGTTAACTACAAAACCCTTTGATGTGTGTGGATCAAATCACAACTCCCCCGTAATTAAGGATTGGAGGGTTAGGTCACAGGCTCAATCTTGTATGGATTTTGCGAGTACAATTCATATAAATAGAGAAAAATTCTTTTATAATGTTTCATAGAAGTATTGATTGAAGTGGTGATTCAGAACTGATATATCAATTAGATAAGCTACTTAACTTTAACTGGGACATCCAGGTTAATTTGAGTCGGCATTATAAAAGTTGACCAGTTCTTACCATTATTCTGCTGTCCTTTGAAAGCTTATTTGATGTTTATTTGCTTATTCCCCTAAAGAGAGCCAATCAGATGCTTTGTTCCAACCCTCTTTGTATTGCTGACACAGCAATTTATAGGAAATCTAAGGGATTGATTGCATCGAACTCTATTAGTCTCACATTTATTTAACAGTATGCAGTCACAATCTTTTGTTTAAAGGCATAATGGAGTTTGAGAGATAAAGTTGGAGTTCCCAGGTTGAGCTTATTGATGCCAAGTCACCAATATGCAAAGAGTGTAGAGGAAGTGGCTGTTTCAAATTATAGTTTATTAATCGAATAAGTGGAACTCATTTTCAATGAAGGATACCGAGCATGAAATGACTGTGTGCTTATCAGATCGCCCTCTTAACTTCTCTAAGAAGCACTGGAAACAAATAAAACAATGATGCATTTCGGTTTTTCAATTTCTTTGAAATATAGAAAGCCTATTCAAAACTCTCTTGCTTTCTTGTATGCTTCTTGATTATTCGAAACACAAGGCAAAAGAAAGTGAATTCTTAAAATTTTATCCCAAAAGTCTGGTTTTATAATGTTGATTAAACAATGAACAGAGATGGTTGACCAAATTGATAGAATTATTGTTTTCTAGAATCAAATTGAGTGACTTCCGAACAATCACTCAGCTAACAAAACAGTGAAAGACTGGCACTATATTTAGTACTTATACACTGCTGTAACTCCTATATGCAGACCATCTTAATCTCTTCTTCAACAGGTCTATACCAATCTCAAAGACAATAGGCCACATATAGTCAATACTGGATGGGCTATGTTGGCCCTCATTGATGCCGGACAGGTACATCTGGAGATCAATCATCTTCTCCCCCCCACCTTCCTGTTTTTCAATGTGGTGCAAATCAAATCATTACAATGGATTTAGCATTTGGTGGCTACTCTGTTCAAACTTGTATTGTGAATCTCTTATATAAATGTGTGTGTGTCTATATATATATATATATCGAAGAATGCTTGACTCCCAATTGAACTAATGCCATGGGAAATTTGGAAATGTTTCAAATATTCATTCACTCCATGTGAATTCTTTGATTTTGATGTAAGCATTTCTGTTATTTTACCAAATTGTCTTGCATAAAAAAAAAAAAATCATCCATCACCATGCTTCTCAGTTTAAAATCTAAAGCAACCATAGATTCTGCTTGACTGCATTGCCAGTTTTCTTAAATAAAAAATGGCGAAACAACAAATCAAGCCAGCTTTATTTTCTTTTGTTCTTTGTTTGTTTTCCATCGGAGATCTGTTGCATGTAGAAGGGAGCCTCATTCCTTTTTCTTCTCAAATATAAATGACGGAATAAGTTTGGATAGTTCTTGCATCTCAGAAGTGGATAAAATATAGTTGAGCTGGGTTTGCCAATCAAAAGAGCTACTGGTTAAAGAAGTGTTTGGGGTGTATGACAAGTATGGTGGCATGAAATGAGTTGCTAATCCACTGTGCTTAACTTTGGTGCTTTTCTGTAAAACTCTATCTACTTCTGTATCTTGTTTCAAGCCTGAATATTTGTATTTGATCTTTTCCCCTCTTTTTGAAAGGCTGAGAGAGATCCAACCCCGTTGCACCGTGCAGCAAGAATACTAATAAATTCTCAAATGGAGAATGGCGATTTTCCTCAAGAGGTAAACCTACACATTCTTTTTTCTGTTTTTCACTTTTTTTTATTTCCATCAAAGAGTTCCATATATTTATTAATGTGCATTATCTGAGAAAAGACAGTAACAGGCCAACAGTCCATTTATATGGCTCTAAAAGTGCACTTCCGATTAGGTAAATTGGATGAAGAAGCACAATGCACCAAGAGAAACACATGTGAAAAATAGAAAATATTGTTAGCATATTGTTACTGAGGATTGTTGGACGGCTGAAATGGAGACATAATTGTTTTAGATATCTGGGTATCAGTAGACTTCATAACATAGCTTAATTGTAGTCACTTGTCTTGTTTGCCTCACGTATTTAGACCACAGAGCATATAATCGTTTAGAAACCATGTTTCACTGGAATATGGCTAAGAAAGTTTTCTACCTATAACATATATATATATATATATATATATATATATATAATTTGTACATTTTGTCATACAGGAGATTATGGGAGTTTTCAACAAGAATTGTATGATCAGCTATTCTGCATACCGAAACATTTTTCCTATCTGGGCCCTAGGAGAATATCGTTGTCAAGTATTGAAGGCTGTCTGAACGATGTCATTCTTACTATTGCTTTCAATGGGTATTTTTCTAAATCCTGTGTGTTTGTGGCTATTATTGGTCAAACTGTTTCTTGTTTGATATCTAATGAATATTATGTTACTTTCTTCAGGTTTTCTTCAAGGCACAACCGTTTGAGTTTCTATGTTGCCTATGCACCCTAATCCTTCTATGTGAACAAGATCCAGGAGTATTTTGATAGCAGGGCCTGATACCAATGTTGCTTAAACCACCAATTTTCTTTAACTACCATATGCTGCTTGCTGGAAGGGAACACAAAAGGTCTAGTACCAAGCTTTCAAGGGCATGCCTTGTATCCTTTAGACTCTTTGGCATTTATCCTTTTCATTGCCTTTTCACCAAGTATGGTAACTTCAAATATTGATCAATATGGTTTATACTCGTTAAGAATATTACAGCGCCAGTAAAGAGTAAATTGCGATAAAAAAATATTTTTTAAAAAAATAAATAATAATAAAAAAAATAAAAGAAGAAGAAGAGTTAAATTGCAATGTTCTTAGTCATTGAAAATAAAATAAAAAAGTATGCATCTTAGAGAGTAATTTTTTTTTTTTTTTTTTTTTGAATTTTTTTTTTAGTGGGCAAAATCAACCATCTCTGGTGATCCTCGTGACTTTATTTAATCAGTATCAATATCCCCCAAAAAACTTGGAAGACACCACCATCAAAGTACTACTTTTGCCGTTTTCTAGTCGCAGTCTTTAACGAACTTGTTTGTCATTGCTGTAAAAAGAACACCCAACCAAATACTCTGCTGGTCATTCATAATAAAAATAATTAGGAGAAGATACGCATTTCGGCCATTGTTAGAATATCTAGGATATTCGCTATATTAGGCCTTTATTATAATTTCTTGTAGTTCTATTCTCTTATTTAGTTTACGGTTTTTTGTTCATAACACACTTACTTCTATATAAATCGAGACCATTGTAATACATTTAACATACTTCAATAGTAATAGTAAAGATGTAACCCTCTCTTTCTCTCTAATTCTGCTCTCTCTTTCACTTAATATATTCTATTATATATTTCTGCATGGTATTAGAATCACTTTTATATATGGCCTTCAATAAACGTCAAATTATTAAGCCGGCGGGTTTCAAGCCAAGCCAGTCAAATTAACAACCAAGTCCACTGGATTTAGGCCGATTCGACCCATTTCCAACCCAGTCTACTGATTTTGACCTCATCCATTGAGTTTTAGGTCAAACCAATCCAGTCAATAACTCAGCCCACTATGTTCAATTCAACATCATCCATCAAGTCTAAGGCCTTCGTGGTCCATACAGACAACCCAGATTTGGCCCATTAAATGGTCTTTCTAGGCGTCCACCAGACCAGCACCAATGACCGACCAGGCATCGCAACGCTCTGGCCACCACCATCCATTGGCCATTGTCATCCTTCAACTTCCGCTGTCAATTGCCCATTGTCGTCGCTCAATAGCAGCCGACTCCGACAACCTACCACTATATTCCATTACGGGCATTGCCGGCAGGCCACTGACCACTACGCTAGTAGCCTTCCTCCTAAACTCAAAATTAGATTTTTTTTTTTTTTTTTTTTTCTGCGTTGCAATGTATCTTTTACCATCAGAGCTCACATGCATCTTTGCGCTCCTGACGCACAGGATTGCCATCAGCTTCATAAACGGTTATGAAAGCCTAGCTCACGCTAAGATTTTAGTGTTGTCTGTAACAAATCCAGTTTCAATAAAATAAAAAGTTCCCTTTCTTTTCCAAACTCACGCTTCCACCTTGAGTTTAAAGGAGAGTGTTAGAATATTTAGAATATTCTTTATATTAGGCCCTATTATATTTCTTGCAAGAGTATTCTCTTCCTCATTTAGTCTAATTTTGTTGTTTATCACACATTATCTTCTCTATAAATAGTGACCGTTGTAATACAATTAATATACTTCAATAGTAAATAATAAAACATAAGGATGGTGTTCTACTCCCAAATACAACAGACTCGGTCAATAATGTAATATAGATTAAAATTTGCACAGCAAAAAATAAATCATTACAACCATAACACAAGAACTTGATTACAAAGTGGAAAACTTTTTGAAAGAATCAAAAGTAAAACCCATTCCAAGCCAGCCAAACTCGTGAAATTAATGAGCTAATATATTGTCACTTTATATTACTCCTCCATGGAATATTCCATAGTCGAATCAAAGTCAATATATTCTCACTTTATTCAATACTTCTTACCCTTGAGTACCCAATTTAATTACATGATTACCATTTGCACTCTTGTGAGTTGTGAGACTCGATTTCACTATGTACATAAAGTTTTAGTAAATCCCACTAAAACACTTAGGCCCAAGCTTTAGAATAATAATTCCCACTAAAATCTACATCGAGGAGAATATTCCTTATCACTATATTCTAAACAAAGGACTCTGATTCCTTTATTAAGAGGGTGTTCCCACAATGCTACATGTGATCACCCAATGCACCAAGATGTTAGCCATAGGAAGGTCTCAATCCTTGATACATCAAAGTGACCTACACTTTACATCTGAGTTCAGGATTTTCTTAAGATTTAGAGTAATTGTTATAAATCATCGTACACATATATAATTCGTTAAAACACTATTTAAAAGAATGATGACTCACATGGCCCGTTCGGTGCATCGCATCTCCTTATTCTTACACCATATCAACCTGAAACTCACTTGATTTACATGATCAAGATAAATTGTTAAGGTTGACATGTTATGGTCTAGATGGAATACCCAGTTCCATTTATGACCACGAACAATGATTTATAAGTTGCAAATACGTATGTACGTATGATTAAGATCTTATGTGTGATAGCCCCATAACTCACTCCAAAGTCATATACAATGCAACTTAGGGCTCTCACATCATATATATATATATATAAAAGTTGAGTTCTTGCTTGGAGAGGGCCTAGAAATGCGATATGTGTCTTGAACCCTTTTTTTTTTTTTTTTTTTGAGTGAACCGTTTTTTAATGTGTTTGATATACTTAACCGATTTTTCATTATTATGAGATCTTATTTCACAAATTTTCCTGAAGTGACGGAATTTAATGTAGGATAATTATGGTTTGTCACATCTCTCTCTCTCTCCTTGTAGTGCCCTGGCTTTACCAGGCAAGCTGTAAGTGTAACTATCTGAATTCTCACGTGACATTAATACTTTTTCCTTACTAAATAACACAACGAAAAATCAGTAATAAATTTTTCTTTTCTTTTTATAGCCAATACTCACTAATAAATATATACGAGAGCTTCTATTACACATCATCATAACATCACAAACTTTATCCATAATACAATGAGTCACATGCGTCATAAATACAGCTAAACTAACCATACTAGATAGCTCTTCAAAAGTAGAAGCCTCTAGGGTAAAAGTCTAATTAGACGTAGGGATCCTCAACAACAGTCTTTATAGTGACATCTGTAAAATCATTATGGCTTTACAGGTAGAAGTGTGAGTCTACGGCTCAGTAAGTTCAAGCGAATTGACCATTTTTAATCAGAGCCCTCCTTTATTTGAAAATATATCTCACTACCAGTGTTTACCAAACAGTCATGTATGTGGGGTTTTCACAAATGAGTTTTAATAAACCACGGCTAAATGGTAAACCAAGTGATAGACAATTTGATACATAGTACTAAATCGAAATAATATTTCCTTGCATTTTCTTATTATATAATTAACTTCACATTTTATAATATGAAGCGGTAAAACAGTTCATAACATAATTAGTAAAACATTAGTTAAAAATCATCATAATTTATGTACATAGCTTTGTGTAACATAACATACCATAACATAACATTTCATAACATACATATCATACCATACATAATATCATAAGTGAATTTAACTTCCACCTATCCCCTAGAGTTTGCTAAGTGTTATCCCACTTAACCGCAAGGTTGCTAATAATTTATCCCTCTCATAGCTTTGAAGTGTTCAGCGTGTAACCCCGCTTAACCGCGAGGCTATTAGGCAACTTTGTTTCCCCCTTCCTAACATTGGGATGTCAGGCGCATGATCCCCACCTAACCGCTAGGCTTTACATGCATTCATATATGACATCATATTTTTTCAAGATATTATAATTTTTTTTGCAAATCACATTTCTTTCCAAAATTCAACCTCTTTCAACCTCTTTTCATAAACCATTTCATTTGGAAACACATTTTCATTTAACACATATGTAAAACATTTCAAAATATATTTGTACGTGTAATTAAAATAATAGGGCTCAACAAAACATACAAGACATGCTTTTATAAAATAATGTAAGGTTAGTAAGTTTGAACTTGCCGATTTGAGCTTATATTCCTTAAATGTATTCTCCTTCGTACGTACACTTTTTGCATTAATATTGTATTTTTCACATTAGCATGTATTTATTTTATTTTATTCCTAAGCCTCATTTTAAATCCTAAGATCCTTAAAATACATTGAGAAACATTATTTTCATGCTTTTCCCTTTTCCTAAAAATTTGGGCAACATAACGGCATGTTTACAATATCTTGGAATCAATTGGGCATCATAATAACATATCTAAACATCTTAATACTATTTTGGCATCATAACGACTATACAACATTTTTTTTTCATATTTTCATACGGGCATTACTACAACATTAGTATAATATTTAATTAAAATCTCTAGCATTACTGGCATTGTAAGAGGGTGCCGAACCTTAAAGACTACACTGATGTTGTTATCATGTTTTTCAAAATTATATATATATATATATATACACACACACACACACACACAAAAGCCGAGTTTTGGCTCATAGATTGCATAGAATTGCGACACGTGTTCTGAACCCATGATTTTTTATGTCTGAACCCCATTTTTTTTTTTTTGTCTCAACTCTCTCCCATCAACCATCGTGAATAAAAAATAAATAAAACCACTAGATCCAACGTACGTCTCTCTCTCTCTCTCTCCCTCTATCTCCACTTAAATGTCTTAAACCTCTCTCTCTCTCTCTCCCATAATTTATGTTTGAACCCTTTTTTTTTTTTTTTTCATAAACCAATGCACGTCTCTCTCTCACCCCCTCTCTCCCTCTCTCCTATAATTTTATGTTTGAACCTTTTTTTTTTCTCTCTAAACTAATGCACTCCTCTCTCCATCTCTCCCACTCTCCCTCTCTCTCTCCACTTAAACTCACATCTCTCTCTCCCATAATTTTTTATCATAATCGGTTTTTTTGTTTTTTTTTTTGAATTAATTTTGTTAACTCTCTCTCTCACATAAATTTAAATTTTAAACTAGTTTTTTACGTCTCTCTCTCCTTAAAGATGTGAGACCGGTTTAGACCGGTCTTTTTTTGTGAGTGAACCGGTACTATTAGAGAGTGCCTAGAATTGCGACACGTGGCATTTTTAAGAGTGAGGTAGATGTTTAGATGTTAGCCTTTTAGTGAGACAATTAAAACATAGGGGTTTCATTTGCAATGCATTGAATTGTCTTAACGAATAAAACAAAAGTTTTCCAAATTTCCTATTTCTCTCTCTTTATTTAATTTTCGCTTTATCTTCTTTTGCTTTCTATTTATATCTCAATGTGAGACAATTAAAATGTACGAGTTTTATTTATAATATAATTAATTGTCTTAATGAAGAAAACAAAAGGTTCCCAAAATTCTCTCATTATCTCTGTTTATTTTTCTTTTCTTTTCTCTTACTTTCTATTTATATCTCAATGTTCATTTGTAAATTTCACACTAAATTCTGGAAAAAGACGAGAGAGAGGTAGAGAGAGTTTCCAATCGTTGTTTCTCAATAAAAAATAATAATACAATTATTTTCCTTATTTTCTTTATTTATTTTCCAATCGTTGTTTCTCAATGAAAAATTATATTCCAGTTCTTTTCAATCTTTTCCTTTCTTTTCTTTTCTTTTCCCATTTTTTTTTTTTCACTAGAACAGTTATTTTCAATTATATTAGTATTTTCATTTTATTCGGTTTTATTTATTTATTTATTTTTTTATCTTTATTTTTGGTGCTTATGTTCTTCCATTATTGTTTTTGTCCCTTATATTTCTATTTATATCTCAATGTTTCTTTGTCCATTTCACACTCAATTAAGGAGAAAGATGAGAGAGAGAGAGAGAGAGAGAGAGAGAGTTTACAATTGTTGTTTCTCAATGAAAAATTATAGTACAATTCTTTTCTTTATTTATTTTTTATTTTTTGCTAGAATAGTTCTTTTCAATTATATTAGTATTTTCCTTTTTATTTTATTTTTTTCCATTTTTTATCTTTATTTCTAGTGCTTATGTTCTTCTATTTTTGTTTTCGTCCCTTATTTTTTTTTCTTCTAATTTATATATTATTTTATATTCAAATGATTACTTTTCTTTTGTAAATTTTACTTTGAATTCAGGAAATAATAGTGAGAGAGAGCATCTTATCGTTATTTTTTGTTGATAACTTTTTAGTTTGTGTTGTTGTTTATTGAGTAATTTGTTTATCTGTTTACATGCATAATTAATGGATGACATTGTATTTCAAGGTTTCATTGGAACGTATACAGTAGAAAAAGACAATTCTTTCAATTATATTAATTTTTTTTTTTTATCTTTATTTAATGTGGTTATGTTCTTCCATTTTTATCCCTTAAATTTTCTACTAATTTATATATTATTTATTCAAATTGATTATTTTTCTTTTGTAAATTTCACATTGAATTAAATGAAATGATAGTGAAAGAGTTTCCTAACATTATTTTTAGTACGATGTATGATGCTTTTTTAGATTATGTCAGTGTTCATTGAGTAGATTTTTTTCGTCTTTGTTTTCGTGTATGCCTTAAAATTAGTTTCTTTTACTATATATATGTGAAGGATGGTTGAAAATAAATGAGGTTATGTTCTTCCATTTTTTTCCCTTAAAATTTTCTACTAATTTATATGATCGGCTGGATTGGGAAGACGGGACCGGCTGCACAGAGAAGTAGGGATTTCAGTATTAATCCTTACCACTAAGCAAAACGGCGCCGTTTTGCTTAGGGTAAGGGAACCCTAATTTGAAGCAAAACGGCGCCGTTTTGCTTCTTGTTTTTTTTTTTTTTTTTAAAAAAAAATATAAAAAAAAATTCATACATGGGCATTGTAATAATTTACCTGTAACCAAACGATGTCGTTTAGCAGTTTCTGTCCAAACTGAAGGTTTTGACTAACGAAGTAGCCAAAATGTAATAGTTTAGTAGTTTGGGGGGCTACTTTATCACTTTTGAAACATTAGGGGGCCAAATCGAAAACGTCTGGTAGTTTGGGGGGCTTTTTTATATTTTTCCCTAATTTTATTTAATACAAGTGACAAACTTTCTTTTGTAAATTTAATTGACTTTTATTGTTTATTTTTGTTAATGGGTGCTCCAATATTCTTGCCACTGTTTTTTATCTCTTTCCTTTTTAAAAGAAAAATTAAACTACCAACATTCTTTTGTTTACAAAATTAGTAAACATAACTATAATCCAATATCAACATGCTCCTATATTTTAAAATACTTCTTTTTTTTTGTCAGTGTAATAGAAATTTCTCAAAAGAATTGTTTTTGATGAGAAAGTTCAACTCCTGAAAGACAAAAGTTTACCATAATGGATTGTGTAGTAGAGGAGAAGTGGTGTCATTGTCGGAATATAATAATTAATCAATCATTTTCTATAATTGATTAATCTAGGTTTTATTTTGAATTTTTTCCCTTTATATTTCGTTTTAAACTACATATATGGGAACAAATATTTAACACATTTCAGTTTATAAGAACTAAAATTTATGAATTTTTAAATTTATTAGATATGTATTGAGTAAAACTATGGTTTAAAATGATCTTATAAACATTTGTCATTTTTGGTAGCTAATTAGTTAATTAAGAGAAGAAAATAAAATTTGTTGTTGGTAATCTTTTAAATACTTTTAGAGTAAATTATATATATATAAAACCCGGCGCGTAGCACGGGCTCTAAGCTAGTTTAATTAAAAGATGGTAGTTTGTTTTCATTTGGAAACTAAATGAATAAAAGTAAAAGTAACATAGATTGTGATGAGATAGAGAATAAGGGGTTGATTTCACCACTAACTACATAACAATGATCAATCATTAATTAATAAGGAAAATTCATACTATGCATCATATAAGGCTCGTCTCACTCGAGTAGTTAAGAAAATATTATCATTAAGAAATAAGTATAAGCCATGTTCGATTAGCACGGACCGTCTGCTTAACCTCTAGATGCGGTACGGTCCATCTTCCCTAGGTATGAACAATTAAATCGCTTAATTAGTTACACGCAATCAAGGAATAAACATAACCCATCTTCAGGTCGTACGAATTGTCTACCTAGATTACACTAAGCTAGGGTGTAGAGTAATTCGCCTTCCTTAAGCATGACCTATCAAACCCTCTTGATCATGTGTTAGTTAAAACCGTTGTATAACAATAATTCATATAATCACAGAAAATATGAATGATTGAATTCAATCAAGATAAAAATATTTTTAAGACAAGAGAATAATTTCATAATAATTGAATTTAAACTTTAAGACCAAATCTCCAAGTTATACAACCATTATGTATATAGAAAATTCCTAAATAAAAAATACAATCAAACCATTGTTACTTGGAAATTGCTATATCAATACCCTATTACGAATTTAGCCGCTAATGGTAGTGCTAGAATGCCCTTCTGCAATGTTCATCTTCTCTTCAACTCTTCAAGTCCCCAATAAGATATTTTCTGTCTAAAACTAAGCACACCTCTCTTCAACGCTTAGAGGCCCATTTATAGGGTGTAAAACAAATCCTATAAGCCTTAGGAATCTCAAAAAAACCGTACTTTGGTCTCCTAGTCAAATTAGGAAGCAATTCTAGTACAAATCAAAATAGGATTCGTCCAAAATTGTGTTATTATACTGCGGGACAATTTTGGCATAACAAACATCTGCATTAGGAAAATCTTATTTCACAATGGTTTATAGTATTTTGAGTTAGCTTTCCAGTGCTGCTAGTTTCATCTCAATCCAATACTTGAACAAAAAATTATGGTCAAAATACTGAGATGTGTGCAGAATCCAAATTTGAATCCAATCCGATTTTATTCCCAATTGGAGAAATTCTGATTTAATAATTTTCTTGATTTGATTAAACTTAACCACATCATATAGGTCCTCTCTTATGATTGGTTAAGCTTAACCACATCTTCTAAGTCTTCTCAAAGTGTGTTTTAAGCCCAAAATCAATGGAATTTCTTGCATATTTATTTAAAACCTTAAAACAATAAAACAACACAAAATCAAATAGATAACAGTGCTAAGGAATTGACATATGTGAGTTAAGGGGCTTGAATGTGCAACATTCTGCACTTATCAACTTTCTAGCAGCTCAAGCGTTTTTAGATTAAAAGATTCTCTAGTTAAATTTGTTGGAGGAGTTGTAGAGGATATGTTAATTCTTTTCCTTCACACATACCTCAATGTAACTGCCGGTTTTTCTATAAAACCATAGGAGCTTTCATCTTACAGTGATCCCAGTTTCCGTGACTTTCTGCCATGCACAATCATTTCCAGATTAGTAGAATCTCCAGTTAATTTTGTTGGTGGAGTTTTAGAGGATATGTTGATTCCTTTCCTTCAGACATACCTCAATGTAGTTGTAGGTTTTTCTATAAAACCAATAGACCTTTCATCTTGGAATTGTCTGATTTTTCGTGATTTTTTTGGTAGGCTCAAGTGTTTCCAAATGAATATGTTCTCCAGTTAATTTTGAAGGTGGAGTTGGAGAGGATATATTGATTCCTTTCTTTTGGACGTACGTCAATGTAATTGCCCCTTTTTCTATAAAACCAATAGAGCTTTCATTTTGCAATTGTCCTATTTTTCGTGACTTTTCTAGCAGGCTCAAGTGTTTCCGGATCAATAGATTCTCTTGTTAGTTTTGCTAGACGAGTTGCGAAGGATATGTTGATTGCTTTCCTTTGGACATACGTCAATGTAACTGCCGATTTTTCTATAAAACTAGTAGAGCTTTCATCTTGTAGTTGTCCTATTTTTCATGACATTTTGGTAGGCTCAAGTGTTTCCAAGTCAATAGTTTTGAAAGAATACGAGGATCGTGTTCTACCTCAGTCACCAGATAATCAGTTTAGATTTAAGCCATTGAGTAATTTAAACACGCATAGCGGAATTATAAAATCATCACAAAACACAACACAAAATTTGTTGACGAAGTGGAAAACCCTTTGAACCAATCAAAGTTAAAAACCACTCTAGGGCAGCCAAACCTGTGAAATCACTATATAAAGATTCAGTTTACAGACTGTAAAAGATACTCAAGACCCTTGAGAATCTCTAGACTCTGTAAAAACGACAAGCTCCTAGCTCGTCACCAACTTGACTGATGAGCGCCGAATATTACACATTCAAGCCCGTTAACTCGCATATGTTAATTCCTTAACATTGTTATTTGTTTGATTTTGTTTTGTTTTTGTGTTTCAGGGCTTTAAATGAAAGATGCAAGAATTCTATTGAAAATTGGGATAAAAGCAAATTTGGGGAGCATCTTGAAGGCCTGGGATTGAGCACACAGCAATTGGGCTCAAGCACACCTGCGCACGAGCGCACCAGTACTCGAGCACATACTAGCCTAGGCTCGAGCGCACGTCCCTTAGGCTTGACCGCGCTCGGCTTTCCAAAATGCGGAAAAAAATCTTTTCCACCTTGGATTGGGTTTTCAGTCTCCTAGTTGGACTAGGAGACTGACTTACGATTTTCCTACGGTTTCTAGGGTTTCTAGGGTTCTCCTAATCCCTATAAATTGGCCTCTAAACATTAAAGAAAGACACCACTGCCTAAAGCAAAAGTTCAGCAAATAGTTCTTGGAGGCTTAGCAGAGTCATGAGCTGCTAAACCCCTAGTGGGGTATTGATGTAACCCTATCCAAGCACAATGGTTTGATTGTATTTTAATTTATAGATTTTTAGTTTGTGCATGTTGGTTGTATAACTATGAGAATTGCTACAATTTGATATTGTTCTTAATGATTAAATACAATTGTTCTTAATTTCAAAGCCAATATTAGTCAAATTCTTCTCTTGTCTTAGAAAGCCTTTTACTTTAATTGAACTCAAATCATTCTTATTTTCTGTGATTATGGGGATGATGGTTATACAACGGTTTTAATTGACATAGGATCAAGAGGGTTAGATAGGCTATACCTAGGAAAGACGGGTCGTACCACATCTTAGTCGTTAGGTGGACGATTCGTGCCAACCGAAGATGGATTATACTTATTCTTTAATAAGGTATTTTCTTTTTTATTTATAACATGCATAGAATGATTTTTTTTTTTTATTAAATATGATTAACCATTGTTGTGCGGATAGAGGTGAAGTCAATACCCTATACTCTCTTTCTTATATTTCAACTCTCATTTATTTTTGTGCACTTTCATTACAAAACAAATCACAAATCTTTTATTAAGTTACTTTTTATCTTGAAAACTTGATAACAATTCCTAGCAGTCCTTGTGGTTCGGCAACCTCAATATCGCCTTATCCTACAGGGATTCGTACTATTGCAAGTAGTATTTTATTATTGATATATTTTGGTATACAAAAGACCACATCACTGACCATCTTCATGGAGTGCATCTCCTTACTGACCCTTCGGTAGACTCTTTCACCTTGTAGCAAATAAATTAGTTGAGTAGTGGAACGAACAACAACCAACCAAGAGAAAAGTGAACAGTGACAGGAAAATCCTTTTATAGGAAAGTCATTTTACTCTTCGCATCTTCACAGGACTCATTTCTCATTAAGACCTGATAAACAAAACTTCTTCGATTTGAGATCTGAAAATATTCATGTCATAACAGGAAAGGAGTACTGTCATGACGAGAAGAACAAATGATCTCATCCTCGTCACGAGTCCATCCTGACTGGGCATCTGATGAGATACCAGCAAGGATCTTCTTCACGTGCGTCACGTGTTCCTGACGATCCATCTGACGACAAAACAGGGACTCCAACTTTAGTCTCGTTACAAGCCCGTCCAGATGATGCATCTAACGACAAAACAGTAGCTTTTGCTTCAGTCCTATTACATATCCGTCCTGACAAAGCTACTAATGGGAAAATAGTAAGGTCCATCTCTAGTCTCGTTACAAGCCCGTCATGACATGGTTCGTGATAGGAAACTAGAGAGCACTTCTACAAATGTCGTCATGAGCCCGTCATGACGTGCTTCCTGACAGGAAAATAGAGACCCCTTCTCAAACACCAAAAACCTAACTCTTTTTCCCAAGGTTTTAAATAGCACACTAATTACAAGAATTTTCATTGAATTAGGCCAAACCTACACCTATCAATCTTTCCCTTTGGCCATTCAATGACAAAACCCAAAACAACAATATTTAAAACCAACAAAACAACTTTCCCACAAAGACATTAAGCAAAACAATCAAACTATAAACAACCCATCAAAGTCAAGGTGCTAGGTCATAGAACGCTTCACCAATGACCGTCGTTGCACTAATCCAAAGACAAACTTCCAACAACAATATACCAAAACCACACACTATCCTAATTCTGAAACATTTTACACAAGAACCATTAACTGCATCATATTCAATAACAATTGATAAACAGAACCAAGTTGCAAAACCATCATCCCAATCATAAACGTTGTCAGTTTTTTCAAGAAACAACTCTCCCCCTTTTTGTCATAAGGGATATAAAGAAAACAAAACAAATTATTCATGAACTAACATATCCTCACACGACAGTCACAAGCCACAATCGTATGTCTGAAGTAAGAGGAGAGCCAACACTTTTTAAAAGATTCAACACATGAGTGATTCTGACTTGAAAACAACTCTTACTAGTATTGTGATAGCAAGATAACTCGAAACACCAGATCAAGTTAATACATGTCCAAGGAAACAAAGAGCGAGGATCTTAGAGACAAGGGTATGGTAAAAAGCTTAGAACAAGACATATCTCAAACAAAATATGGTTTCACAAAAGTCAAACTCCTTTATTGATCAAATAAAATGTCACACACCCATTCCTCCTTAATTGTCCAATAAATAATAAATAATGCACAATCCCTTGAGCGTTTCACCTTTTACCACAATGCATACATACTAGCTTTTTCTATAGGGATAAAGAAGCAGGTTATCATTAGGACTCATTTAAGAGGAGCACTTGATCTTTGATCAAAAAGAAATTCTTGTCATTGAGGGAGGTGATGTCATGAACACTATAAAGACAGGTGAAACTTGTGGGGTCAATTTACCAAAGACACAGATAGACATTCAAAGAACAGATGAAGTCGAAAAACGCATGTATCACACCCTCATTCTAGACACACGAGGTTACACTGAACATGTCTTAGAGAGATGCAGGCCAAAGAAGCTTGTTATCACAAACCAGCTTAATAGCAAAGAAAGAGAACAAGAAAAGAACCACTCACATTAAACAAGAGAAAGTGTTAAGACTATTCAGGCCTTACCATCATAACACGGTTTCTAGCTTGTAAGCAAGGAGAATACATCAATCATACCACACCAATTCAAACCAAAAGCTTAGTTGAAAAAAGCAAAAACATAACAACAAACAAAGATATTCACAAAACGAAACACTAACCTTCCTCAGACCCCGTTCAAACCTTTATAGAAGGTTCCCAAATACCAATTGCAGAGCGGAGGAATTCAAATCTAGACACATCTAGTGGTTTTGTGAAAAGGTCTGCCAATTGTCGTTATATAGGAACATGATCAAGAGAGATAACTTTAGTTTCAACTAAATCGCGATTGAAAAGATACCTGATGTCAATGTGTTTGGTATGAGAGTGTTGTACTGGGTTCTTGGAGATACTGATTGCAATTTGATTACCACAGAACCCTATCATGTTCTCTTGATCGAGACCATAGTCAGACATGAGCTTTTTCATCCATATCAGTTGTGTGCAATAGCTTCCAGCAGCAATGTATTCGGCTTCTGCTGTGAAGAGAGATATAGAATTCTGTTTCTTGCTCAGCCAAGACACAAGATTGGTTCCCATATTGAAACATCCACCAAAGGTACTCTACCTACATTAGCACATCTTGCCCAATCCATATCGGAGTAGCCTGCCAAGTTTAGATTGGTGTTCTTGGAATACCAAATCCTATAAACCACAGTGCCATTCACATATCGAATGATACATTTAATAGCTATCAAATGTGATTCTTTGGGATTGGCTTGAAATCGAGCACATACCCCAACACTGACGGAGATGTCAGGTCTGCTAGCAGTGAGATAAAGAAGACTTCCAATCGTATTTCTGTAAAGTGTTTGATCGACACTTTTTCTTGTAAGATCTGCCGAGAGTTTCACACTAATACTCATAAGAGTTTGAACATGACTTTTTCCATCAAGGCCAATTTTTTTCACAAGATCCTTGGCATACTTGGCCTAAGAAACAAACATTCCAAGGTCTGATTGTTGGACTTGTAGACCTATAAAATATGACAAATCTCCAATCACGCTCATTTCAAACATTTTCTTCATTTTTGAGGCAAAGATGTGAGAGTGAGAGTCAACTGTAGCTCCAAACACAATGTCGTCCACATAGATTTGAGCAATCAACATATCTTTTCCTTTCTTTTGAATAAACATATTTCAATTTGCTTTCCCACGAGTGAACCCATGTGTGACGAGATATGCTATGGGTCTCTCATACCATGCTCTAGGTGTTTGTTTTAACCCATACAAGGCCTTCTTCAATTTGTACACATGCTCGATATGATGAAGATCTTTGAATCCTCTAGGTTGTTCCACATAGACTTCTTCTTGAAGAATTCCATTCAGAAAAGTACTTTTAACATCCATTTCGTATAGCTTGAAGCCAAAACTACAAGTTATTCCCAGAAGAATTCTAATAGACTCAAGTCTTGCTACAGGAGCAAATGTCTAATCAAAATCTATCCCTTCAATCTGAGTTTAGCCCTGAACAACCAATCAAGCCTTATTCCGTATCACAATGCTGTTGTGAAAATTTTAATATACTCACAAGTGCATGAATCGTTTGCAGTAAAAGGATTGCAAGTGCGAGGTCGATTCCACAAGGAGTTGTGTTTATGAAAACAATTATATCCTAATCTAGTTTTGAAAAAGATTTAATTTTTTTGAATTGCAAATAAAAGAAAACATAAACTAAACAAAGTAAAATAGTCAAAAGATAAAGTACTAAGGATGTGGAATCCACACTCACCAAATCATAGCAACATGTTCCATATTCATCAAAATTATCCAAAGTTCTCACAATAAAATCTGAGGTATGTTTTACTTTCACTTCAAAGAATTAATCAAAACCATCCCATGTATCCATTCTTTTACACAAATCACAAAAGAAATCCAATTTAAATCAAATCATCAGATGTATCCATAAATCAAAAAAGATATCCAATTTAAATGAAAACATCAATTGTATCCGTAGAACAAATCACAAGGGACATCCAATTTTTTATGAATTAAAAACCAAGCAATCAACTGTATGAAATTATCTCAAATCATCAAATATATCCTTGAATCACAAAAAATATCCAAGAATCATCTCAACAATTAATTTGAAGTAAAACAATTGAAATATAAAAACTCAATAATTGGATAATATTAACTTACATGAACACAATATTGTTCTTCATTGATGAGGCTTCATCCTTAACCTTAGTTGAGAATTAGCTACACATGACTATGAAAATAAAACCTAAACTTAAAGAAAAACTAAACTAAAAGGGATAAAAGTTATAGAATTTCGGACTTGATCTCCAGCCCCCTTTTCTTGAGGCTTTGCAATCTATTTATAGGGGTTTTTAAAGCTCAAAACCCTAAAAAGGGCACTGGTACTAGCCTGTTAGACAAGTGCGCTCGAGCGCATGGCCAGTGCGCTCGATCGCACTCATGCATGTGTTCTTCCTTCTATGGCGTAGCGCTCGTGAGCTTATGACTTGTTGGTGGGCGTGGGTGCGCTCTAGCGCAACCCTGCTGGGATCAAGTGCATATGCGCTCGAGCGCAGGATGGTGTGCTCAATCCTACTTCCTCACATGGTTATTTTTCAGCTTTCTTCCAAACTCTGCATATTTGGCCTTAAAGTCGCCGTTTTCCTTTAACAACCTACAAAACACTAAAAACACTGAACTAACACAAAACATCAGATTAAAACACAGCTAAAGGATTAACAAATGTAAATAAGGGGCTCAAGTATGTAATATTTGGCACTCATTAAACAACCCCAAACTTACATTTTGCTAGTCCCTTAGCAAAACAAAACCAAAAATAAAATTAAAACATGAAGCATAAATCCTTTTTCGTGGGAGAGAAAATTGCATTTAGCACATGTAACAAGCCTTTTAAACACCTAGGCATCCCTAGTGGACGAGTGAAGTCTCGTGAGGGTTTAACAGGAATGATACCACAAACATTGTAGCACTATGTTGTTGAAAAGAATGAAGTTTCACACAAACAATGATTATTATTCATGAGCAAGCTTCAAAAGACAAACACCATCATTACAATCATTAGGGCGTCCAAAATCAAATAAATGGGCAGTCACGACGTCACATGTTGTGATAGGTGCAAAGTGAAAATGACATACAATCATGAGGCTTCAATTTAATCAGAAACTGTACCTCAAAATCTGTAGGAATTCCTATCAAATGAAACAACCAAGGCTTTAATTATTAACAAGATATGCACAATTTTTTTTTTTTTTTTTTTTGTAGGCAATGCAATGCTTAACTCCCTTAAGCTTTCTAATTGACCCATAAAACGAGTGTTAGGCCAATGACTCCCAAGCCAAATGGCGTTAGGGCACTAGATGTAGAAACACCCTAATGGCCTATTAACTCAAGTCAAAAAGGCTACGAAGCCAAGCTAGCCATACCATCAATCAACTTAAACCTCACACCTTTTGACGCGAACAATCAATGCTTTTTGAGGCAAGAGGTCCGGTTCCTCAGTGAAAAACTCAAAATGATCTATTTTTTTTTTTTAACAAGCCAAGGTTATTCATCAATAAGTCATCCAACAAATCTCAAGATACACATTATTCAGTTCAAATTTTATACCTCACAGACTATATTCTAATATGCTCATGATGATTCTACTAAAAAACAAGTGAAGTCTCTTTCGCTTAAAAATAAGTCAAATGACTCAAATTCCTATTGAAATGATCACGTGTTCAACACTTTAAGCAAGCCAATGAAATGCAAACCATAGTTACAGCTTAACTCATACTTAACAATGATATAGCAAATTATTATTATTATTATTTTTTTTTTTTTGAAAAGAAATTGAAACAAACAAACATAAAAATAAAAACAAATAAATAGACAGTGTGTTTTTCCATGCCCCCAAACTTGAATTACACATTGCACTCAATGTGTAGTATAGAAATACATTAACAGAAGTAAAGAAACATCTGAGTGTAAAAAAGGCCAAGGCGTCCCTCAAACTTAAACACCATAACACCTGTCAACAAAACTAGCAGCAATCTTTTCTCACAGAAACAAGCATCACAAGGTTAATTGCTGTTAGAAATGAAAATAAAAGGACAAGAACTAAAATGACAAGGGAAAAAGAAAACATGAATTGAAATGCGGAAAATAAAAAAGAAAAAAATATCGTACTTTCCCTGATCATTCGAGTGTCCAACCAATCCCTTCCACCCTTTTTTCTTTAAAATTTAATAGCACTCTGGAATGATGTTTCGCCCTCTTAGGTAGCCAACTTGCTAGCTTCGAAAGATTTTCTTAGGGAGATGATTCCTAGATTTGCACGCTTGTGTGCATAAGTCCTTGAAGATCTTGACATAAGATGGCTCTTTGAGACATTGAAGAGCTAAAGCTTTGGGTTCATGATGTGTCCCAAGAGGGACTATGAAGAAGGAAGGAGCTTCAATACTCACTTCCTTGTCATTAAACATATTTAGATTTTTTGGGGGCTCAACTTGCTCCTCTCTTTCTCCTGCCTCATTGTTATCCATAATTTCCTCAATCCCAAGTGTAGTGGTGGTTTGGACATGCTCAAGATAAGAATTGCTAGCATCATCCTCATCAATCATGTAGTGTCTAATGAATGGATATTTGCTTACATGGTGATAAGGATTAAAACAATATGAACATGACTTATGTGGTGCGTAAGTGTGAGGAAATTAGGCATGGGCAAACCTAGCTGTCAAATACCCACCTAAATTAATAGGCGAATATTTGGTATGTTTTTCTCGCAATTGCACAAGATCAAAATGATAGTACAGTAGGCAAATACGAGATCATTCCCACGAGGATTGGTAAATTATGCTTAGAATATTTTTCCTAATTAATTAACTAAATGTCACAAAATGAAAAGGTTGATTTGAAATAAAAAGAATGAAAACAAACTAAAAGATAAAAATAAAAAGAATAAAAGGGTAGGGTTTTGATATCCACCGCTAACCATACTCGAATAAGATAAACAATATGCCAATATTCCAATTATATCCAGATATCCAATGTTTGCCAACCTAAGGGCATGATATCTACTCCTTAAGCTCCCTAAGCAATGAATTAGGCATGGTATCAACTCTAATTCTTTTCTCTCTCAAATGATTTAGCATTACAATAAGTTGTTCTTCGAGAGAGCATAAATTTGTGGAAATGGACAACCACACGAAGCCTAGGGTATGGCATCTACTCCTAGTTCTCTATGTTAATTAATCCAAGAACCTGTGATGAGGTTCTTTTGTCACTTTATTAAGATCAGGACTCGGTAATCCAAATTGACTTAAATAACAAGTTCATACCACATGCATATGTAATTAGGCATATTCATATGAGGAATTAAATAACATAGGAAATAATCAAGTTAAACATTCAAAAAATAATTGTAGCAAAAGCGCCAATATTGCAATCCTAAAGAGACATGATTAGGACTTCAATCTAACCCTAACTAAAATACTAGCTACATAATAAAATAAATCGGAAGAGAAGAAAAACCCAAAACTCTTCTTGATGTAGCCTTCAGTTTTTTATCCCGAGCTTGTGTCTGCTTTTCCTCCTTTTATTTGGAGTAGAGGGTCTATTTATAGGCTTGGGAACAACCCTAGACGTTCTTGTACAGCCAATCAACTCACAAATCGAGTTGGAACTGGATTCTAGAGTTTGAAACCGTATGAAATTGTGTCCTTGGCTACCCAGCGCTGCAAACGATCCTTTGTGTTGGGCGCTCGAGCACATGGCTGCCCTTGCTCCTGGCTGCATGTGCGATCGATCCTAGCTGCATGCGCTCGATCCTAGTGGTTGTGTTCTCGAGTTCAGATGCGCTCGAGCCTATTGCTGCCTGCGATTGATCCCAGCCTCCAGTTTTTTTCCCAAAAATGTCTTTTTAGTGTGGAACTTGCTAGAAACACTTGCTTTTCTTCAAAACCCTCAAAACTACAAGAAAACACAAAAAACAAAGCAAAACATCAAAGTATAACAAAACTAAGAGCTTAACATATATGAATTAAGGGGCTAGAATGTGTAACATTCAGCACTTATCACCCTCTCTTGTGAAATGATTCACATACATCACTATGACATGTTTTAGCCTGTTCATTTGCATCAATGTCATATGCATATTTTTGATAAACCATCATTTTTATTCATACTTGTACTAAACTGTAGAACATGTTAGTTTTTGATGAGATGGTTTCTCTCATGTTTTAATAAGTGTTTGTTGTAAGAGCACATGTTGATTGGGTGAGAGTATTTGAGCTTGTTTGTTTTTAAAAGGAAAAAGGGGTGAAGAGGATTGTTTCCTGTCTTCCCGTCTTAACGGAAATTTTCTCCAATCATAAAGGAAATATGTTTTGTGTCCTTTCGTTAAAACATGATTCTATGCGTTTTGTTTTATTCTCTTCTTCTCGCCTTAATGTGATTTGTTTCTGTTAAGACAGAAATTGGGAGACAAATAGTCACAACGCCTGACACCCTATTTTTTTTATAAAAATTTTTGTTGCTTCACTCAAGCTCTATCTTCTGAGGGATTTTTTTTTTTTTTTTCCTATTGGTTTTGTGAAGCTTTCGTTCTATATCATTATCAATCAGGTTTATGCCTTTTCTCCTCCCTCATGTTTGAGTTGATGTTTGGATTTTGTTCATTCATTGGTCTTGAAACCTTTGTCTTTTGAATATCTCTCACCTTGTTGGGTCTGTGCTTCCTTGATTGGCATTTATTGATTGTGTGTTTTGGCTTTGGTTTCAATCTCTTGAGCTAATTGGGGTCTATTTTGGCTTTTACGTCTTTGAGAATTTGAGTTTATTTTGGGGTTTTTGGTTTCATGTTTTGAAAATAAATTCTTGTATGTTTTTGTTCTCTCAACATGCATTTTGCCTATTTTGCATGTTGCTTTTTTTGTTCTTAGTCTCTGAGTTGTTGTTTGATCTCTCTTGAAGGTATATGTCTTTATGATTCTTGTGCAATTTGGTACACACTTTAACTGAAAGTGGTACTCTCATTCATATGATTATCACAAGTATGTTATGTTGCTTTGAAAGGAGTATCTGTTTTCTTGCAAAGCAAGTATGTTGTTTTTCAAAACATGATTGAAATGTGTTTTTCCTCAATTCTTGTCTTTCTCTGAACAAAATTTGTGTTTTTGTTTCAAAACCTTTTTGTTGATTATGTGTGCTTGCATATAGGGTCTTGATTATGTCTTGAATCTCTCTTTATGCCTTCTAGAATCCAAGTGGTCATTCTTCTCTGTTTTGGCTATCTCTTCTTGAAGGTGGTTGTTGGTTGTGTCCCTCACCTTCCTGCGCTAAGTTGAGTTGTGTTTTTTAATCAGGTTGCACTTAGGTTGTTTGGATTGTATTCCATTAGTTCTTTGCAAGAATGTTGTCCCTACCACCCTCCCAAAGAACAAGAGTGGATGTTGGTCCTACACCTCCTATGGCTCATTTTGAATTTAAATATTAGATTTGCCAAGAGATTTGTGACTAGTAGTGGCTGAGCTATGTTTCCTTCCAAAAAGCTTAATTGCAAAAAGGGGTAAAGGTTGTCTTGACCTTAATCTTTTTGTTCACACACATGCAATCGTATATGTTTGTGCACCACCTTTGCTTAGGTGATTGAATTCCTTTATGATTGTAGTGTGCTGTGTCTTTGCATGCCACTTGTTTTATCCTTCTTGTCTATTGCATGCTTGTTATCCCTATGATTATGTTGTTGAAATTTGGATGAACCTTTGGTCATTCACTTTCAATATTTGGGATATATATATAATGCATATGTTTTGGTCTTTGAGTTTATTTTGTTCTGTGCTTGTGTCTTTTGTTTTTGGATGATTTGGGTGCTCCTTGATTCACATGCTAAGTATTTCGGTTACTTGGTAGGGCATTCTTTTGTCTCGCACATTTGTTGCTATACGTTGGATTGTTTTTGGGATGAATCTAGGATTCGTGGTGCTTGATTGTAAGTTTATCATATCTTAACATATTCAGCTGTCTTGATAACATGTTAAGTTGATTGCTTATTTTCTCCCATTACAAATTCCCATAATATGTGAAATTGGTAACAATTGCATTTTGATTGTTTGTTGAGATATTGCAATTGTTCATTGACACGTTGTGATTGTGCGTTTATGACGTATTGATGATATATGTTTGAGATTTGTAAATGCCATGTTGATTGTGGCCATTTTCTTTGGGCTTTTGGTTTCATACGTCTTAACATTGTTTGGTTGATATGAAATAGCCATTAAAATGTGTTTCCTTGAAACCGTTTACAGTTGTCGTGTGCATGGGTTGAGTCTACCATACTCTCATGCTTGTAGCGTGTTTTTTGACATGAGCCCTCTTTGTTCATTCTTTGGTCTTTTGTAACCCTCCTAATTTATACCTTCCAATGATACAAGTGATGCTACTTGAAGCTCCTTCCTCGTCTTTTATGACAAAATGGGGAGAATGTGGTTTGTTGGAACACTTGTTAGGGAGAGGTTGCTCATGTTAAGGGAGAGTTAACATTAGAGCTGTTTTGTTTTTCTAGAATCTTTCATATCTCTTGTTGTCTTTAACATATTCTATGAGATATTTTGGCTTGATATGCCTTTATGACACATACTTGTTTATATGTGGTTCTTTGGTTAAATACTTTCACATGTGTCATTCTTAGTGTTGTTTATTCTCATTCCTCTGGAAATTTGAGTTGCTAATTTGGGGAGAATATGTTTCATTTTGTATCCCTTTGACCATTCAAATAAAAAGGGGGAGAGTATTTTGTGTGATGGAAGAACTTGCTTTTTGTTGAACTTGTTTTGATCTTTGTATCTCACAAACAAGGTTATGTGTTCCTCTTCTTTATGTTGTTCATAAAATTTTGTGTGATGTGTATATAATATGGTTTATATGTGCTTCTCTTTGATTATGTTGTCTTAACTTTATGACTTGCAGATAACATGGATTGTATGCATTTTATAATGTTCATGTACTGTTGTTCTCTTTTGTTGGCATGTTTCCTTGTATTCTGTAGCTCTTCTCTTGTTAGCATGTTGACTTGTTCGTTCTTCTCGTGTTGGCGTGTTGCCTTGTTCATTCTTTTCTTGTTTTTGTGACTTAAATATAACATAGGTTATATGTCATTCTTGATACAAACTCATGCGAGTGGTTATTCGATGATAGTGTTGGAGGTGTCTACCACTTTGTTTTAATGCTATGCTTGTAATGAGTTTGTTATTGTTTTCCGAGAACAGGTACATTAACATATTCTATAAACGAAAGTCTAGTAGTAGTTTGTTAGCCTGGGGTTAGGGTTGTAAATTGTTATTTACTTGTAATTGTTGTTATCTCTGATGTTTTGGGTTTTGTCATTGAATAACCGAAGGGGGAGATTGTTAGGTCGTATTTGGCAGTATTCAATTAGCAAAACATGTGTTTGTAATTTCTCATTCATTCCCTTGTGTTAAGGGGAAGATTGGAGATGTTTTGGGTTTTGTCAATAAATGGCCAAAGGGGGAGATTGTTAGGTTTAGTTTGACCTTATTTAATGATCAAAACATTTGTTTATATTTTTCCATTCTTCCTCAAGTGTCGTGGTGAAGATTGGATGTTTGTTAGAGTTCTTTGCCTTCCCTGTTGGATGGGGCGTCAGAACGAGCTCGTGACAGCACTGAAGGAGTGCTCTCTAGTTTCCCATCAGGAACCCCGTCAGGACGGGACATGTAATGGGAAGTTTCTGTTTCCTCGTCAGAAGTCACGTCAGAATGGGACATGTAACGGAAGGCTACTGGTTCCTCATTAGAAGTCGCGTCAGAACGGGACATGTAACGAGAGGCTACTGGTTCCTTGTCAGGAATCTCATCAAAACGGGACAAGTGTTGAGAGCATTTCTCCTTAGGAAGCTTGTCAGAACTGGACAAGTGACGAGAGCAAAATTGAAGCCTCTGTTTTCTCGTCCAGAACCCTGTTAGGAGGGGACATGTAACGGGAAGTTTTTGCTTCCTCGTCAGAATAGGACATACAACAGGAAGCTACTAGTTCCTTGTCAAGAACCTCGTTAGGACAGGACATGTAACAGGAGGTTACTGTTTCCTTGTTAGGAACCTCGTCAGAATGGGACATGTGACGGGACCAAAGCTAAAGCTACTATTTTCTCGTTTGAAGATGCTTTATGACGAGCCCGTGACAGGCATTTAGATATACTTTTTACTCATTGCATCCTAACGAGGATTAACTCCCGTTATGATGGAAATGGCTCAAAATACAAATTTTAGCCTTCCCGTCAAAACAGAAGAAAATCCCCGTTAAGACGAAAATAAGTAAAATTTCAGATCTATAAATACCTGTCTCATTTTCTGCAAAACTCTTTGAACCTCTCCATTTCCATTTATGCTTCTCTGAGCTTGGAGGTTCCCGGTGAAGAAAGGGCTGCTACTATCACTCATGGAAGCGATACCCTTCACCGTTTTGTGTACCAAAGTGGAGTTCCTAAAAAGCTTGATGCTTTCCACCACTTGAGGTTTTTGTTTTTGTTGATTTCAAACCACACTATACACATCACTCAACCGCAAAGAAGTCTACCGAATGTGATCGGTAAGGAGATGCATGTGCATGAAGGTGGTCACGATGGAGACAAGCTGGGAAGTTTATTGTTCTTTCTAAGTCCAGAGGTGTGACGGCCCACATCGCCTGGGTATGGAGATGGGAATGTGCTTAAATGTATACTACACCCTTAATGACAACAACACGTTTTAAAGCCGTGATGGTCATGATCCCATCAGAACTCCGCAGTTAAGCGTGCTTCTGCTGGAGTAGTACCAAGATGGGTGACCTCTTGGGAAGTCTGGTTCGAGGGGAGCCAAAAGCGGACAATATTGTGTGTCATTGGGGTGGGATGTTACAAATGGTATCAGAGCCATTGCCCAGCCTGAGATGGGGGGAGCATGCACAAGCCCATGAAGGTCGCTAGAGGGCGCTCGCTGGGGCGGACGCCAAGAATGGGCTAATCCCATGAGGGTCGCCAGCGAGGACGCTGGGTCTTAAGAAGGGGTGATTGTGAAGTCCCACATCGCCTGGGTATGGAGATGGGAATGTGCTTAAATGTATACTACACCCTTAATGACATCAACACGTTTTAAAGACGTGATGGTCATGATCCCATTAGAACTCCGCAGTTAAGCGTGCTTCTGCTGGAGTAGTACCAGGATGGGTGACCTCCTGGGAAGTCTGGTTCGAGGGGAGCCAATATTGTGTGTCATTGGGGTGGGATGTTACAAAAGGTCCTCCAGGGAGTGAGTATCGTCTAGTATATAACTGTGAATCTTCATAGAGTGAATTCTTGGGTTTAGCTGCTCTAGAGTGATTTTTCCCTTAAGGTGCTCAAAGGGTTTTCCACTTCGTCAACAAATCTTGTGTTGTGGTTGTGTGAATATTCTTTATTATTGTGCTGGTTTATTTTTAATCATAGCTTTTATTCTGGCTATATAAATCGCTTATGCGTTTGATTTTGGGGTAGAACACGATCCTCATTGTTCTTTTAGTTAGTAACTCACCGTCAAAAATTGCATTTTTTTTTTTCCAAATGGATTTCTATGAAATTCTATTATTCGGTAGAGAATCTTGAGATAAAGAAGAGGGGGAATATAGCCTTTATATCGAAAACCTAATGGAATCTTCCATCATAAACTTCATACTCTGATTAGGTTTACCAACCTACATACGGTTTACCGTATTAAAGAGAAAATTTATTCCTACACAGCTAAGGTGCATAACGCCCAAAAATAAAATTATAATTGAGAAGCAGCAGATCGAAGAAAGCAGAAGAAGAAGAAGAAGAAGAAGAAGAAGAAGAAGAAAAAGAAAAGGAGAAGAGAAGAAGAAAAAAGAAAGGAAAAAAAATAAATAAAAAAATAAAAAAATAAGATAAGAAGATAAGAAGATTTTTTGGATTTTTGAAGATTTGTTGGGTTTGACGTTTGAGTTTTTGATTTTTCAGATTGATTTTTTGATTTGGGTTTTTTTATTTTTTAAAGATTTTTTTGGTTTGGGTTTTTGAAAATGGAGATCGAAAAGAAGAGAGAGAGAGTGAGAAAAGGGAGAGCTAACTGGAGAAAAGAAGAGAGAGAAAGAGAAAATTGAGAAAAGAAGAGAGGTGCCGTCCAGAGAAACGAAAAAATTTTCTCTGCTCCATTAATGGTGTAGAGAAAATTTTTCGTTTCTTTGCACCACTCGAGTGGTGCAGAGAAATTCCTAAAAAAAATAATAATTTAATTGAAAATTAATTTAAATTAATAAATTTTTTAATTGAAAAAAAAATTCCAGAAAAAATTTAAAAGAAGAAATTTTTTTTAATTAATTTTTTAAAATTTACTGATGCGTCAATTTTGACATGTCAATAAATTTATGACATGTTCCAAAATTGACACGTCAGAAAATTCTAATGTGCTAAACAGTAACACGTCAGGAAAAAAAAAATTACTGACTCCTATGTATCTAACATTCAACACACGTCAAAAATGCCACGTTATAAAAAATTTCTAACGTGTCAGACACCATGACACGTCAAAAAACTCAAGTAAGGAAAAAATTGTTTCTTTGTAGTAAAACCAAAATCAACAATGAAGTCAAAAAAAATAAAAAAAAAATAAAAAATCAACAATCAATGAAAGCTCAATTAAGAAAATATTGGACTAGAAAATGTATTTTCATAGACCTTTATCATTTACTTGTTTATTCTTTTTCATGCTATGTCTCAATCACTTAGGACTATATGCATGGACTTTGAATAATTCGTTGCATGTCCTTGTACCTTGGACTATGTATATAGACTTTGATACAACATAGTTCATCAACTTGCTTCATAAGTTGCTTTGTTAATTCCATACACCTTATAATCTATGATGTATAGTTTAAATAGGTTTGCTAGAAAATGAAAGATGATTGCGATATTCTGCAAGTGCCCACAATGGGAAGGTACTCCTGAAAAGTGCGTAGTGCAGCATGTTATTCTTCATAAATGCTCCGATAACCTCCTACAATAAAAGTAGTAGTAAATTGTTATATGCTACGTACACATTGGATATGACAAAACCATTTTTCTAATACAAATAAAAGCTAATTGGGTTGTTTCACTGATTTTCTAATAATTAAGACGAGGAGTGGTACCTGTTGGGGGAAATCACCACTCTCCATTTGAGAATTGATCAATAGTTTTGCTGCACGATGAAGAGGAGTAGGGTCTCTTTGTGCCTATTATATATGACATGAAATTTAATTCTTCAATTTTTTGAAAAGACTACATGAAAAATTAAAATGATTTATGAATGGAGTGTTAACTATAGAATGCTTAAATCATGAAGTCACCTGCTGAGCATGAATTAGGCCCATCAAAGCCACTGCAGTCTGCACCAAATTTGATTTATTTCCCTTAAGAGGCGTATATTCCTGTAAACCATAGACAATAATTGGAGATAGTCAGAGATAGGCCCAAACATTACAGTATTGAATATTTTCAGCAATTAACTCAAGATCAGATCTTTGTTACTCCATTAACTAAACTTAGGGATCAATGAGGGCATAAGAAAGATTATTTTGAAGCAAATAAACTACCTTGTTTGGGCATGAAAGATAGCTCTCTCCCCAACCGCCATCATCATTTTGTGTTTTGAGTAGAAATTCTACACCTTTTCGCGTTGCCAGACAATTGTTATAAGTCTTACCAGCAGCTTCTAGCCCTACAAGTGCAAACCAGGTTGCATATATGAAGCAAATTCCCCAAATCCCATACCTGCATGTTAGAATATAAATTAAATGTTTAAATTCATCAATTCCTATTAACTTAAGTTTTTGGAATGAGTGATAATTTAACTTGGTATCAAAATAAAGGTATTGAGTTTGAACCTTAGCTTCGATACTTTACCTCTAATTTTAATTAAATATTCAAATGTGTTGGGCTTCACTTATTAAATGGGAGTTTTGAGCCCACATGTGAGGTGGAGATTTATATGATTAAATTTATTATTTTCTTATCATATTTAAGTTTTTGGGATAAATAATAATTTAATACTGTAGAAGTGCTTATATATATACTCATGCTTCCTTGTGAATAATAGAAAAATGACTCAAACGAATCTAGTAACTCAACAAAGAAACATACCATGAGCCATTAGGCTTTTGTTCGTCTTCTAGGTACTGTACAGCTTTTCTGATGAAAATTTCGATCTCTTTCTTCCTATGCCCTGGATATAATTTCTTGAACAAAACCAATGCTTGTATTGCTGATGAAGTGCACTCAACATACCTGAATCACTTGGTTTTTAGTCCTTAAGTAATTTAAAAGCTAAACAACTTTTAGAAATAAAAGGTGCCAAGTCTTACTCATGCTCAACGACATTGTCCTCAAGAAATTCTACAGGATTAATAAGCTGAAAAACATCGCAGAAAGAGAATAGCTTAATTTGGTCAATGATTGCTAAAGATGCTGGCAAAAGAATAATACTTCAAGTTTTTCACTAACATTATATGTGATAGAAGTATCTCTTAAAAGAATATGTTAAAGCATTTACCTCCAACCACGACGCACCAGTTGCTGGCTCCCAGCCTGGTACACCACCATTTTCACTCTGCAATAGTTTCATAAGATGGAGCTTTTTATCATAGTAATATCTTTGAGAGAAAAATGGAACTCAAGTTTATCTAATTTGAGCAAACATATATAGAGTAGTTGAAATACACAATTGCAGTGCAGTCTAATTCTAACCTGTAGAGAGAGTATGAAATTGACTGAGTCATATAACTCTTCAGGCTCCATTTTCTCACCAACAATTTCGGGTGGCAGCATAGATAGCAACAAGCAACACTATCATATAAGATAGCTCAATGAGCAATCCCTTTTAATGCGGATGAGGTTCAAGTCTCAAATGAATTGTAGTTGAACATAATTAGTTACCTTTAAAGCTTCTGCAGTGCAATCAGAAACAGTCCATCCATGATCTTCATCAGAGAACGTCCATCCCCCTTTAGTAATGTGACGAAACATCCTTCTAAAGTCTCCAGGAGGATTATCCTTGACCTTTTTAAATTTATGTTTGTTGACAAGGCAAAATGTTAAAGAAAAAGATCTCATCAAACACATGTAAAAACAAACATGATGCCCGAAGAGACGGTATGTATAGGTATGAAAATTGTTTGGGGTACTACAACTTTTAGTATAAAGTCATTTACAAATTGTTTTCGCGCAATCCATAATTGGTGAAATATATATATATATATATATATATATATATATATATAATGTATTTGAGAAAAACCTGGGATTTCTTTAGAAAGTTGTGTGCTTTCATAAGGGTAGGTCCAATTTCATCACTGAGATTAGTAGCGAGCAAAGCTTGGATGGTAAAGCTAGCATCCCAAACCTGGCTACCGCAAGCCTGCATGTGAATAGGAGACATGAAAATTGGCTAGACAACTAGTAATTTAAAAGAAAAAAAAAAAAAATAGAAATGTCATAGTGCAAGGCTAAATATAAATTGAAAGGCATAATTTGGAAGCATCTCCAATGTTATTGAAAATTAAGCGAAAGATATATTTTTTTTAAAAAAAAAAATTAAGAAACTTGGATAAATAAAAACTGCAAGTTCTCAAGATTATATGATAGTTGTGACTAATATCTACTAACCTGCAACTTCAATCCATCTTCTCCAACCCATAAGATATCATGTATCCTAGCAAGATGCTTCTTAAAGTAATCCCCATTTGGATCTTCAATCCAAGTAGATAGCATAAAGAATGGCTGTCCAATTGAAGTGGCATAAAAGTCTCAAGTTAAGGCGTGGGCATATATAACTTGATCATGATATATATATATATATATAAATTTTAAAAATAAAAATTACCCTTATTAAATAATTTAATTTTTAAAAAAGAAAAAACATGGAACCCACTGGCTTAGGCGTGGGTCAACTTTGGGTATTTTTGCGTCATCTATTAGGATTTAAAGAATGAAGATCTGATTACAAAAGTGATAAAATATCATGAGTGTAGGTGAAGTTTCCCCTTACTCTATATATCCCTTTATGTAAAAATAGTGTTA